>NC_087449.1:2400000-2733750 GCF_036321535.1 Camelus dromedarius | reverse complement strand
CAGGCAGTGAGTGGGGTGAGTGACACTGGGTACGCTTCCCCAGCTGGGGAAGAATTGGTTTTTGTTCTAGTTTTCCAAACAAATTCTGACTACCTTTTTCTCTTATTGTCACATACCATTTCCTACGAATTAAGAAAAATCAATGTCAGTCATTTCCACCATTTGGTAAAAGCTACACGATATCATTCACAGGGCTGGGATATAACAGCCACACTGGTCTAGGTTGAAAGACCAGCGGGGGTATTTCCAAAGTAATCACGGGCATGCAACAAACTCCCCAGCTTCAATTACCTCATCTCAAATGTGAGGCCAATAAAACTACCAAGCAAAGTGCGTTATGATTATGGCCAAAGTCTGTTTACTAGGTAAGTGCCCGTAAGAGCTGCCGCTGAATGGGGAATGAGTATGATCAACGAGGCCAAGTCAACCTGGTCACACACGCCCTGCCTTCCTGCGTTGGTGCAGGACCGGAGTTTGTTTAGCTGAGATGAACGCCCCCAGAGCAGCCCCGAAGGGAAAGCTCCCAGCTCTGCGTGGCGAGGCGTGTTCCTTTCCTTCTCAGAGATGATCACAATTTGCAGTCGTCTGTTTTTACATTTATTCCCTTAGTACCTGCCTCCCCTCCGGAGTTTTGCTTAAGCAGCACAGGTCCAGGTTTGTGTTGCTGCCTACTGAATATTCTGGGCTGGGAGACAGGCGACCCCACGTCTGGCTCTGGGGCTGAACGGAGAGGGCAGAAGGCCCAGGGGCCCATGCTGAACCGAGGCCCCAGCACCCAAAATTATGGTCTGACTTTGGGCAAATTACACAGTCTTCTTTACCCTGAGATTCCTCATCTGTCAATGAAAATAACTGCCCATGGCATATAGAGTTTCAAGGATTAAAGGAAATCACCAAATTCACAACCTATTCAAGGGGCTACCAGTGCATCCTCAACAGGCACATGCTACATTTACGGCTGTGACACACGCTAAGCGGGGCGGACAGACACAGTGAACACTGCTAAGTGCCTGTTTGTTAAGTGTTTCATGAGTGTTATAATACTGTTTACAACTTACAACAAACCCAGGAAGAAACGAATAATATAATGCACATTTCACAGATTCACCAACAGGTTAAGGGAGGTTACACTCTAGTCCAAGGCCCTTTGGTGAGGAAATGGCGATTTAAACCTGTATCTGAGCCCAGGCCTGGGCTACATCTCTCTCCAATCCACCTGCCCAATACACAAGTTTGCACAGGCCAGCTCTTAAATGCAATGTGTGCCACCGTTTGTCAATGTTTGTTAGTTACCATAAACTGCTCTCAGAAACCGCTACAGAAAAGACAGGTGGACCCAAATCCCTGCCAACAAAGTAGAGGAATTCTGCCTTGCCTTCTCCTGTAATGTGCAGAAACCCTTCCCTACACCACCAAATTCAAATGTATGCTACATCCGTGTTTATGTTTGCACACGGAATATTAAAGTAGAAGGTACCTGCAGTAATTCTATCTCGGTTCCTTTCCAAGTTTCCAGATTATCCACAATCAGTCTGTGAATGAAAATACTACAATGTGAATGAAAATACTGCAACCATGTCAGTAAACAAATAATGCTGAAACCAAGTCATCAGCGGTGGCCGCCATCCCCCAGCGAGGACAGGCCTGAAGACCAGCCTCTACAGCCACTCACAACAGTGCCCTCTGAACAGAATGAGAATAAGGAAAGACAGGATACTTGCCCTAGGTAGCTAGGTGCTTGTCTAAAGAATGAATCCAGTGAGCCCAAATGATACATAGAAAATCACTAAACTCTTTAACTTGACATACCTGGCTTTCTTTAGATAACAAACAATGTTTTATAGTTCCAACTACCTGGTCTTTGTTGTAAAGTTCCTATATATCCTAGCTCCTCCCCAACCTCTTGGGAGCAGTCCCTCAGAGCGATCTCAGAGGCTGTCATCCCGGCTTGAGTCATCCCGCCAAATAAAGCATAACTCTAAACTTTCAGGCTACACATTTCTTTCAGTCGACAAGTCCCAGAATAGACACAACTCATCAATTCTGTAATGGAACACACTGGATCAGGAACCAAAAGCATGTTCTAGTCCAGAAAAACTACGGGACCCTCTTTCTTCCTGTCATTATACAATCCCACCAGAACTCATTAATTTGCTGTCTGCTCATCTGGCAACCAAACTCAGAGAAGAGTCAACTCAGCGGAGTGCCGTGCTGGGGAGAACACCCCGCAGCAGCATGGCGAGCTGCCTGCCCTCCCGCACGCTCTGCTGACGCCTAGTGTCCTCCGTGGAGACCAGGCCAACAGAGCTATTCCCAACAGCTGCAAAGTCCCACACATTAAATAAAAGCGTTTTATTTTATACGATATGTTACGTATATAAACCTCTCTGAAGACAGCTTTGCAAGAAGCCCAAATCTTCAACATTAATCTGCAAAGGCAAATGCTGGCCCAAGGGAAAACAAGTCTTAAAACGATGCTAAGGCCTCCAAAGTCCTCTCCAGGACCATCAATCAAACTGCCTGCAGGCCTGCAGCTGCAGGCGGCTACATGTCTGTTTTTAAAGCAACCCCTTCCTGCCGTCAGGTGCTACAATGTCTCTCTAAGCCCTCCCATCTGAGGGTAAGAGCAGCCAATGCAGAACCTTGCAGGGAAGCACTGACAAGACAGAACACAGAGGATCAGAGCTAAACTAAGCCTTCTGATGACACGAGCTTGTCACTGTGTCATTTTACAGATGAAGATATATAGAGAGAGGTGGGGTGATCTTGCTCAAAGTCACACAGCTAATAAGTGGCAAAGTCTGTATCCCAGCTACACCCTCCGGTGTGATGCCCACGCTGGGACGCCCACAGGGTTCTCTCGTGCCTGCCGGACCAGTCCTTTACTGTCACTCATAACCCACCACAGTGTCTGACACTAGCCTGCCTTTTCAGCCTCTTCTCCCTCTAGTTTCTCAGAAACAAGGCTGCTCGGGACACTGTGTGACTTCCAGCTCCCCAAACCCTCCGTGCTCAGGGTGATCTTGCCTGTGCATCCAGCACCCTGCTCAGAGGCTCTTCCTCCCCTGCAGGAGGACGTTTCCACTCTCCGCAGGGACACCCCCTCAGGGAAGCCCTCTTTTCGCCCTCAGCATGGCAGGTGTCCCAGGCCACATCCCGAGCTGCCCCATTAGGACTGCGGGTGCCCAGGTTTGCTAGTCAGAGCAGCAGCCTCAGAGCCAGGGTTTATGCCCGGGTCACCCTGCAAACATACTGCCCGCCACACAGCCCCCAGCCAGCAGGTCACCTGGAAGTCGCAGCAAGTGCCCCACCCAATCCCGAAGTCTCTTCATTTGCCAGCACCGCTGATGACTGGTCTCCAACCTTTGGTCAGTTTTTCACAAAACAGCAGCTTCCACTGTGAAGCAGGGGGTTTTCTCTTCTGCTCCCCATCCTTACTGGAAACGTCAAGGGAAACCAAAAGGCCTTTTCTCAACCCTTTTCTGATGACACCCTCCCACCCACAATATTCACATGCTCAAGAGCTTTGGGTCCACGTGGTTTTGTTTCCCATACGCTAAGTGGCTCAAAACACTGTGGGATTCTTTCTCTTTTGAGAGTATTTGTTTGTACTGAGTTTATCGGCTTTAATCACTTTTTGTGTCTCCCTTCAGTGTCCCTAGCAGTTGCCACTTCTTACTCCCTTCAGCAGCCTCCCTCCCAACATCTAGTCTAGGAAATCAGCTGTGATGAGGGGCCCGGGGGCAGTCACAGAAGATGGAACTAAGGCACAGAGAGGCGACATAATTTGCCTGAGAAGATCAGCTTCAAGCCCTGACAGTGTGTGTCACGTCCCTCTGTTTAACTCTTATGCTAAACTAGTTAACTTTTTATAGATTATGGTTATAAACAGATGAGGTATCAAAATACATACAAGGACACACATCAACTATATGATGTTCATTAACTACACTATTTTGTTTCTATTTATTTTATTTTTGTTAAAAAAAATTAGGAACCTCTGCAGTAAATATAGCAAAATGTTAATGGGTTTTAAATCCAGAATGTAGAGGCGTAAGTGTATCATTAATCATAATTATTTGTATACTCACAAAATGATTTGACAGTCTCTCTCCCCTCCCGCTACTTGCTACTGGCTCTCACCTGAGCTCCCAGACCACACATTGAACAGCCTTTCACTTTACACACAGCTGAACTCATCAGTTTTCCCTCAGAGCTCCCTCTGCAGCTTTCCCTCCTCAGAGCACAGCAGGACCATCACTTACCTCATTAATCCACCCAGAAACCTGGGCCTAACTCCATCCTACCTTCACAGACATCATTCTTCCTTTCCTTTTTACCATCTAAACATGCCTAAAGTCTGTTCGTTTTTTCCCAGTGACTGTCCCACTGACTGTCCCACCGCTCAGGTGGAAGCCACCAACACTGCACACCTGGACTCACAAGTCTCCCAAGTGGCCCCACAGCCGCTCTCCCATACTAGACACAAATGGGATATTGTCACTCCCGTGCTTTTATGACTCTTTTCAAACCTACTGTTCTTAGAAGAAACTCCAAGTTTTTCACCTGGTGAAGGTGTTTGCCATGAAACTTTGAGCTCAGGAACGGCAGGACCCCCCTCCCTCTTGGCCCTCCCCTTTTCCCAAGGCCCAGCCCTCTCCCCCTCAGCCCCACCCTCTGGCACTGTGCTGGCTCAGGAGGACCTGCTGAGCTACACCAGCCTGTATTCTAACCCTGGTCTTGAGTTCTTAGCAAACTGCTTCACTTATCCATACAAATCCAAGGTAGATAAGAAAGATTTTAGATGTTGAGCTAGACTATTGATTTGGGGATTTTGCACTAGCAACCTGCAAGTACATGTTCTAATGATTCTGTCTTCTTAAAACCACACCCAGGTTTTAGTAGTATTTGTGGAATGTCTTCGGAGTAAAAGGGACTGTACTTTAAAAGACTATATGTTTTATAACATGAACAACACGGACAGGGTCACAAATGGAATCGCCTCACAAGTGACAGAAGACAGGTGAGAGGCACAAAGAAACAGGTCTTAAAGATGGTAAGAGCAAAGTTGCTTCACCAACCCCCCAAAAATTCCTGAAAGAACCAAAAATTCTGAATTTTGAAAGTAAAAGGCTATCATATATAGAAATAAAATAAATGATCCTCTTCATCAGTGTTTCAAGATCTGACTCCAGATATTTTAGCAGGCCATACTGAATCCTAGCACAGAAAAATCAGATGGACTAGTGGTGAGTAAGTTCCAGGAAAACGGCAGTAATTCCTCCACTTGTGTAAAGACATACACTCACCTGCCGAAGGTGAATGTAGAACGCATTCTGGAGAAATTTGGAAGCTTCCAGGGTCCGCTTCTGAATGGCAAGGACACGGACAGCTTGGGAGCAAGCTTCTAACTCAGTCACCGGCATTCTTACACTGCAGGGGGAAAAGGAGGCCCTCAGTCGATAGCAGAGATATTCCTGTCGTGTCTCCCAGGCCGCGCTTCGGGGACTCAGTGCCCTGCAGCAGCCCGGCCCCAGGCGAGGACCCGCAGCGTGGCCCACCCAAGCAGGAGGGGCACTGTGCTTGAGATATCCCATCCCCGATGGGGGCAAGAGGTGCTGGTGGGGTTGAGTGAACCTATAAATGCCCACAGAAATATGCCTGCATTCATTCAAGTGATACAAGCAACAGTAGCAGGCTATTTAACAAAATTTCAATTTTCAGTGGAAATTTTGCCATTCCTTTCCACTTGTCACCTGCACTCTGAGACAGGCTTAGGCTCTCTCACACCTGCAACTCTGAAGCAATAGTTGTGAAGTCATTTTACTTTGCTGCAAGTGTCCTCTCTCCCCGTGTCACTGTGTCTGTCCTCTCTTAACACAGTCGGATATCTTCCTGGATCTCTACCTGAGTTCCTTTCTCCTCCTCCTCAGATCCTGAGATAAAGGACAAGTGAAGACACATGACCAGAAAAGGCACTGTGGACTTGACCGAAATCCACAGTGACCCCCTAGGTGAGTGCTGCCCACCCCTTACCTTCGATTCTCAAGGTTCTGCCCAGGGTGACATCCAGCCCAGAGAGGTGGCCCAATTAAAAGCTATGTGGCTTGGGCACGGGGACAGGTGCAGGAGCTGGTTCCGGGGCCAGGCCCCTCCCCACGTCTGCTCCCCTTTCCCCCAAAGCCCCGCTGCCAAGCACTCAGGCTCCGTGATCTGATGTCCTTCTCTTCTACTCTACTCCAAACCCTTTTCCTTTTCCTTTTTTCCCTAATTATCCCCAGCTGGAGTGATTTTTCAATCGCAGTATCTAAAAAATTTCCTGCAACCGAAAATGAGGTCTCCAGATATCAATGCCCATATGCTGGCTCCTAAAGAGAGCTGCTGGCTAGGGGGACCCCCACCAACACTCACAGGGCATCAGACATGTTCCAGGGTCGGCCACCCCCAACAAGAGTTTGCTGTGTCCCCTATGCCCGCACAGCATCCCTGCTCACAAAAATATAGTTGGCCCACTTATCGGTTATTAAGAAGCAAAAATATAAAATTGCTCTTGTTTCTTACTAAAATTATCTATGAAGTGGAAAAGGGAATTGTAATAGAAAAGAACAATTTTTACCCCATGTTAGGTCTGTTCCTTTGGCTTTAACCCTGTGCCCTGTTTTCTAGGCTCAGACTTGCTATCTCTGCACCATTTGTAAAAGAAAGTTGCCTTTAGACTGAAATATCCAGGACAGCCTCTTCTCCTGGCCGTGATCTTGAAGGATGCTAACTAATCTGCACTTACGTAGAGATGGCAAGTTGCAAAATAGAGAATAACTTTGTTTTATTTTTGGAGGTTTTACAGGGACAACATGATTTGATCCACATGGACAGCTGCAAGAACAGCGGATTCAAAGGACAAGCAATTCATACAACAAGAAGTTTCCAACAACCAACTGCAGCCCCGCCCCTTTTTAGTATAAAAGGAGACTCAATTCTGACTTGGGGAAGATGGTTCTCCAGGACATCAGTCTGCCATCTTCTGGGCCTGCCAGCTTTGCAAATAAAGTCACTATTCCTTGCTCCAACACCTCATCTCCCAGTTTATTGGCCTGTCATTTGGTGAGCAGAATGAGTTTGGACTCGGTAACAAAATGACTGCATTGGAGGTAGTATGTCTCCACTGTTTCCTCGTTTCCAATATGCAACATGCACATTATTTATGATCTAGTGCAAATAATTCATCAAATACAACCACAAAAAGAAACTATACTCACCCAACTATCAACACTGAAGTCAAAACCTGTCAATTTTATATGCTGTTTAAGAACACAACTGAAAAACCTAACATACGGAGTCAATTCCACGGAAATAAAATTATTTCTACTCCATCAAAACTTTTTCTTTTCTTTTCTATTTTATTTTGTTTTGCTTATTGAAAAGAAAATAAAAGTCAAATCATTTTATTTCACGTACTTTTGTTATAGCTACATACTTTAAATACTACAAAAAGACTTAAATTGCAATAAAAAATTGTTCATATATTAGTATAAAGATATATACACAATCAATGGGGATTAGGAAAGGAATGGACATTTACTAAAAATCCACTGCAATCCAGTCTTTTACAAGCATATCATGGAATATAAGCTCTATTATCCAGGGAGCCTCACCCACATTCTCACTACTGAGTCCCTTAGTAATCAACCACTAAGTCACCAGCATAGAACCATGTGATCAGTATTTTAGGAATAAATGAGGGAATTAGCTCATTCAATTCTAAAACAAAAACCCTAAAATAAATACTGAACTTATTTACAAATAAAGAAAATTTGTCCCCAAAAAAGTAAAGTTTCTTCCTCAAGGTCACAAAGCTAATAACTGGTAAAGGTAAGATTTGAACTAATCTGCCTGATTCTAAAAACTAAGGTGGAAATCCCATTCGACTGGGGAGTGTCCAGCTGCACAGCCTATCACCCTATCTTTGTTCAGAGCTGGCCTTAGACAGCCTGAGATAGCACCCCATTCCTGTGGAACTCGAGGGCAAATGATAACAATAAGGATTTTATATCCAGCAGTTTCTTAGGTCTCATGTATATAAAGTGTCAGCAGGTCAGCAGAAAATCTCTGGGAACCATGAGTGGGTCCAGACCGTTTTGCTGATAAGAAACTCAATGTATCAGGATAGAGTGACCTTCCCATGAGAGGCCACATGGACATAAACTAAAGGCAGCTGAACAATGGAAACTAGCAAGACCCCGGAACTCAAGCAAGGATCCCTGCCATCCCCCACCCAGTTGCCTCTTCATCCACGTGGACATGAAGACAGAAGACCCGGGTTCTTGTCCAAGTTACACTATCATGGATTCTCACCCATAAAAAGGTACGACTCTATGCTGTCGTAAGTCCTTTCCAACTCAAATATGATGACACCAATATCTCAGCAGAATATCTGTCCCCACTTCCCCTCTTCTAATAGGAGACTATTTCTGTGGACACAAAGCAGAAATCCAATTTAAAAAACCATGCAAGAAGCCAGGCGAATTTCTGCTTAAGAGACTTTGCTCTCACGCTCAGTGAAAGAAAACTCAGAAAAAGTGGTCCTTCTCCCTCAGCAAATGGGAGGTAGCCTGATATTGTGTGTGTGTGTGTGTGTGTGTGTGTGTGTGTGTAAATCAAATATAATCATGTCTGGGACGTGTACAGATTATTTTTAATTTCACTGTAATTTCATGGGGATGAGCCAACATTTAAAGTAATTTGAATGAAGTGTTCTGAGACAGACTCAGTCTCTTTTGGTGGAGGAGGTGAAAGGGGAGAGTAAAGGAGGAAAGAGGTAAATGAAGCAAAGAAGTAAGAATACTGCTAGGGAAAGGCAAGACGTTAATTTTGTTCCTCATTGCATCACATACAAATTAGGGACTGGATTTCCCCCAATGACTTATCGAGCACTGAGTTGCAGAAGAACAGGCGACAGCCCATTTCTCACTGAGATTGTGACTGTACGTGGCATCTTATAGACACAAATCATTTACCCTGAGCAAACACTCTAGCAGCAGGCTGTAATTCTCCTGTTTTGAGAGACAAGAAAACAGGAGTTCAAAGAGGGTAGATAACTTGACAAAAGCCAGAGGAGCAGTAAACAAGAGAGGATGAATTCAAACTCAGATCTGAATGCAGAGTCTCATCTTCCCACTCCCAGGGCTGGAAAATCCTTAACACACAGGCTCCCCAGCTCCCCTGCAGTGTTCCTGGCGCCAAGCATTTCCCATGGTAATGGTCTCCAGTTCTCACAGACACAGCGTTCTGTGAAGCCAATGACCTTGATCAGACCTTGATCATCTACCTGCCACGCCCACCAGGCTTCACCATACAGGCAGGAAAGCTGGCTTTCAAGTGCAGACAAAGCCACCCTTGGTCTAACCTGGGCTCTTCTGCAGCTTCTCCAGCCTAAAGGCAGCCATGAAAGTGCTCACAGTTTGTACGTGAGCCACACTACCTCTCTCCATCTGTGTCCCCACCTATACTACTTAGCTATGAACATTTTGAGAATCTTGGAAACAAATTTTTAAAAACAGAAAAGAAAGGATTCTGGAACAAGTACTTAATACTTACAATTTTAAATGACAAGTTACAAAGTGAGTATTGACAAACCGAATCTTCCTTTCTAAATGTCAGTTTGAAGCATTTAAAAATATAATAGCAAAAAATTCTCACTTACAAAATTAACAAAAAGATAAACAATAATCTGGAATAAATTCAAAAATAATGCCCATATTCTAAATGGAGAAACTTCAGGACTGTACTGAGGGTTAAAGTAAGAGGTATTAATGTAAAGACATAAACATATTGCATGGAGAAAAGCAGTTTTGTAAAGATGTAAGTTCTCCTAAGAATAATTCAAAACTTACTAAAAAATCCCATGAAAATTCCAATCTGATTTTTTTTTAACTTGAACAAAATATTTTGGAATTCTTCAGGAATAATAAAGTCATAATACTTCACAAGAAAATTTGGGATGGAAGAAAAGAATCAAAAAAAATCAGACTGCCAGTTATTAAATAAATTTTTACAATATGTAAGATATGGTGCTGGAGTAAGGAAAGGAGATTGACAGAAGGGAACCATGAGCTCAAAAAGAGACTCTAGTGTATGTAAGTATTTTGTACAGGTGGGATTTCAAATCAAAGAGAAAATTATGAATTCGATAATTGTCCTGGGACAGAGAATCACCTGGAAAGAATAAATTCCATTCCTGTCATAATGACCACAAGATAAATTGCAGATAGTGATGTAAATATTAAAAAGTACTAGTAAGAGCAAATACAACTCTTTGCTCTTATTAACTCAACTTCTCCTCACTATAACATGTACTATTATAATCTCCATCTTAGAGATTAAAAAAACCTACAGAAGAGATTTATTCCATTATAAGAGAGTATTTCTAAGAATAAAGTCAAAGATAAAACCTATAAGGAAGACATTTAATATCCTAAGAATAGTTTGAGCCACAACAAAATTCAGAAAACTTCCTGAACAAAATGAAAGGAAAGAAATGACAAGAAAAAGCTCTGTGATACATGTTGATGAATTCACGAAGTTAATTTTCATAACATACAAAAAGCTGTCACAAAGCAAAAAGAAGCTCCCTCACTTAAATGTGGGCAAAGGACAAAAGGAATCATTCATTTTAAAAAAGTCAAATGGCTAATGAGTGAAAAATGCTCAAAACTTCACTGGTCATCAAATGCAAACAAAAACAATGAAAAAGCACTTTTGCTTATCATATTGGCAAATATTTTTAAGATATTCTAGCTAGTGTCCATCTGTGGGAGAACAAATCATGAGCGACTTTTTCAGAGGATGACATATCAATGGATTTGTAAGCTCTGAAAAACGTACATACACACTGATTCAACTCCACTTCTAGGAATCGTTTCCTTTAGGAAAAAAAAATCAGTCCAAAAAGATGTACCCATCAGGGCATTTACACAGCACTGTTTACAAAGGTGGGAAGAAAAACTGAAGTGAAATCATATCCAGCGATAGAGAATTGGTTACATATGTAATTGTGCATTTTTTCATTCCCCAATGGAGAAGGAATTTCTAGTCACTTGAAAGGAGTCTGTGATGAATGTAAATGTCACATCCAGGGACTAAATTTCCAGAAGCCTTAACTAAAGTAATACACATACAAGATCACAGGAATGTCTGTACAAGAAGGATGCAACTCAAACATTCTTTCTGACAGTGGAAAATAGAGAAAACTTAACTGTCCACCATCAAGACAATGATGCGGTAAATCAAGGCGAGCTGCGGGCACTGAGGGAGCCGGCGTTTCGCCGAGGTCCAGGGCCTTGTCCACAGCAATCTCCCACCAAATGTGTCCGTGGACAAGAGACGACACCCGCACATCAGGAGACCCCTCCAATCTATCTGAAAGGGCCGGGTGAGTCTGGAGTGGGAGGACGTCCATGATATACCCCTGAGTGAATAAAGCGAGCTGCAGAAAAACATATAGTATGGTCTCATTTTTAAATAAAGCATATATACACACACCTATACATTGATTTCTCATATGTTTATATATATGTATCTCATAGGCCTAAAGGTCATGAAATATATATACCAAATTTTCAACAGCTTTTACTCTCAGGAAATAATGGGAAGGGATTTAGGGGCCTTCCTGTACCACCACAGTTCTCTTTTCAGTATTTCAGTTAAGTATACTTGGAATTTAAAAGTTTATTTAAGTCCGAAGTAAAATGGACGATGCCTCCATAAGACAGAATGCTACACTGGTCTTTAAAAATCATGCCAGGGGAGATAGAATATTGTAGAAAAACATGTAATAAGCCAAATGGAAAATGGAGGTCTCCGAACAGTAAAAAGGGACAGAGTGCTCACTGGTTTTTATGACAGAGATGATACACACTGACAAAAAAACAGAAAATGAATGTTAAATTGTTAATTATTATCTCTGAGTAGTGGGACCAGGATAGACACTTTTGTCCCTTTTTTCAAACATATTATGTTAAATGAACATTATTTTTCATCTGAAAAAAGCATTTTTAGACGTGTAGTACCACGCAGTGGGGAAAAATACATGAATACTTACAGAAACAAGTAACTAGGAGACACCGCAGCAGCGCCACACAATGTAAAACGGGCAATCCTGATTAACACCCCTCAGTTACATAAGGATCCACAAAGTGAGAGCACCTGCTGTAACAGGGCGTGGCCCCCTTCTATTTGTCAGTTGTGTCTTCAGGGCTGAGGCAGTTCTGAGCACGGCCAGTGTCAGTTCCGGTGTCTGGATGGATGCTACTGGAGGTGAGGGCACCTGCAAGCAGAAAGGAAGAACAGAAAACATCCTCTGACTTTTCTGTCTTGTTTCTTTGTTACTTTAAAAGAGAGGCATAAATAAGATAAACTGTGTATCTCCCCTACTGAAATTTCAGTAATGAAACCGTTTTTAAAGGCTTCAGAGCTTATATTCTGTCTATAACTGTCTTTTCAACAAAGCATCATATTTATTAAATGTTAATTGACTCAGTTAATTCACTCCCTGTTGAAACATTCAAGTAAAGAACATGAAAGGCCTTACGTAAAGAACCACACCTGCAGTGACTAGCTCGGCTGTCTTGACGGCAGTGCAGTCAGCCCCCACCATCCCGTGGCCCTGAGCTCCTGATGCTGGTAAGAGAGCACGCTGCCGCCTCAGATGGAGAGATACTGTGAAAGCATTTTTTGAACTCTACAGTACTGACAAAACATAACTGACAAATCCCAGGCTCCTTTGAAGCTGTCATTTTTGGTTTCTGGCCAACCACAGTCAATGAGCAGAACCACCCCATTCCTGAGTTATGGGACTCACGTGGGAAGAAATTTTGTAGAAATTTCCAGGCACAGAATGTAACCAACTATATGTAGAACTCTGAGAAAAGAAAAGATGAAATACTCTGATGTTGAAGACACTCAAAGTATTCTCCTAAGCCTTAGTAGCTGGAAAGGCTGCGCTTCTACTCAGCCACTTATTTATTTCACAGCCAGTGAGCATCTCCCACAAACCCTGTTTCCCTGTGTCTGCTGGGAGCCCCAGGCACACTCTTGCTGTCGATCTTATAAGTCACAGGGCAGACGCGTGTCTCTCATGCCTGCCACCCTCACACAGGCTCGCCTCCTAGCCTCACTGTCTGAACTTGGCCCCATTTTCTCACCTGTTTATTTGGCATCTGTTCTTCTGTAAGCTGCCTGAAATGCTTTTTGGAACAAGTCAGAAGAATGAGTGGGTATAGAAATGGACAGTTGGACAGGTGAGAGGTGGGCAGACAGACAGAGAGACTCCAAGAAAAGGGGAACAAAGAAAATTTCCTGTGCAGAACCCTCTTCTAGTCAGGGAAGAAAACCGCCACTGAGACGTGTGAAGAGGCAGGTGGCTTAGGGCTGTTTCCTGGATTCCATGAAATGTCCCACCAAGAGAGAGGGTAGAACTATAAATAATAAAAGAAAAAAGCATGCATGCTTGAAAAATATACCTACAATATGTACTTTCTAAAGAATAGATTCAAATTAGCAGGGCCCAATTACACAATCTTTGGGTATTTACAGAAATGAGAATCCCATCTCCAAACAATAAGGCATCCCTTCGGAGCACTGAGAGTCTACACGGGACTGTTAAAAGCCTTCACCACAAAAGCTATGCTCTCCTGCACTTACGAGGAACGAGCAGCTGTGCTCGGGCTGCCCAGGCGCATCATTTGCACCCTACAGCACCTCTAAGGGGGAGGGACGCCTAGAGAGCCCCATCACTGCAGGACAGAAAACATGCCCGGGAGAGGCTAAGCCGACCTACCAGTTCTCCATCTCACAGGACTGGTCACTCCAGAGCAGGACTCGAACTCGAACCCACGTTTGTAATCACGGTACTACCGTGCTTTGTGTGCTTTTTGTGTGTATAATACATTTGTTTCTGGCATGAAAGTATATTTAATAAATAATCGGTTTTCCTGTCTATCTCATTTGCTCACAATCAATCTTTATAGTGTTGAATTGTACTCTTTTTCCGTGGAGAAAGGAACGGAACGAGCGGGTGTTAGAATGAGGTGGGGCTCCATTCTTTATCTGTTACCTCATCTCATCCAAGTCCCCAACCAGGGAGAAGGAGCAAATGTTTTCTTCATCTTTTAAAGAGAGGGCTCCACTGATGGTGACTTAACTCCAAAACCAAGTCTGGGGAAAGGGCATATTCAGCTACCAGAGCATTATCACGTGTAGGAAGGCAAAAACAGCTCACGGGAGGGCTCAGGGGGTCACCCTGATTTAATTTCAATCGATAAAACAATAATGCACTCTAAAAATACTAGCATGCAATGGATTGGCTCTTTCTTGACATCTAGCAAGTTTCCACAGCCCACATGTAAAATTATCGTGAACCAGTGAAAGGAAGTGTCTACAGACAAGAAAAATCAATGCCACAGGTAAACTGAAACCCAGGCTGGAGGAAAGGAAGAGAAAGGGCATAGTAAAGAAGTGGGGAAAAGCTGGGGAAAAAAATCATCACACGGACTCTCAAGCATCATCCAACAAGCATATAATCATTCGAGAGAGAGAGTTACTGAGCTCCTATTCTGTGCAAGATTGTAGAGCGGGTGAACAAAGAGCGCAGCGACCATGGTGGCAGCAAGTGTCGGGGCTCAAATACACTTCTGATCCCGGTACCTGGCACACTTGTCTTCAGTATAAAGGAAAAAAAAAAAAAAGTAAAATAACTCTGTAAACTCAAAGCACTGTTAAAAAAAAAATTAAACAAAACCTAAATACCTGGACAGACAAACCACGCACATTGCTGGATCAGAAGACAGTGCTCTTGGAATGGCAGTGCTCCCCAGAACGATCCGTATATTCAACGTGGTCTCGATCACAATCCCTGCGGGCTCCTCTGCAGAAACTGACTAGCTGCTGCTACAATTCATATGGGAATTCGAGGGTCTCAGTAACCAAAACGTACTTGAAAAAGAAGAACAATGTGAGAGGACTTGTAATTCTGAATTTCAAACCTTACAACTGTATGTCTAGGTGAGATTAGAGGCCATTGTGAAGTTATTATTGTGTTTATCCGTATTTTCTAAATTCTCTACAATGAATATAACTGTTACAATAAGAAAAATAAAAAGTAAGGTATCTTTAAAACATGCACACCGATTCATTCATTGGGAAAAAAATATTTTAACTATAAAGAGGTAACCAAATATCTAGTGAAAAAGGACTACTTAAAAACAAGTGTGCATTTACATTTTTAAGAAATTGAAAACTGAAAAGCACAAACACATCAAGTTTCTAGGGAGACCGATGCAACATATTAATAGTTATTTTCAAAAATTCTAATTGAACAATGAAAACTCAAGAAAGGGAAAATTGCGATTGACAGCCAACTGCAAACACATGGAGAGCAAAGGCCTAGAAATCACAGTTCCTTTAACTCTGATACTAACTCAATAGAAGAGGAAATTCCTCCCTGTGGGGACAGTGGAATCCCATGCGTAAGACAGGATACACAGTACAAACTGCACTAGAATCTGGGGTGATTTTCTTAGAAGAATTCTAAAGTTACAACATTGCTGAAAAACTATAAAAACACTGAAAGACAGATTAAAACACACAGTCATATATATTATATAGAAACATATGAAGTCTGCTCCCATGTTGCATAGAAATACAAACATATTTGTTCATTTATGGGCACTGAATATTTTATCCCAGGTAGAATATTTCAACTAAAACAAATAATCAATAATACACACCTCTTGTCAAATCTACTTGATAAGGTACTCTGCTATGTAACCATAATGTGTCTAAGATAGATCTAAAATTAGTGAAAAAGATCTTTGTATGGTTTCTTGAACTCTTCTCAAAATTCCAAGCTTAATTTTAAAATAGATCTGAGCAGTATTTCTATATTAACTTTTCCCTCGTGAAATGAACAGCAGTCTGTTGTCAAAATTCTGTCCTTACAATGATTCACGAGCACTGTATCCTAACAAAACTGCTGGACAGCAAGGCACTATCCAGACACTGTGACCAAACAAATGAAACATAAGGAAGACAGTGACCCTATTCTGGAGGGCTTACCGTCTGTGTCAACTCTGGGGTTTTTATTTGATTGGTTTCATTGAGTAGCAAAATAAAATCAATCAAGTACTTTCTTCTTTAAGCATTCTGTAAGTCATGACTCTGTTGTTAGTGTCATGAGAAGGAAAGACTAAAGCAAGACTTCATTAGGTCAATTAGCAACAGCCATCACTGGGGAGTGAGTAATAAAGAAGTTAACTGATAGCAATGCTTCTGCCTACATGAGACCTAAAATAAACCTACACTGATCTCTTTAAGGAAAATGAGGAGATGCCCAAATGAGAAAAACAAAAACTAACAAGAAATCAAAAAAGTAAAGACTTTTTCATTAACGATTCCAGGAAGGAGTGGAGCATGGTGGTGAAGAGCACAGATGCTGGGGACAAACATGAGGGTCTGAACTCCCACAGCACTGGGTAGCTTTGACACTGATAAGTCAGTGAAATTTTCTGCATCCCAGTCTCCTATCCATAGGCTGGGGACAACAACAGCACCCGTCTCCTAGAACGGTCCTAATAATTAAGTTATTTTATATATAAATGTTTAAATAAAATACCTCAGATATTATATATTACCCCAAAAGCACAAGGAAAAAGAAAACAGAGATAAATTGGAGTTCATCAAATTTTAAAACTTTGCTTCAAAGGACACCATCCAGAAAGTGAAAAAACAACACACAGCAGAAAATTTTTTCATATCATTTATCTGATAAGGAATTTGTATCTACCAAAAAAAAAAAAAACAACAAAAAAAAACAAAAAGAACCTCCTACAACTCAACAATAAAAAGGCAACTCAATTAAAAAATGAATAGAGGATCTGGAAAACATTTATCAAGGAAAATATACAAATGACCAATAAGCACAACGAAACGATGTTCAATATCATTAGCTGTAAGGGAAATCAAGTCAAAACCACTAGGAGAAACCGCTTCACACTCACTACAATAGGTTATAATCAAAAAAAGAGTAACAAGCACTAATGAGGACACAGAAGATGCAGAGGTTGCAGCCGTTGCTAGTGAGGATGTAACACAGCCTGGCCACTTTGGAAAGACGCCTGGCAGGTCCTTAGAGAGTTGAACATTTGGTTTCTGAATAACCAGGCAATTTTGCTTCCTGGGCACACACGTAAGAGTACTGAAAACAAATGTTCACATAAACACTCCTACAGGAATATTCACGGTGCCATTACTCATCACAGCCAAAAAGCAGAAACAACACAAATGTCTATCACGTGATGAATGGGTAAACAGAGGGGCCCAGCCATACAGAGGAATATTATTCAGCAATAGCAAAGCATAGAGTACTGACCCAGGCCACAACGTGGACAAATATTGAAAACGTTACTCAGTGTGAAAGAAGTCAGTCACAATAGATGCTTCCACTTACATGAAGTAACTCGATTTACATGAAATTTCCAGCAGAGGCAAACCCACAGAGACAGAAAAGTGGCTCCCTGGGGCTGTGGGAGGATGGGGAAGATGGGGATGTCTGCTTATGCGTAAGGAGCTTCCTGTTGGGGGGATGAAAATATTCTAAGATTGAATGGGATGCACAATTCTGGGCATAGAGTAAAAACCACTGTACATTTTAATGGGTGGATTGTTATTAAAACTGTTAAGAACGAGAGCACCTCGGGCCAGTACCTTCCCATAGTAAATGCAAATTGCTTAATTTTATTACAGGAAGAAGAAACTGCCCTCAGCATGAAAGCAGGAGTTCAGCAAATGTGAGTTAACTGAAATTGGACAAGAGCATTTCACTTGAAACATTTGCTGAGTGTACACAAAATATTAAGACATGACAAGGAAAATCAGTTTGACATCAAGAAGAAGCATTCTGCTTCAAATGCAGATCAAGGATTCGGCAAGCCCAGCTGCTAGAAATGACCAGAGAAGAAACCTGGTTCTTTAAACAAGCACCAGAGCCAACAAGGAAATAGTGGTGAGGAAAGCAGG
Organism: Camelus dromedarius; assembly: GCF_036321535.1. Lineage (NCBI taxonomy): Eukaryota > Metazoa > Chordata > Mammalia > Artiodactyla > Camelidae > Camelus > Camelus dromedarius. Next base: position 2,715,681 of record NC_087449.1, on the reverse strand, counting down.
CGGCCGAAAATCTGGAACAGTTTGTTACAAATAATTTCTCCACTGAAAATTCAAAAATAAAATGAAAGTGATTTAATACTGTGTTGACCTCACGTGAATGGGCTTCCTCCGGTTCTCGACAGTTTTGTAACCCCGAATGAGAGACTCAGGAGAATCAGAATGGCTCCTGGGAGTCCCCAAATGACTGCCCACCAGCACGCTGACCACCATCACATCTGCCAGGGTGGAATTGCAGAGAAGAGACCAACTCCTGAAAGGCACAGGAAATATTGACAAGGGAAAAAAAGGCTGATGTCAGTCTTGGGACAGAGGCCCTGAGAGCAGAGGCCAGAAGGCTGCAGGTGATCTGGAGTGGCCCTGGGGCAGGAAGGGACCACGGGGGAGCAGATCTCAATTCTCTTCTGTCTCTCCCTCGGGTAGGAGAGATAAAGTCTGCATCCTTCTCACCTGGAACTGTGGGTTCTGGCTGGCAGAAGTCTAACCGACATGGAATGAATGACTCAAGACTGTGGAAAAAGGAAAGAAAGCGAGAGGGAGTAGGGAGCCAACTCCAAGAGCCTCTCAAATGCTCCCATATTTATTGTGTATAATCAAAGAAAATAGTCTTTAACAGTTGTGTGATAGTAAACAGGAACTTGGGGAAAGACAGGATGAGACAGAGATTGTAGAATCCACAATGAGTAAAAAGGCTTAGTTTACCTTTAGGGGAGTCATGGGGAGAGGGGAACAAGATAAATTCTTTAGATATTCATTACAAAGCAGACCACCTGTCCAGCCAGGTCCGTGTTTTGGGGATAATAGACTATCTAACAGCACGCACGCCTAGCATTTATAGATGAGGGCCTGGGTCATTGCTGTGCAATGAACAGAGTGCTATCTAAAACCTCAAATATGCAAGCAAGGCATTGTCTCTGCTTTTTAAGGCAAGGAGACAGGAGTGAGGATGCACAGGTGCTTGCTTGAAAGCAGTTACTAAGCACACTTTTTCTTCTTAAGGTTGACATGCGTCTGGTGTCTGTTAAATTTGTTAACCCAATCATGGGCTATCACATGGAACCATTATGGAGGACACCCTAGGATGACAAATCCTGGCTCTGGGTCTTTTCCTGCCAGCTTCGGCCATTCCAGCAGGGTCTAGACACATCCCTGAATAACGATCCCACAGAACCACCCAGACTCTTAACTCCTGGTGCTTGGAACTTAATTTTAGCTCTACACAACTTAACATAGAAAAGTTTCAGAAATAATAGATATTATATTCTTTTTATATCTCATCATAGAACTGATTTTTCTGATTGCTCTAAGCTGCTTCTACTTGGTAAAGCACCTAATTCTGCAGGTGAATTCAGTACTTTCCATTGCACATAACAAGACAGTCTGGGCCCTCTGACTTCTATTGGTCAAATAAATACCGATACACCTAATTGATTTCATTGTTCATCAATTTCAGCCTGGAGGTGAGGGAGTGTCACTCTGTTCCTCAGCCCACCCTCTACTCTATTCTCTTCAGCAACTCAAACCTCCTGAATACAAAACGTAGCATCTGTTTCCCTTGATCTACACTTTCCACAAACGCAACAGGAAACATCAGCCTAGAGAATGAATTCAACACAAATGTTAAAACAAAAATCTACAAACCTGAAGCAACTCCATCTCCGAATCATGATACACAATGACATGAAAGTAAGGGTGTCAGGTACAAAGCACGCGTGAGCCTGACCACCTCATTTCTATTCTTCAAAGGAAGGAAGGTTTTCATTTTTTTTTATTATCATTCTTTGTCATTGTTTCTGATTAAGCCAAAAAATAGTTAATGAAATAATTAAGCACTGCAATAACAGATTTTCGCTGTATCAATTACAGAAGGCATTCAGAGGGGATAGGAAAACCCACCTATGTAAAAAATGCAAAATTTCTTCCCCTGTTAAGAACACGTATACAAAATGCAACAGAGAATTCAAATTCATGTGGAGAGGAGCAAAAGCCACAGAATCAAACAAAGTCGTTACTATGAGTCAATTCAAAATTCACTGGACAAACATGCTCAATGCATTCAAAGAATTTTAAAGGCACACTGCAAACCATTCACTTAATGATCTACAGGCTAGAGGAAGAATTTCCCTCTTTAACAGACAACAGAAATCAATAGGTTGCCCCACCAAACGAGGACCAAACAACAATCAGGTTTTTAACAGTTCTGATAAATCAGCATGTTCTAAACATCAAAATCCAGAAATTTTAAACATTCATTCACACCACAATGAAACAAGCACTTAAAAAAAAAAAACAAAACAGTAACCCGAAGAAACTAAGCACAATTATCATGTACCTGGATCAATGGGAACTTCTTGTAACGCTGGAAGAAAGAACAGGCTATAGCCATTTACTTAAAAAATAAAACTACATTTAAAGGTAAATGCTAAAACACATTTCATCATTCATGTTGCCTTGAAAAATCTGAGGCGCTCGTATCTGATCAGAAAAGCAATTCTGAGTAATAGTATGTTACAATTCAGTGCCAGTTTGCTTTAGTAGAAAAAAGAAAAGCTACTGTTTCTCATCCTGCACAAAGATTAAAGAACCTTCCTGCCTCTATCTCCTCCTATTTTCTAAGCTCATTCTCCCCAACACTTCTGAAAAAAGTATGAGAACCTTTTATTCCCACCAATATGCCAAATGACAAAAGAGTATCAATTTATTTGTATAAATATATGCCTACACCTTGAACTGGAAGAGAAAGGTATCAGAAGGCTATATGGAACTTATTTCTACCTTCCTGAAATCACACACACACACACACACACACACACACACACGTTCACAGAGACACAGACATGTACACACTGAATTACTGGGCAATTCACAAGCTGAGGACTTCCAATTTATAGAAGATAACTTTGTAGTTAGTTTAAAATACAAAACTGTCAGCTTTTGAAAGCCTTCATCATCTGCTAAATCATCCAAATATCAACGAGACCCAATTAGCCTTCTCTGTAGAATATAATTTCCCATGATGGCAAAACAGACCCTAAGTAGTGGATCCAAGACTCGTGTTTATCACTACCTATGATCGTTTTTAAACACGTAAACAGATTCAGAAAGTATGTCCCAACAACATTTATTCTTATTGAAATAGCATATGTATTCAATTGTCTATACAGAAAATTGGTCCCATGATGGTGTTTAAGAGCTATTTTGTGTATTGAAATATTTATTTTTAAGTTCAGACAAGGAGGGTCTGTATTACTCAGTTGTAGAACACCTGCTTAGCATGCACAATGTGCTGGCTTCAGTCCCCAGTACCTTCATAAAAATAAATAAAACTAAGTGCATATTTAAAAATAAGAATAAAGTTATAAAAAGAGTAAATGCAGACTAAAAACCACTGCAATCTAGGAGCCATAATTTTAATAAAAAACAAGAGTTTCTATCAAATATTCACTATATGACTATCACAGGGACAACCACAAATCGCCCCTGACAACCATCACGTGTGATTCTCAGCAACCCTACTAAGTAGACAGCGAAGAGAAACCCAGCATTGCGGATGAAGAAACGGAGCTCGGAGGAGCCGGGGACGCTGACCGTCCTGCTCCCTGTGACACCACGTCAGCCCAGGATGAGCGCTGACAGAGCTGCACTGAGGGGACACCCAGCTGTACGGAACCTTGGTGCAGTGGGGAGTCCCAGAAAACACTCGAAACTGTTCAGTGAAGAACCAGCTCAAATATATTACATTGTGCCACATCCTTTAAACAGGGAACATGACTGAGACCTTTTTGATGCCTCCGTGTCCTTTCTGCCATTATCAATTATTTGCCCTCTCAGCATGCCCAGTCATGAATTGGACCCCATATGAAGTGCACTCAGATGGCAGAGCTTTTAAAGCTGTTTTATGAAGTTTGTAAGACTCTGTCTATGCCTCACACAGGCGGTCATCCATCACTTCTCACCGGTGTGGATGTACCACATGAAATCACACCTTTCTGCTTTTTAAAATGCCTCCATGTAATCCAGACTTTTCAACAGCAAAGAAGCAGCTCAACCAGAAACAGTGGATAGCTTTTCACCAAATGGACTCGAACAGCCCATCGGACTACCTGGAAGCCCTTTTTTTCTATTAAACCCACTTCCAAGGACTTCATCATTTTCTGATTGGTGGACTTGGCCTCTGACTGGCCTAATCTGAGAGCTCCCAGCCTCACATCCAGGGGTGGGAGAGGACCCTGCTGTTCGGGGAAATCAGTGTGGAAGGCGGAAACCTTCCACCCAGGTCCGCATGGGTAGAAGTGCCACAACATGCTCAGAAAATATACCGTCAGCAACACTGGGCTCCCATGGACTGATGTCACATTAACCAAACTCATGAGAGACTGATGCAAAGAAACCAGAAATTGAATTTATTAATGTAACAGGAGATGTGAAACTACGAACCAGACTGAAATATCAGAGTTCAACTATGAGTACAGATTCTCCTCAACGGCCCAATCACGGGCAGGCAGTCACATGGCAACCATGGACAGAAGCAGAGCAGGAAGGTTTTCTAGATTAACTCAATGGACTAAATTTCTGTTATACGAACAGATCTGCTGCCCAGAAGACATTTAACGCCAATCACGGTGCACTGTCCTTTGACAGTGGCTGAGACATGACTGTGAGCACCTGTGTAACTCTCCTTTCCCTGTCCTTTCTGGGCTAAGTGATGCACAGAGGTACAGAGATCCAGGGATGCAGATACCTCTAAACACCCAAAGCCCATCCCTGGGAGCCTGGAAACCAGACAGCCAGGGTTTAAATACCAGCTCTGCCACTTACTAGCTCTGTGACCTTGGCCAACTTACTTACTCTCTTCGTGCCTCAATTTCCACATTGCAAACCTGGGATAACAATCAAATCTCCCTTACTCACTTGTTGTGAAGTTTGAAGGATTCATTTCTGTAAAACGCTCAGAAAAGAATATAGCACATTTTTGGTGCTCAACAAATGTGAATTTAATAAGAAAGTGATTTACAAGTCTCCCTACTAATCATCTTCTGTGTTTCATGGCTAGTCAGAGTCCCAAAGGAAATCCTTATTTCCCCTCTTATAAACTCTTGGGGAGCACCCTTCTCTTGCATCCCACCACCTGTTTAAACTGAGAGAAGGGATGCCTCCTCCACACTCCTCTGGTCCATGGAGAGTGCTTCCCCCTTCACACTCCTGACCCCTGGCCAACGGCTAGCACTCTTCACAATAACAGATTGAGGTGTGAGTCCGGAGAGACAAGCAGGGCATATGAAACCTTTCCTTTCCCTCCAGTGTTGGCCACCCTTGGGAAGCACCCGGGATGCTCAGCTCCATGGTAGGATGGGGCAGATCATCTTAAGGGAAGGCTCGCTTTGGCCCAGAGTTACCTGGGACTGCGTGAGTCTCTAATTCTGGGACACAGTATCATGACACGCATTTTCCCACAGCCCTGAATTTCATGGAGAACGTGGCTTCATCAGTAATAAAGGAGACATTTATCGCCTGTCTGTTCTTCTGTGTCATCTCTCAGTTGGCTGCTGGAGAAAACATGTGTATAAGTATTGGGTCCACTTAAGCCCCAATATATATGAAGTACCAAAAAATTCTGTGGCTTAACATTGGTTCAGGGCGACTGTGTAACGGTCCTGACTTTGCTGATGCTAAATTATGGGTATAGGAACTATGGAACCTCCTCAAATATCTTTCATCGTAAAACCAGCTTTTCTTATTTTCCTGTTTCTTAGTAATTGCCAAAGACTCTAAAATGATGGCTTCATACAAAACAGGAGCTAAACTTTATGAGCCCTTTGACATTCCCACTGTGCTAAACAATTTACATAATTTCTAATTCTCACAATTCTGCAAAGCATATATGAGCATCCCCATCTCACAGACGAGGGAGAAACTCAGAACAAACTGACTCAGGCTCACGTGGATCAGTGGCAGCGCGTGCACGCAAACCCAAGTCAAATCACTACACCCCTTCTTCTATGTACAAAATCACCTCCCACCAAATGACACACAGCGGCTGGGTCAATACTCAGGGAACTCAGTACACTTTTCAGCTTTAAGGTGCTCAAGAGGCCGCTTCTAGCTGCTTTATAAAATCCCGGCTCACTGGTTGCTAACACTGGAATAAAAGACCGATTTTGCCATTGTTTGCACAGCAAGTCTGAAATGTTCACAGCGAGATGACAGAATAAAACAAAGATATAAGCAGAATAATTTTTCCAGGTAGACAGACATAATGGACATTGTGCTATTCTGAAGCACTAAGCAAAGGAATCAAAGCAAAAAAATATTTGTTAAGCCTTCCTTTACAAACAGGAATATTAAGACTGTATGAAGGTGCAACAGCGCCTCCTATGGCTAAAAAGACCTTCCAGGTTGCCGGGAAAGATGCAACACAAAAATTGCCTGTTGAATCAGAAACAAGAATCAGATAACTAAAAGCTTATGTAGCACATACTGCAGTTTGCTTCGGGGAAGGAAGGGGTATTCAGTATTTAATCTGACATTGCTAATACTCTTGAATATAAACAAAAGACACAGGCTCATGGAAACTCATCTTAGAAGAGGAAAGAATCCAGTCCAGCCACTTCATTTTACAGGAGGGGAGACTGAGATCTGGGATCTGTCCTTCCGGCAAGCAGCAGCAAAGCTCTCTCTCCTAGGCCCCATGTCATGCACTGTAGCAAAAACCAACAGATCTGTACTAGACCTCTATTCATAAAAGTCACGTCTGTATTTTTCCAACAGTAGGTAATCTAAGTATCTTGCAAAATACTTCTCAAAGAGCCAGGAAATCATACAAGTGTATTGAAATACAAAAACATTTATTTGCACATTAAAACAGCATGAGCTTTATTCTATTAAAAAAAGTGACATGTCAAATCAATGTTTTGATATTTTAAAACCTATTAAGCATGCAGAAAAATAAATCAAAATTTCTTTAATCACAAAAGAAAGAAGCTTATTCCCTTAAAATGATCAATGTGGATTTTTCTAAACTTAATAGTTCTGGTCAGATTTCTACGAATTTAAATGTCTGAGTGGATGGTTACACAGCAACATGAATTCTGAGTTGTAACAACACACATTCTGTGTAAATAATCTTCAAGGCCGTCTGCTTAAGGTGATTTAACTAGTCCCTGTCTCACTAGAATGATACAGATTTCATTAAACCTTCATACTGCACACACACACAAAACCCTGAATCCTTGTTACTTTAAGCCATATTCATATATTCATATATATGCATATTGAATATGCATCAGAAACAAGCCACCCTCTTTAGTATTCAGAGTTGATCCTTCTAAACTATCTGTCCTTGTGACAGCATATTTTTACTAAGCAGCTCTTGGGTGCTTTGTATACAAGGCGTCTACATCTCACCGTCAAACAAGGTAAACGGCATCACTCAAATTTCACAAATGAGGAAATGTACTTAAGCCATGAAAACAACTTACATATTCATCATCAGGAAAGAAAAGAGTAAAGATTTTACTTACAATATTCACTGACACAACTTTCCTCCATACTAAGACTACATAGAACCAATTCAGTCTTTGTAAATTTTTCTGTCAATAAGCACCACTAGAGAAAAACAAGCAACATCATTAGCAATGGTTGGACTTTCAAAGCCCACTCCTATTTTGCAGTATAATAATTTTTAATGTTTTGATTTTAGTGTTTACAGAGCACTAAAATAAAAAAATATATAAACTTTTTAAGTCATTGTCTGAGAATGCAACATTTGTGAAAATGTACAATTTCAATTTATGCCACTCTGTCTCACATTCTCACTGGTGTGTCTCCTTTGAAGGCTTCATCATACTGAGACCGCTAAAATCGTTCATTTATGGACTCACAGGAGTTCGGGAAACCACTCTACACGGGGCTGATCAGAGGAGCCATTGAGAAAGCATCCTGTGCAGCCTGGGTTCCAGCCCTGAGTCTGCCAGCGCCAGCTGTGTGAGATTTTGGACAAGCTGCCCCATCTCTCAATCCCTCAGCTGCAAAAAAGGAGACACTGATACCTACCCTTAAACACCTGCTATGAGGTAAAACATGAGGAAAGCATTTTAGCCTTAGGGAGGTGTCCACTCAGAGCAAGCTTGGTCATTATGATGATGAGGATTACTTTTAATAAGTTAAGGCAGACAAAAAATTAGAAATCACCATTAAGGAGAAACATTTTATGTCAATGAGCATTTCCTTTTGAATGGATTGCAGAATGTTTTATAGAATTTTTTCATAAACCAAATTTTGTCCACTAATTATAGATTTACAGGTTCATGGACATGTCTCCAGAAAAAGAATTAGAGGCCTCTAACCACTGAATACTAAGAAAGAAAAGTTTAAAAAAAATCACAGGGGAGATTATACCTCACTTTAGAGAGTATGTGCTCAGCATGCATGAGACCCTCAGTTCAGACACCAGTAACTCCATTTAAAGACTTTTTTTTTCAAGAAATGGAGAATTAAATAAAAAAGATGGAGGAATACAGAAGTTTTTTAGAGACTCAACTCAGATTAAAGATGGGGGAAAAATATCCATTTCTCATAGGAAATCTTGAGAACTATGTAAACCGGATCTGAGTTGTCTAATCTTTTAACATTATTCATGAATTCCTATTACCAAGTCTTAAAACTGCCTGATAACCCACAGTGGTGATACTGATCATAACAGCTGCCAACACGGATCGAGCTCCGGCTAGGACTGCTCTGTTCGGCCATCTCGGCCCCTGAGGCCTCACCAGGCTGAGAGCACTAAATTTTGTCATTCATGAGCATCTCGTGTAAGTCCTCCCTTTGTGCTCCTCACTCTCCCCTCACCAGCCCCTCTGAGGGAAGCACTGTTATCATCTTCCCCACCCGCAGATAAGGCCACTGAGGCACAGAAACTAAACCTGCTCCAGGTCACATCGGCATTAAAGGACGTCTATATTTCTGCTGTTTTACTATTGACAAAGGAATCTGAGATATCAATTCAAGGGAGACTGTTAAATAATCAAGTCTGTCAGGTCTTCACCTCAAAGAGCAGATAGTATAGATTCCTGATGTAGGATGAGGCTGCCGCCACAAACTGACTCAGCTTGAAATTAATATCCAAGATGAAGCAGCGGATACAGGTAAATATTCACGATTGTTAACTCCGCTCACGGGTCTGGGCCCTTCACTGCCTGAACGGGGGTGAAATCCCCACCCCTGTCAGGGATGGAAGCGCGGCTCTTCCCAGTGTCACCCAGGCTTCACAGGCTGTTTTCCCCCACAGGCTGTCCTCAACGATTAAAAATCTCTCAAGATTTTTACACCATGCAAAACTGAAAGACATTTCTGCAGATGGAGCACTTTCTCAGGCTTAAAAATTTTTTGCTTACACTCAGCAAGGGGGAAAATAACACATGACTCTGCAAAGTCTCTGAGCCTCACCACTCACAGGAGTAGAATGGCCTCAGCACAAGATGACTCTTCACGGATGAGAACAAAGTAAATCCGCCCCCAAACACAGGCACTCCCAAAGACAACGCTCAGCAGTCTTCTGCACACTCACGGTTGTGCAGCCCTCAACACCATCTATTTCCAGAACACTTCATCACCCCAGAAGAACACCCCTGTCACTAGCAGTCACTCCCCAACCCCCTCCACCCAGCCCCTTGCAACCATCACCTGCTCTCTGCCTCTGCATGTGCCTATTCTGAGCATTTCAGATCACTGAAGTCAACAATATGTGGCCGTTTGTGTCTGCTTCCTTTCACTTAACGTGCTGTTATCAAGGCTCGTCCATGTTGAAGTGGTATCAGCATCTCTATTTTTTTTTCTTTTGAAAGTGTTAAAGTTTTTAAAGGTGGTAAGTACTATCAAAAAGAGTAGAGAGTAGCATAAGTGGTTGGGTTTCAAAGGGAAAAGGGCGGGTTGAGCAGTCAGGGTGGACTTCCCAGAGCAGGTGGCCTTTTTCATATTCCTCTTTATTTATTTTTTCTTTTTTATTCACTCTTACATCTGAATAATGTTCCACTACATGGAGATACTAAATTCAGTTCATCCATTCAGCAGCTATGTACGGACGAGGTCCAGAAGAATGAGTGTAAGAGGTGACTAGGCAGTGATGGCATTTAAGCAAAGGGCAAGATGTGCTTTCAAAAAAAAAAAAAGCAAACAAACAGAGGCACAAGGAAATTCAGCGCGTTTCTGAGAAAGTGCATGCTTGCTTCAGCATGACTGCTGTGCAGGGCTGGAGGGGTGGGGAGTGACAGGAGTCACATGAGGGAGTCACCTGAGAATATTCCCCATGCAAGCAGCTCAGTCATTTCTCCTCCTTCATCCTGTATTTTAGAGCCATTTTTGATAGGTTTTCTATTTCAAGTAACAGTACTTTGTTACACATCTGATAATCTGCATCAGATTACCTTACCTCCAAGCCACAGAAAGTCATTCACTGACTGGAGCATCTCCAAGACATAACGGTGATGGACCAGGGAGTCCTGCAGCATCCCGGCCTGCAGGCACAAACCCCCACATGTTCCATGGTGATGTCCGGAAAGTAAAATGCATGGAAATATCTCACTGCTTGTGCACGATATCTGCCCCCAAATTGCCCCAAAATCATGCTGGCAAAGCACTACTGAGCCCTCTCACTACAAAAAAAAAAAAAAAAATACAGAGAGAGAGAACAGAAAAGAAAAGAATAAAGCTAAGAAGGCAAATTTAGGGTCTTCCATTGAAAACCAGCAAGCATCACTGCCAGTATCTCAGCTGGAATGGTCCTGTCTTCAAAAACCACTGCGCAGTTACATTGCAAACGTGATAGACATATATGTATTCCACGTAGATGATATTGCAGTAGGATTTTTCTTTTCGAAATTTCCAGTTGCAACATTAACACAAGAGAGTTTATGTTTCAGCTTTAAAAAAATCAATTATCTTCCACTTTCTTAATTTTGAACCTATTATTATTTTATAAAGGGTGCTATGCTGCAAATTATAAACCAACTGTTTGGCTTCTGCCAACAAGAACTTTATGACTTCACTATTTCAGAGCAAGATTTAATGATGCTTTGAGAAGTGGGGCCTGGGGCGCTCACTAACAGCTCTTTAAATACTGACAAGGATGTGCTATTTAAGTAATGCAAAGGCTCTAACTCTACATTTACTCAGAAACCAAAGAAACTACACCAAAGCCTTACTTTATCATTTTTAAATTTTGCTATTCTTTTGAATATTAAATTTCTTAAAAGATAAGATTTTTTTTTGAGAAAGACAGCAGCTGTATTAAATTTCTTCTCACCAAGAAAGCAATCTTTATCAAGAATAAATACCCCTATGGAAATCCAAAAGACGGGATGTTTCTAGCTAAGTGAACATGCAGATCTCAACACAAGCCTAAATCCTATCAGATCTCACTCGAACGAGCTCAACAAAGTCCTGGACTACCCTGAAACTTAGCTCTTCTGTTCCAAATGTTGGCTGATCTAAGATCATCACACAAGGCAGGGAAGAAGAGAAAAGTCCACCTGGCTGCATCAGTTTACTTCCAGCCACAATGTGCCGCTAGGGGTTCCCCGTTAATAAGCCCTCCCCATGAGGAAATCCGGCATCCACAAAGCCCCTGCCGTCCCCAAGCAGCCCCGACGCCCCTCTCCCACTGGTGGCCCCCCAGCCTGTCAATGGTCTTCTAATGACCCTTCCAGTTGGTGGCACTCTCCCCCTCTTCCCCGCTTCACACACACACACACACACACACACACACAGCCAGGACAGCCTTTCCAAAGAACAAATTTGATTACATCACCACCACTTCAAACCCTTCAGAGGCTCCCTGGTAGAGTTCTAGCACCACCCCCGACCCTGCTCGCCCAGCCTCACCTCAGTACCCAGGTCTCCAATGACCTCAGGTGCCTCCTGACCTGCTGCTACTTCCCACTTGCCTCCAGGCTCATTTTGACTGTTTGTCAAGGAAGCCTTCCTTCCCTCGAACCTCTGCACTTTAGGTTAGTTGACCCTGCTGTGTTCCTAGAACATTCTACGCTAAGACAACTTCTGACACTGCTAAGCTCTCAAGAAGCAATACATTTTGCTTACTACTGTGAGTCCACCCTCTCTCCCCTGGACACTCAGAATTGCATGTGTTATGAATAAATGAATGAAGGGGTGGGTCTCAAAGGGACGGGCAGAGCTTCTCTCGCCCACCCAGACCCCTTCTTTCTGTAGAACATCAGAAGCAAAACCAGGAGTACCTCTCCTGAGGGTCACTTTCTGCTGACACCCTTCACTGACTCTTCTGTGTCAGTTCTAGTAAAAAACCAAGCTCCTCCAAAGCCTTCCAACCCTAGGCCCACTCCAGGGTCCTCCCAAGCAGGGGCACCCTCCACCCTGGACCACAGAGTGCACTTTCCCCGAGTCCCCACCCCACAAGCCTCCAGGCCTCTACCCGGGCTGCTCCTGCAACCTGAGTCACCCTCTTGATTCCTCATGGCTGACTCTTACTCTGCCCTCATAACTGAATGTAGAGCCCATTTCTTCAAGGAAGCCCTCTCTGATGATGTCCCTTAGCTCTTGGCTGGGCTCCCTCTACAGCAGGACTGCTTGTCGACCAACTGGTGTTTGTCCACCTGCTCCTCGGAGACCATGACCTCTTGGAGGCAACGTGGGAAAAAGGAGTGAGACGACAAGAGGGGTGGGAAGAGCAAAAAGCAAAATCACAGCCCAAGTCCCAGATTCAAGGATTCTGCCTTAGAAGAAAAGAATAAAATGTTTCATACATATGCCATTTGGCTATGAGTTTTGTGGCTCATGGAAAGCAAGAGGTTGGTGTTCTAGTCTAAAATCCAAGTTACATGCAAAGAAATGTACATATTCATATCCAAAGGAAACAGAGCTGCTCAACAACAGTTTGCAGATAAAATCAAAGGAACTTTGATAAAGGCAATCTCTCACACCCTCTCTCTTTTTTTTTTTTGTTTCATATAGTTGTAGAAGTATTTGTATAACTAAGTGATGGCTACAGCTTATGATTCTGCACTGGAGTGTTTGGGGCTGAGGAAGCCCAGATTACATGCACTGTGTAAATACAATCACACCAACACACTGACAGGCGCCCTAGTGGCTGAGCTGAAGTTCCAAAGCAGACAACATTACATTGCAAGACAGCTCTCATTAGAAAGTAAGGAATGCAATGTTCTGTACTCAATTACATAACACATGCTCAGTTCTGACAGATAAGTGTGTGTGAAAGCCGCCTTCACTTAGATTGTTGGGAACACAAAGTTTCTTTTCACTTGCAAACTCCACTCCATACATATATATGGGGAAGCACAAACTCCAACTCGGTTTTACAGTGAAAACTGCAGGAACTTCAAACCGGCACTAGGAAACAGACTGAGAAACCACAGAAAAGTTTCTCCTGCAAACCGTTCCCTTTGTGCTAGATGAACGAAAGTCTCTCCACATGCTCATTTCTGAGAGATAAGTGTGTGTGAAAGCCGTCCTTCACCTAGCATGTTGGGAACACAAAGTTCCTTTTCAGTTGCAAACTCCACTCCATACATATATATGGGGAGGTACGAGCTCCAAATAGGTTTTACAGTGAAAACAGCAGAAAGTTCAAACCGGCACTAGGAAACAGAATGAGAAACCCGAGTAAAAGTGTCCCCTGCAACCCGTTCCCTTTGTGCTAGATGAACGAAAGTCTCTCCACATTCTCAGTTCTGAGAGATAATTTTGTGTGAAAGCTGTCCTTCACCTAGCTTGTTGGGAACACAAAGTTGCTTTTCAGTTGCAAACTCCAATCCATACATATATATGGGGAGGTAAAACTCCAACTCGGTTTTACAGTGAAAACTGCAGGAACTTCAAACCGGCACTAGGAAACAGACTGAGAAACCAGAGTAAAAGTTTCTCCTAAAACCCGTTCCCTTTGTGCTAGATGAACGAAAGTCTCTCCACATGATTAGTTCTGAGAGATAAGTGTGTGTGAAAGCCGTACTTCACATAGCTTTTTGGGAACACAAAGTTTCTTTTCAGTTGCAAACTTCACTCCATACAAATATATGGGGAGGTACAAGCTCCAACTCGGACTTACAGTGAAAACTGTAGTAACTTCAAACCGGCACTAGGAAACAGACTGAGAAACCAGAGTAAAAGTTTCTGCTGCAACGCGTTCCTTTTGTGCTAGATGAACGAACGTCTCACCACATGCTCAGTTCTGAGAGATATGTGTGTGTGAAAGCCATACTTCACCTAGCTTGTTGGGAACACAAAGTTTCTTTTCAATTGCAAACTCCACTACATACATATATATGGGGTGGTTATAGCTCCAAATCTGTTTTACAGTGAAAACTGCGGGAACTTCAAAACGGCACTAGGAAACAGACTGAGAACCCAGAGTAAAAGGTTCTCCTGCAACGCGTTCCTTTGTGCTAGATGAACGAACGTCTCTCCACATGCTCAGATCGGAGAGATAAGTGTGTGTGAAAGCCCTCCTTCACCTAGCTTGTTGGGAAAACAAAGTTCCTATTTAGTTGCAAACTCCACTCCATACATATCTAAGAGAAGGGTCTAGCTCCAACTCGGTTTTACAGTGAAAACTGCAGGAACTTCAAACCGGCACTAGGAAACAGACTGAGAAACCAGAGTAAAATGTTCTCCTGCAACGCGTTCTTTTGTGCTAGATGAACGAACGTCTCTCCACATGCTCAGTTCTGAGAGATAAGTGTGTGTGAAAGCCGTCCTTCACCTAGCTTGTTGGGAACACAAAGATTCTTTTCATTTGCAAACTCCATTCCATACATATATATAGGAATGTACAACCTCCAACTCGGTTTTACACGGAAAACTGCAGGAATTTCAAACCTGCACTAGGAAACAGATTGAGAAACCAGAGTAAAATTTTATCCTGCAACCCGTTCCCTTTGTGCTAGATGATCGAACGTCTCTCCACATGCTCAGTTCGGAGAGCTAAGTGTGTGTGAAAGCCGTCCTTCACCTAGCTTGTTGGGAACACAAAGATTCTTTTCATTTGCAAACTCCACTCCATACATATACATGGGTAGGTACTAGCTCCAACTCGGTTTTAAAGTGAAAACTGTAGTAACTTCAAACCGGCACTAGGAAACAGACTGAGAAACCAGAGTAAAAGTTTCTCCTGCAAACAGTTCCCTTTGTGCATGATGAACGAACGTCTCTCCACATGCTCATTTCTGAGAGGTATGTGTGTGTGAAAGCCGTCCTTCACCTAGCTTGTTGGGAACACAATGTTTCTTTTCACTTGCAAACTCCACTACATACATATATATGGGGTGGTACTAGCTCCAACACTGTTTTACAGTGAAAACTGCAGGAACTTCAAACCGGCACTGGGAAACAGACTGAGAACCCAGAGTAAAATTTTCTAGTGCAAAGCGTTCCCTTTGTGCTACATGAACGAACGTCTCTCCACATGCTCAGTTCTGAGAGATAAGTGTGTGTGAAAGCCATCCTTCACCTACCGTGTTGGGAACACAAAGTTTCTATTCAGTTGCCAAATTCACTCCATACATATCTAAGAGTAGGGACTAGCTCCAACTCGGTTTTACAGTGAAAACTGCAGGAACTTCAAATCGGCACTAGGAAAGAGACTGAGAAACCAGAGAAAAGTTTCTCCTGCAACGCGTTCCCTATGTGCTAGATGAACGAACGTCTCTCCACATGCTCAGTTCTGAGGGAAAAGTCTGTGTGAAAGCCGTCCTTCACCTAGCTTGTTGGGAACACGAAGTTTCTTTTCACTTGCAAACTCCACTCCATACATAAATATGGGGACGTACTAGCTCCAACTCGGATTTACAGTGAAAACTGCAGGAACTTCAAACCAGCACGTGGAAACAGACTGAGAAACCAGAGTAAAAGGTTCTCCTGCAACGCGTTCCTTTGTGCTAGATCAACAAACGTCTCTCAACATGCTCAGTTCTGAGTGATAAGTGTGTGTGAAAGCCATCCTTCACTTAACTAGTTGGGAACAGAAAGATAACTTTCTGTGGCAAACTCCACTCCATACATATCTAGAGTAGGGACTAGCTCCAAATCGGTTTACAGTGAAAACTGCAGGAACTTCAAACCGGCACTAGGAAACAGACTGAGAATCCAGAGTAAATGTTTCTCCTGCAACACGACCATTTGTGCTGGATGAACGAAAGTCTCTCCACCTGCTCTGTTCTGAGAGATAAGTGTGTGTGAAAGCCGACCTGCACCTAGCTTGTTGGGAACACAAAGTTTCTTTTCAGTTGAAAACCCCACACCATACAGATATATGGGGAGGTACTAGATCCAACACGGTTTTACAGTGAAAACTGCAGGAACTTCAAACCGGCACTAGGAAACAGTCTGCGAATCCAAAGTTAAAGTTTCTAGTGCAACCCATTCCCTTTGTGCTAGATGAACGAACGTCTCTCCACATGCTCAGTTCTGAGAGATAAGTGTGTGTGAAAGCCGCCTGCACCTAGCTTGTTGGGAACACAAAGATTCTTTTCAGTTGCAAACTCCACTCCATACATATACTTGGGTAGGTACTAGCTCCAACTCGGTTTTACAGTGAAAACTGCAGGAACTTCAAATCGGCACTAGGAAACAGACTGAGAACCCGGAGTAAGAGTTTCTCCTGCAACCCGTTCCCTTTGTGCTAGATGAACGAACGTCTCTCCACATGCTCAGTTCTGAGAGATAAGTGTGTGTGAAAGCCGTTCTTCACCTAGTTTGTTGGGAACACAAAGATTCTTTTCAGTTGCAAACCCCAGTCCATACATATACATGGGTAGGTACTAGCTCCAACACGGTTTTACAGTGAAAACTGCAGGAACTTCCAACTGGCACTAGGAAACAGACTGAGAAACCATAGTAAAAGTTTCCCCTGCATCCCGTTCCCTTTGTGCTAGATGAACGAACTTCTCTCCACATGCTCAGTTCTGAGTTATAAGTGTGTGTGAAAGCCGTCCTTCACCTAGTTTGTTGGGAACACAAAGATTCTTTTCAGTTTCAAACCCCAGTCCATACATATACATGGGTAGGTACTAGCTCCAACTAGGTTTTACAGTGAAAACTGCAGGAACTTCAAACCGGCACTAGGAAAAAGACTGAGAAACCGTAGTAAAAGTTTCCCCTGCAACCCGTTCTTTTTGTGCTAGATGAACGAACGTCTCTCCACCTGTTCAGTTCTGAGAGATAAGTGTGTGTGAAAACCATCCTTCACCTAGCTTGTTGGGAACACAAAGTTTCTTTTCATTTGCAAACTCCATTCCATACATATATATGCGGAGGTACTAGCTCCAACTTGTTGTTACAGTGAAAACTGCAGAAACTTCAAACTGGCACTAGGAAACAGACTGAGAAACCAGAGTAAAAGTTTCACCTTCAACACGTTCCTTTGTGCTAGATGAACGAACATCTATCCACATGCACAGTTCTGAGAGATAAGTGTGTGTGAAAGCCATCCTACACCTACCGTGTTGGGAACACAAAGTTTCTATTCAGTTGCCAAATCCACTCCATACTTATGTAAGAGTAGGGACTAGCTCCAACTCGGTTTTACTGTGAAAACTGCAGGAACTTCAAATCGGCACTAGGAAAGAGACTGAGAAACCAGAGAAAAGTTTCTCCTGCAACGCGTTCCTTTTGTGCTAGATAAACGAAAGTCTCGCCACCTGCTCAGTTCTGAGAGATAAGTGTGTGTGAAAGCCATACTTCACCTAGCTTTTTGGGAACACAAAGTTTCTTTTCACTTGCAAACAGAACTCCATATATATATAATGGGAGGTACTAGCTCCAACTAGATGTTACAGTGAAAACTGCAGGAACTTCAAACCGGCACTAGGAAACTGACTGAGAAACCAGAGTAAAAGTTTCTCCTGCAACCAGTTCCCTTTGTGCTAGATGAGCGAACGTCTCTCCACATGCTCATTTCTGAGGGAAAAGTCTGTGTGAAAGCCGTCCTTCACCTAGCTTGTTGGGAACACGAAGTTTCTTTTCACTTGCAAACTCCACTCCATACATAAATATGGGGACGTACTAGCTCCAACACGGTTTTACAGTGAAAACTGCAGGAACTTCAACCCGGCACTAGGAAACAGACTGAGAAACCGAGAAAAGTTTCTCCTGCATCCCGTTCTCATTGTGCTAGATGAACGAACGTCTCTCCACATGCTAAGTCCTGAGAGATAAGTGTGTTTGAAAGCCATCCTTCACCTACATTGTTGGGAACACAAAGTTTCTTTTCAGTTGCCAAATCCACTCCATACATATCTAAGAGTAGGGACTAGCTCCAACTCGGTTTTACAGTGAAAACTGCAGGAATTTCCAACCGGCACTAGGAAACAGACTGAGAAACCAGAGTAAAAGTTTCTCCTGCAACCCTTTCCTTTTGTACTAGATGAACGAACGTCTCTCCACATGATCAGTTCTGAGAGATAAGTGCGTTTGAAAGCCGTCCATGACCTAGCTTGTTGGGAACACAAAGTTTCTTTTAACTTGCAAACTCCAACCATACATATATATAGGGAGGTACGAGCTCCAACTCGGTTTTACAGTGAAAACTGCAGGAACTTCAAACAGGCACTAGGAAACAGATTGAGAACCAGAGTAAAATTTTATCCTGCAACCCGTTCCCTTTGTGCTAGATGATCGAACGTCTCTCCACATGCTCAGTTCGGAGAGATAAGTGTGTGTGAAAGCCGTCCTTCACCTAGCTTGTTGGGAATATAAAGAATCTTTTCAATTGCAAAATCCACTCCATACATATACATGGGTAGGTACTAGCTCCAACTCGGTTTTAAAGTGAAAACTGTAGTAACTTCAAACCGGCACTAGGAAACAGACTGAGAAACCAGAGTAAAAGTTTCTCCTGCAAACAGTTCCCTTTGTGCTTGATGAACGAACGTCTCTCCACATGCTCATTTCTGAGAGGTATGTGTGTGTGAAAGCCGTCCTTCACCTAGCTTGTTGGGAACACAATGTTTCTTTTCACTTGCAAACTCCACTACATACATATATATTGGGTGGTACTAGCTCCAACACTGTTTTACAGTGAAAACTGCAGGAACTTCAAACCGGCACTGGGAAACAGACTGAGAACCCAGAGTAAAATTTTCTAGTGCAAAGCGTTCCCTTTGTGCTACATGAACGAACGTCTCTCCACATGCTCAGTTCTGAGAGATAAGTGTGTGTGAAAGCCATCCTTCACCTACCGTGTTGGGAACACAAAGTATCTATTCAGTTGCCAAATCCACTCCATACATATCTAAGAGTAGGGACTAGCTCCAACTCGGTTTTACAGTGAAAACTGCAGGAACTTCAAATCGGCACTAGGAAAGAGACTGAGAAACCAGAGAAAAGTTTCTCCTGCAACGCGTTCCCTATGTGCTAGATGAACGAACGTCTCTCCACATGCTCAGTTCTGAGGGAAAAGTCTGTGTGAAAGCCGTCCTTCACCTAGCTTGTTGGGAACACGAAGTTTCTTTTCACTTGCAAACTCCACTCCATACATAAATATGGGGACGTACTAGCTCCAACTCGGTTTTACAGTGAAAACTGCAGGAACTTCAAACCAGCACGTGGAAACAGACTGAGAAACCAGAGTAAAAGGTTCTCCTGCAACGCGTTCCTTTGTGCTAGATCAACAAACGTCTCTCAACATGCTCAGTTCTGAGTGATAAGTGTGTGTGAAAGCCATCCTTCACTTAAGTAGTTGGGAACAGAAAGATAACTTTCTGTGGCAAACTCCACTCCATACATATCTAGAGTAGGGACTAGCTCCAAATCGGTTTACAGTGAAAACTGCAGGAACTTCAAACCGGCACTAGGAAACAGACTGAGAATCCAGAGTAAATGTTTCTCCTGCAACACGACCATTTGTGCTGGATGAACGAAATTCTCTCCACCTGCTCAGTTCTGAGAGATAAGTGTGTGTGAAAGCCGACCTGCACCTAGCTTGTTGGGAACACAAAGTTTCTTTTCAGTTGAAAACCCCACTCCATACAGATATATGGGGAGGTACTAGCTCCAACACGGTTTTACAGTGAAAACTGCAGGAACTTCAAACCGGCACTAGGAAACAGTCTGCGAATCCAAAGTTAAAGTTTCTCCTGCAACCCATTCCCTTTGTGCTAGATGAACGAACGTCTCTCCACATGCTCAGTTCTGAGAGATAAGTGTGTGTGAAAGCCGCCTGCACCTATCTTGTTGGGAACACAAAGTTTCTTTTCAGTTGCAAACTCCACTCCATACATATATATGGGGAGGTACTAGCTCCAACTCGGTTTTACAGTGAAAACTGCAGGAACTTCAAACCGGCACTAGGAAACAGACTGAGAAACCAGAGTAAAAGTTTCTCCTGCAACGCGTTCCCTTTGTGCTAGATGAACGAAAGTCTATCCACATGCTCAGTTCTGAGTGATAATTGTGTGTGAAAGCCGTACTTCACCTAGCTTGTTGGGAACACAAAGATTCTTTTCAGTTGCAAACTCCACTCCATACATATACTTGGGTAGGAACTAGCTCCAACTCGGTTTTACAGTGAAAACTGCAGGAACTTCAAATCGGCACTAGGAAACAGACTGAGAACCCGGAGTAAAAGTTTCTCCTGCAACCCGTTCCCTTTGTGCTAGATGAACGAACGTCTCTCCACATGCTCAGTTCTGAGAGATAAGTGTGTGTGAAAGCCGTTCTTCACCTAGTTTGTTGGGAACACAAAGATTCTTTTCAGTTGCAAACCCCAGTCCATACATATACATGGGTAGGTACTAGCTCCAACACGGTTTTACAGTGAAAACTGCAGGAACTTCCAACTGGCACTAGGAAACAGACTGAGAAACCATAGTAAAAGTTTCCCCTGCATCCCGTTCCCTTTGTGCTAGATGAACGAACTTCTCTCCACATGCTCAGTTCTGAGTTATAAGTGTGTGTGAAAGCCGTCCTTCACCTAGTTTGTTGGGAACACAAAGATTCTTTTCAGTTTCAAACCCTAGTCCATACATATACATGGGTATGTACTAGCTCCAACTAGGTTTTACAGTGAAAACTGCAGGAACTTCAAACCGGCACTAGGAAAAAGACTGAGAAACCGTAGTAAAAGTTTCCCCTGCAACCCGTTCTTTTTGTGCTAGATGAACGAACGTCTCTCCACCTGTTCAGTTCTGAGAGATAAGTGTGTGTGAAAACCATCCTTCACCTAGCTTGTTGGGAACACAAAGTTTCTTTTCATTTGCAAACTCCATTCCATACATATATATGCGGAGGTACTAGCTCCAACTTGTTGTTACAGTGAAAACTGCAGAAACTTCAAACTGGCACTAGGAAACAGACTGAGAAACCAGAGTAAAAGTTTCACCTTCAACACGTTCCTTTGTGCTAGATGAACGAACGTCTATCCACATGCACAGTTCTGAGAGATAAGTGTGTGTGAATGCCATCCTACACCTACCGTGTTGGGAACACAAAGTTTCTATTCAGTTGCCAAATCCACTCCATACTTATGTTAGAGTAGGGACTAGCTCCAACTCGGTTTTACTGTGAAAACTGCAGGAACTTCAAATCGGCACTAGGAAAGAGACTGAGAAACCAGAGAAAAGTTTCTCCTGCAACGCGTTCCTTTTGTGCTAGATAAACGAAAGTCTCGCCACCTGCTCAGTTCTGAGAGATAAGTGTGTGTGAAAGCCATACTTCACCTAGCTTTTTGGGAACACAAAGTTTCTTTTCACTTGCAAACAGAACTCCATATATATATAATGGGAGGTACTAGCTCCAACTAGATGTTACAGTGAAAACTGCAGGAACTTCAAACCGGCACTAGGAAACAGACTGAGAAACCGAGAAAAGTTTCTCCTGCATCCCGTTCTCATTGTGCTAGATGAACGAACGTCTCTCCACATGATCAGTTCTGAGAGATAAGTGCGTTTGAAAGCCGTCCATGACCTAGCTTGTTGGGAACACAAAGTTTCTTTTAACTTGCAAACTCCAACCATACATATATATAGGGAGGTACGAGCTCCAACTCGGTTTTACAGTGAAAACTGCAGGAACTTCAAACAGGCACTAGGAAACAGATTGAGAAACCAGAGTAAAATTTTATCCTGCAACCCGTTCCCTTTGTGCTAGATGATCGAACGTCTCTCCACATGCTCAGTTCGGAGAGATAAGTGTGTGTGAAAGCCGTCCTTCACCTAGCTTGTTGGGAATATAAAGAATCTTTTCAGTTGCAAAATCCACTCCATACATATACATGGGTAGGTACTAGCTCCAACTCGGTTTTAAAGTGAAAACTGTAGTAACTTCAAACCGGCACTAGGAAACAGACTGAGAAACCAGAGTAAAAGTTTCTCCTGCAAACAGTTCCCTTTGTGCTTGATGAACGAACGTCTCTCCACATGCTCATTTCTGAGAGGTATGTGTGTGTGAAAGCCGTCCTTCACCTAGCTTGTTGGGAACACAATGTTTCTTTTCACTTGCAAACTCCACTACATACATATATATTGGGTGGTACTAGCTCCAACACTGTTTTACAGTGAAAACTGCAGGAACTTCAAACCGGCACTGGGAAACAGACTGAGAACCCAGAGTAAAATTTTCTAGTGCAAAGCGTTCCCTTTGTGCTACATGAACGAACGTCTCTCCACATGCTCAGTTCTGAGAGATAAGTGTGTGTGAAAGCCATCCTTCACCTACCGTGTTGGGAACACAAAGTATCTATTCAGTTGCCAAATCCACTCCATACATATCTAAGAGTAGGGACTAGCTCCAACTCGGTTTTACAGTGAAAACTGCAGGAACTTCAAATCGGCACTAGGAAAGAGACTGAGAAACCAGAGAAAAGTTTCTCCTGCAACGCGTTCCCTATGTGCTAGATGAACGAACGTCTCTCCACATGCTCAGTTCTGAGGGAAAAGTCTGTGTGAAAGCCGTCCTTCACCTAGCTTGTTGGGAACACGAAGTTTCTTTTCACTTGCAAACTCCACTCCATACATAAATATGGGGACGTACTAGCTCCAACTCGGTTTTACAGTGAAAACTGCAGGAACTTCAAACCAGCACGTGGAAACAGACTGAGAAACCAGAGTAAAAGGTTCTCCTGCAACGCGTTCCTTTGTGCTAGATCAACAAACGTCTCTCAACATGCTCAGTTCTGAGTGATAAGTGTGTGTGAAAGCCATCCTTCACTTAAGTAGTTGGGAACAGAAAGAGAACTTTCTGTGGCAAACTCCACTCCATACATATCTAGAGTAGGGACTAGCTCCAAATCGGTTTACAGTGAAAACTGCAGGAACTTCAAACCGGCACTAGGAAACAGACTGAGAATCCAGAGTAAATGTTTCTCCTGCAACACGACCATTTGTGCTGGATGAACGAAAGTCTCTCCACCTGCTCAGTTCTGAGAGATAAGTGTGTGTGAAAGCCGACCTGCACCTAGCTTGTTGGGAACACAAAGTTTCTTTTCAGTTGAAAACCCCACTCCATACAGATATATGGGGAGGTACTAGCTCCAACACGGTTTTACAGTGAAAACTGCAGGAACTTCAAACCGGCACTAGGAAACAGTCTGCGAATCCAAAGTTAAAGTTTCTCCTGCAACCCATTCCCTTTGTGCTAGATGAACGAACGTCTCTCCACATGCTCAGTTCTGAGAGATAAGTGTGTGTGAAAGCCGCCTGCACCTATCTTGTTGGGAACACAAAGTTTCTTTTCAGTTGCAAACTCCACTCCATACATATATATGGGGAGGTACTAGCTCCAACTCGGTTTTACAGTGAAAACTGCAGGAACTTCAAACCGGCACTAGGAAACAGACTGAGAAACCAGAGTAAAAGTTTCTCCTGCAACGCGTTCCCTTTGTGCTAGATGAACGAAAGTCTATCCACATGCTCAGTTCTGAGTGATAATTGTGTGTGAAAGCCGTACTTCACCTAGCTTGTTGGGAACACAAAGATTCTTTTCAGTTGCAAACTCCACTCCATACATATACTTGGGTAGGAACTAGCTCCAACTCGGTTTTACAGTGAAAACTGCAGGAACTTCAAATCGGCACTAGGAAACAGACTGAGAACCCGGAGTAAAAGTTTCTCCTGCAACCCGTTCCCTTTGTGCTAGATGAACGAACGTCTCTCCACATGCTCAGTTCTGAGAGATAAGTGTGTGTGAAAGCCGTTCTTCACCTAGTTTGTTGGGAACACAAAGATTCTTTTCAGTTGCAAACCCCAGTCCATACATATACATGGGTAGGTACTAGCTCCAACACGGTTTTACAGTGAAAACTGCAGGAACTTCCAACTGGCACTAGGAAACAGACTGAGAAACCATAGTAAAAGTTTCCCCTGCATCCCGTTCCCTTTGTGCTAGATGAACGAACTTCTCTCCACATGCTCAGTTCTGAGTTATAAGTGTGTGTGAAAGCCGTCCTTCACCTAGTTTGTTGGGAACACAAAGATTCTTTTCAGTTTCAAACCCCAGTCCATACATATACATGGGTATGTACTAGCTCCAACTAGGTTTTACAGTGAAAACTGCAGGAACTTCAAACCGGCACTAGGAAAAAGACTGAGAAACCGTAGTAAAAGTTTCCCCTGCAACCCGTTCTTTTTGTGCTAGATGAACGAATGTCTCTCCACCTGTTCAGTTCTGAGAGATAAGTGTGTGTGAAAACCATCCTTCACCTAGCTTGTTGGGAACACAAAGTTTCTTTTCATTTGCAAACTCCATTCCATACATATATATGCGGAGGTACTAGCTCCAACTTGTTGTTACAGTGAAAACTGCAGAAACTTCAAACTGGCACTAGGAAACAGACTGAGAAACCAGAGTAAAAGTTTCACCTTCAACACGTTCCTTTGTGCTAGATGAACGAACGTCTATCCACATGCACAGTTCTGAGAGATAAGTGTGTGTGAAAGCCATCCTACACCTACCGTGTTGGGAACACAAAGTTTCTATTCAGTTGCCAAATCCACTCCATACTTATGTAAGAGTAGGGACTAGCTCCAACTCGGTTTTACTGTGAAAACTGCAGGAACTTCAAATCGGCACTAGGAAAGAGACTGAGAAACCAGAGAAAAGTTTCTCCTGCAACGCGTTCCTTTTGTGCTAGATAAACGAAAGTCTCGCCACCTGCTCAGTTCTGAGAGATAAGTGTGTGTGAAAGCCATACTTCACCTAGCTTTTTGGGAACACAAAGTTTCTTTTCACTTGCAAACAGAACTCCATATATATATAATGGGAGGTACTAGCTCCAACTAGATGTTACAGTGAAAACTGCAGGAACTTCAAACCGGCACTAGGAAACTGACTGAGAAACCAGAGTAAAAGTTTCTCCTGCAACCAGTTCCCTTTGTGCTAGATGAACGAACGTCTCTCCACATGCTCAGTTCTGAGGGAAAAGTCTGTGTGAAAGCCGTCCTTCACCTAGCTTGTTGGGAACACGAAGTTTCTTTTCACTTGCAAACTCCACTCCATACATAAATATGGGGACGTACTAGCTCCAACACGGTTTTACAGTGAAAACTGCAGGAACTTCAAACCGGCACTAGGAAACAGACTGAGAAACCGAGAAAAGTTTCTCCTGCATCCCGTTCTCATTGTGCTAGATGAACGAACGTCTCTCCACATGCTAAGTCCTGAGAGATAAGTGTGTTTGAAAGCCATTCTTCACCTACATTGTTGGGAACACAAAGTTTCTTTTCAGTTGCCAAATCCACTCCATACATATCTAAGAGTAGGGACTAGCTCCAACTCGGTTTTACAGTGAAAACTGCAGGAATTTCCAACCGGCACTAGGAAACAGACTGAGAAACCAGAGTAAAAGTTTCTCCTGCAACCCTTTCCTTTTGTACTAGATGAACGAACGTCTCTCCACATGATCAGTTCTGAGAGATAAGTGCGTTTGAAAGCCGTCCATGACCTAGCTTGTTGGGAACACAAAGTTTCTTTTAACTTGCAAACTCCAACCATACATATATATAGGGAGGTACGAGCTCCAACTCGGTTTTACAGTGAAAACTGCAGGAACTTCAAACAGGCACTAGGAAACAGATTGAGAAACCAGAGTAAAATTTTATCCTGCAACCCGTTCCCTTTGTGCTAGATGATCGAACGTCTCTCCACATGCTCAGTTCGGAGAGATAAGTGTGTGTGAAAGCCGTCCTTCACCTAGCTTGTTGGGAATATAAAGAATCTTTTCAGTTGCAAAATCCACTCCATACATATACATGGGTAGGTACTAGCTCCAACTCGGTTTTAAAGTGAAAACTGTAGTAACTTCAAACCGGCACTAGGAAACAGACTGAGAAACCAGAGTAAAAGTTTCTCCTGCAAACAGTTCCCTTTGTGCTTGATGAACGAACGTCTCTCCACATGCTCATTTCTGAGAGGTATGTGTGTGTGAAAGCCGTCCTTCACCTAGCTTGTTGGGAACACAAAGTTTCTTTTCATTTGCAAACTCCATTCCATACATATATATGCGGAGGTACTAGCTCCAACTTGTTGTTACAGTGAAAACTGCAGAAACTTCAAACTGGCACTAGGAAACAGACTGAGAAACCAGAGTAAAAGTTTCACCTTCAACACGTTCCTTTGTGCTAGATGAACGAACGTCTATCCACATGCACAGTTCTGAGAGATAAGTGTGTGTGAAAGCCATCCTACACCTACCGTGTTGGGAACACAAAGTTTCTATTCAGTTGCCAAATCCACTCCATACTTATGTAAGAGTAGGGACTAGCTCCAACTCGGTTTTACTGTGAAAACTGCAGGAACTTCAAATCGGCACTAGGAAAGAGACTGAGAAACCAGAGAAAAGTTTCTCCTGCAACGCGTTCCTTTTGTGCTAGATAAACGAAAGTCTCGCCACCTGCTCAGTTCTGAGAGATAAGTGTGTGTGAAAGCCATACTTCACCTAGCTTTTTGGGAACACAAAGTTTCTTTTCACTTGCAAACAGAACTCCATATATATATAATGGGAGGTACTAGCTCCAACTAGATGTTACAGTGAAAACTGCAGGAACTTCAAACCGGCACTAGGAAACTGACTGAGAAACCAGAGTAAAAGTTTCTCCTGCAACCAGTTCCCTTTGTGCTAGATGAACGAACGTCTCTCCACATGCTCAGTTCTGAGGGAAAAGTCTGTGTGAAAGCCGTCCTTCACCTAGCTTGTTGGGAACACGAAGTTTCTTTTCACTTGCAAACTCCACTCCATACATAAATATGGGGACGTACTAGCTCCAACACGGTTTTACAGTGAAAACTGCAGGAACTTCAAACCGGCACTAGGAAACAGACTGAGAAACCGAGAAAAGTTTCTCCTGCATCCCGTTCTCATTGTGCTAGATGAACGAACGTCTCTCCACATGCTAAGTCCTGAGAGATAAGTGTGTTTGAAAGCCATTCTTCACCTACATTGTTGGGAACACAAAGTTTCTTTTCAGTTGCCAAATCCACTCCATACATATCTAAGAGTAGGGACTAGCTCCAACTCGGTTTTACAGTGAAAACTGCAGGAATTTCCAACCGGCACTAGGAAACAGACTGAGAAACCAGAGTAAAAGTTTCTCCTGCAACCCTTTCCTTTTGTACTAGATGAACGAACGTCTCTCCACATGATCAGTTCTGAGAGATAAGTGCGTTTGAAAGCCGTCCATGACCTAGCTTGTTGGGAACACAAAGTTTCTTTTAACTTGCAAACTCCAACCATACATATATATAGGGAGGTACGAGCTCCAACTCGGTTTTACAGTGAAAACTGCAGGAACTTCAAACAGGCACTAGGAAACAGATTGAGAAACCAGAGTAAAATTTTATCCTGCAACCCGTTCCCTTTGTGCTAGATGATCGAACGTCTCTCCACATGCTCAGTTCGGAGAGATAAGTGTGTGTGAAAGCCGTCCTTCACCTAGCTTGTTGGGAATATAAAGAATCTTTTCAGTTGCAAAATCCACTCCATACATATACATGGGTAGGTACTAGCTCCAACTCGGTTTTAAAGTGAAAACTGTAGTAACTTCAAACCGGCACTAGGAAACAGACTGAGAAACCAGAGTAAAAGTTTCTCCTGCAAACAGTTCCCTTTGTGCTTGATGAACGAACGTCTCTCCACATGCTCATTTCTGAGAGGTATGTGTGTGTGAAAGCCGTCCTTCACCTAGCTTGTTGGGAACACAATGTTTCTTTTCACTTGCAAACTCCACTACATACATATATATTGGGTGGTACTAGCTCCAACACTGTTTTACAGTGAAAACTGCAGGAACTTCAAACCGGCACTGGGAAACAGACTGAGAACCCAGAGTAAAATTTTCTAGTGCAAAGCGTTCCCTTTGTGCTACATGAACGAACGTCTCTCCACATGCTCAGTTCTGAGAGATAAGTGTGTGTGAAAGCCATCCTTCACCTACCGTGTTGGGAACACAAAGTATCTATTCAGTTGCCAAATCCACTCCATACATATCTAAGAGTAGGGACTAGCTCCAACTCGGTTTTACAGTGAAAACTGCAGGAACTTCAAATCGGCACTAGGAAAGAGACTGAGAAACCAGAGAAAAGTTTCTCCTGCAACGCGTTCCCTATGTGCTAGATGAACGAACGTCTCTCCACATGCTCAGTTCTGAGGGAAAAGTCTGTGTGAAAGCCGTCCTTCACCTAGCTTGTTGGGAACACGAAGTTTCTTTTCACTTGCAAACTCCACTCCATACATAAATATGGGGACGTACTAGCTCCAACTCGGTTTTACAGTGAAAACTGCAGGAACTTCAAACCAGCACGTGGAAACAGACTGAGAAACCAGAGTAAAAGGTTCTCCTGCAACGCGTTCCTTTGTGCTAGATCAACAAACGTCTCTCAACATGCTCAGTTCTGAGTGATAAGTGTGTGTGAAAGCCATCCTTCACTTAAGTAGTTGGGAACAGAAAGAGAACTTTCTGTGGCAAACTCCACTCCATACATATCTAGAGTAGGGACTAGCTCCAAATCGGTTTACAGTGAAAACTGCAGGAACTTCAAACCGGCACTAGGAAACAGACTGAGAATCCAGAGTAAATGTTTCTCCTGCAACACGACCATTTGTGCTGGATGAACGAAAGTCTCTCCACCTGCTCAGTTCTGAGAGATAAGTGTGTGTGAAAGCCGACCTGCACCTAGCTTGTTGGGAACACAAAGTTTCTTTTCAGTTGAAAACCCCACTCCATACAGATATATGGGGAGGTACTAGCTCCAACACGGTTTTACAGTGAAAACTGCAGGAACTTCAAACCGGCACTAGGAAACAGTCTGCGAATCCAAAGTTAAAGTTTCTCCTGCAACCCATTCCCTTTGTGCTAGATGAACGAACGTCTCTCCACATGCTCAGTTCTGAGAGATAAGTGTGTGTGAAAGCCGCCTGCACCTATCTTGTTGGGAACACAAAGTTTCTTTTCAGTTGCAAACTCCACTCCATACATATATATGGGGAGGTACTAGCTCCAACTCGGTTTTACAGTGAAAACTGCAGGAACTTCAAACCGGCACTAGGAAACAGACTGAGAAACCAGAGTAAAAGTTTCTCCTGCAACGCGTTCCCTTTGTGCTAGATGAACGAAAGTCTATCCACATGCTCAGTTCTGAGTGATAATTGTGTGTGAAAGCCGTACTTCACCTAGCTTGTTGGGAACACAAAGATTCTTTTCAGTTGCAAACTCCACTCCATACATATACTTGGGTAGGAACTAGCTCCAACTCGGTTTTACAGTGAAAACTGCAGGAACTTCAAATCGGCACTAGGAAACAGACTGAGAACCCGGAGTAAAAGTTTCTCCTGCAACCCGTTCCCTTTGTGCTAGATGAACGAACGTCTCTCCACATGCTCAGTTCTGAGAGATAAGTGTGTGTGAAAGCCGTTCTTCACCTAGTTTGTTGGGAACACAAAGATTCTTTTCAGTTGCAAACCCCAGTCCATACATATACATGGGTAGGTACTAGCTCCAACACGGTTTTACAGTGAAAACTGCAGGAACTTCCAACTGGCACTAGGAAACAGACTGAGAAACCATAGTAAAAGTTTCCCCTGCATCCCGTTCCCTTTGTGCTAGATGAACGAACTTCTCTCCACATGCTCAGTTCTGAGTTATAAGTGTGTGTGAAAGCCGTCCTTCACCTAGTTTGTTGGGAACACAAAGATTCTTTTCAGTTTCAAACCCTAGTCCATACATATACATGGGTATGTACTAGCTCCAACTAGGTTTTACAGTGAAAACTGCAGGAACTTCAAACCGGCACTAGGAAAAAGACTGAGAAACCGTAGTAAAAGTTTCCCCTGCAACCCGTTCTTTTTGTGCTAGATGAACGAACGTCTCTCCACCTGTTCAGTTCTGAGAGATAAGTGTGTGTGAAAACCATCCTTCACCTAGCTTGTTGGGAACACAAAGTTTCTTTTCATTTGCAAACTCCATTCCATACATATATATGCGGAGGTACTAGCTCCAACTTGTTGTTACAGTGAAAACTGCAGAAACTTCAAACTGGCACTAGGAAACAGACTGAGAAACCAGAGTAAAAGTTTCACCTTCAACACGTTCCTTTGTGCTAGATGAACGAACGTCTATCCACATGCACTGTTCTGAGAGATAAGTGTGTGTGAATGCCATCCTACACCTACCGTGTTGGGAACACAAAGTTTCTATTCAGTTGCCAAATCCACTCCATACTTATGTTAGAGTAGGGACTAGCTCCAACTCGGTTTTACTGTGAAAACTGCAGGAACTTCAAATCGGCACTAGGAAAGAGACTGAGAAACCAGAGAAAAGTTTCTCCTGCAACGCGTTCCTTTTGTGCTAGATAAACGAAAGTCTCGCCACCTGCTCAGTTCTGAGAGATAAGTGTGTGTGAAAGCCATACTTCACCTAGCTTTTTGGGAACACAAAGTTTCTTTTCACTTGCAAACAGAACTCCATATATATATAATGGGAGGTACTAGCTCCAACTAGATGTTACAGTGAAAACTGCAGGAACTTCAAACCGGCACTAGGAAACAGACTGAGAAACCGAGAAAAGTTTCTCCTGCATCCCGTTCTCATTGTGCTAGATGAACGAACGTCTCTCCACATGATCAGTTCTGAGAGATAAGTGCGTTTGAAAGCCGTCCATGACCTAGCTTGTTGGGAACACAAAGTTTCTTTTAACTTGCAAACTCCAACCATACATATATATAGGGAGGTACGAGCTCCAACTCGGTTTTACAGTGAAAACTGCAGGAACTTCAAACAGGCACTAGGAAACAGATTGAGAAACCAGAGTAAAATTTTATCCTGCAACCCGTTCCCTTTGTGCTAGATGATCGAACGTCTCTCCACATGCTCAGTTCGGAGAGATAAGTGTGTGTGAAAGCCGTCCTTCACCTAGCTTGTTGGGAATATAAAGAATCTTTTCAGTTGCAAAATCCACTCCATACATATACATGGGTAGGTACTAGCTCCAACTCGGTTTTAAAGTGAAAACTGTAGTAACTTCAAACCGGCACTAGGAAACAGACTGAGAAACCAGAGTAAAAGTTTCTCCTGCAAACAGTTCCCTTTGTGCTTGATGAACGAACGTCTCTCCACATGCTCATTTCTGAGAGGTATGTGTGTGTGAAAGCCGTCCTTCACCTAGCTTGTTGGGAACACAATGTTTCTTTTCACTTGCAAACTCCACTACATACATATATATTGGGTGGTACTAGCTCCAACACTGTTTTACAGTGAAAACTGCAGGAACTTCAAACCGGCACTGGGAAACAGACTGAGAACCCAGAGTAAAATTTTCTAGTGCAAAGCGTTCCCTTTGTGCTACATGAACGAACGTCTCTCCACATGCTCAGTTCTGAGAGATAAGTGTGTGTGAAAGCCATCCTTCACCTACCGTGTTGGGAACACAAAGTATCTATTCAGTTGCCAAATCCACTCCATACATATCTAAGAGTAGGGACTAGCTCCAACTCGGTTTTACAGTGAAAACTGCAGGAACTTCAAATCGGCACTAGGAAAGAGACTGAGAAACCAGAGAAAAGTTTCTCCTGCAACGCGTTCCCTATGTGCTAGATGAACGAACGTCTCTCCACATGCTCAGTTCTGAGGGAAAAGTCTGTGTGAAAGCCGTCCTTCACCTAGCTTGTTGGGAACACGAAGTTTCTTTTCACTTGCAAACTCCACTCCATACATAAATATGGGGACGTACTAGCTCCAACTCGGTTTTACAGTGAAAACTGCAGGAACTTCAAACCAGCACGTGGAAACAGACTGAGAAACCAGAGTAAAAGGTTCTCCTGCAACGCGTTCCTTTGTGCTAGATCAACAAACGTCTCTCAACATGCTCAGTTCTGAGTGATAAGTGTGTGTGAAAGCCATCCTTCACTTAAGTAGTTGGGAACAGAAAGAGAACTTTCTGTGGCAAACTCCACTCCATACATATCTAGAGTAGGGACTAGCTCCAAATCGGTTTACAGTGAAAACTGCAGGAACTTCAAACCGGCACTAGGAAACAGACTGAGAATCCAGAGTAAATGTTTCTCCTGCAACACGACCATTTGTGCTGGATGAACGAAAGTCTCTCCACCTGCTCAGTTCTGAGAGATAAGTGTGTGTGAAAGCCGACCTGCACCTAGCTTGTTGGGAACACAAAGTTTCTTTTCAGTTGAAAACCCCACTCCATACAGATATATGGGGAGGTACTAGCTCCAACACGGTTTTACAGTGAAAACTGCAGGAACTTCAAACCGGCACTAGGAAACAGTCTGCGAATCCAAAGTTAAAGTTTCTCCTGCAACCCATTCCCTTTGTGCTAGATGAACGAACGTCTCTCCACATGCTCAGTTCTGAGAGATAAGTGTGTGTGAAAGCCGCCTGCACCTATCTTGTTGGGAACACAAAGTTTCTTTTCAGTTGCAAACTCCACTCCATACATATATATGGGGAGGTACTAGCTCCAACTCGGTTTTACAGTGAAAACTGCAGGAACTTCAAACCGGCACTAGGAAACAGACTGAGAAACCAGAGTAAAAGTTTCTCCTGCAACGCGTTCCCTTTGTGCTAGATGAACGAAAGTCTATCCACATGCTCAGTTCTGAGTGATAATTGTGTGTGAAAGCCGTACTTCACCTAGCTTGTTGGGAACACAAAGATTCTTTTCAGTTGCAAACTCCACTCCATACATATACTTGGGTAGGAACTAGCTCCAACTCGGTTTTACAGTGAAAACTGCAGGAACTTCAAATCGGCACTAGGAAACAGACTGAGAACCCGGAGTAAAAGTTTCTCCTGCAACCCGTTCCCTTTGTGCTAGATGAACGAACGTCTCTCCACATGCTCAGTTCTGAGAGATAAGTGTGTGTGAAAGCCGTTCTTCACCTAGTTTGTTGGGAACACAAAGATTCTTTTCAGTTGCAAACCCCAGTCCATACATATACATGGGTAGGTACTAGCTCCAACACGGTTTTACAGTGAAAACTGCAGGAACTTCCAACTGGCACTAGGAAACAGACTGAGAAACCATAGTAAAAGTTTCCCCTGCATCCCGTTCCCTTTGTGCTAGATGAACGAACTTCTCTCCACATGCTCAGTTCTGAGTTATAAGTGTGTGTGAAAGCCGTCCTTCACCTAGTTTGTTGGGAACACAAAGATTCTTTTCAGTTTCAAACCCCAGTCCATACATATACATGGGTATGTACTAGCTCCAACTAGGTTTTACAGTGAAAACTGCAGGAACTTCAAACCGGCACTAGGAAAAAGACTGAGAAACCGTAGTAAAAGTTTCCCCTGCAACCCGTTCTTTTTGTGCTAGATGAACGAATGTCTCTCCACCTGTTCAGTTCTGAGAGATAAGTGTGTGTGAAAACCATCCTTCACCTAGCTTGTTGGGAACACAAAGTTTCTTTTCATTTGCAAACTCCATTCCATACATATATATGCGGAGGTACTAGCTCCAACTTGTTGTTACAGTGAAAACTGCAGAAACTTCAAACTGGCACTAGGAAACAGACTGAGAAACCAGAGTAAAAGTTTCACCTTCAACACGTTCCTTTGTGCTAGATGAACGAACGTCTATCCACATGCACAGTTCTGAGAGATAAGTGTGTGTGAAAGCCATCCTACACCTACCGTGTTGGGAACACAAAGTTTCTATTCAGTTGCCAAATCCACTCCATACTTATGTAAGAGTAGGGACTAGCTCCAACTCGGTTTTACTGTGAAAACTGCAGGAACTTCAAATCGGCACTAGGAAAGAGACTGAGAAACCAGAGAAAAGTTTCTCCTGCAACGCGTTCCTTTTGTGCTAGATAAACGAAAGTCTCGCCACCTGCTCAGTTCTGAGAGATAAGTGTGTGTGAAAGCCATACTTCACCTAGCTTTTTGGGAACACAAAGTTTCTTTTCACTTGCAAACAGAACTCCATATATATATAATGGGAGGTACTAGCTCCAACTAGATGTTACAGTGAAAACTGCAGGAACTTCAAACCGGCACTAGGAAACTGACTGAGAAACCAGAGTAAAAGTTTCTCCTGCAACCAGTTCCCTTTGTGCTAGATGAACGAACGTCTCTCCACATGCTCAGTTCTGAGGGAAAAGTCTGTGTGAAAGCCGTCCTTCACCTAGCTTGTTGGGAACACGAAGTTTCTTTTCACTTGCAAACTCCACTCCATACATAAATATGGGGACGTACTAGCTCCAACACGGTTTTACAGTGAAAACTGCAGGAACTTCAAACCGGCACTAGGAAACAGACTGAGAAACCGAGAAAAGTTTCTCCTGCATCCCGTTCTCATTGTGCTAGATGAACGAACGTCTCTCCACATGCTAAGTCCTGAGAGATAAGTGTGTTTGAAAGCCATTCTTCACCTACATTGTTGGGAACACAAAGTTTCTTTTCAGTTGCCAAATCCACTCCATACATATCTAAGAGTAGGGACTAGCTCCAACTCGGTTTTACAGTGAAAACTGCAGGAATTTCCAACCGGCACTAGGAAACAGACTGAGAAACCAGAGTAAAAGTTTCTCCTGCAACCCTTTCCTTTTGTACTAGATGAACGAACGTCTCTCCACATGATCAGTTCTGAGAGATAAGTGCGTTTGAAAGCCGTCCATGACCTAGCTTGTTGGGAACACAAAGTTTCTTTTAACTTGCAAACTCCAACCATACATATATATAGGGAGGTACGAGCTCCAACTCGGTTTTACAGTGAAAACTGCAGGAACTTCAAACAGGCACTAGGAAACAGATTGAGAAACCAGAGTAAAATTTTATCCTGCAACCCGTTCCCTTTGTGCTAGATGATCGAACGTCTCTCCACATGCTCAGTTCGGAGAGATAAGTGTGTGTGAAAGCCGTCCTTCACCTAGCTTGTTGGGAATATAAAGAATCTTTTCAGTTGCAAAATCCACTCCATACATATACATGGGTAGGTACTAGCTCCAACTCGGTTTTAAAGTGAAAACTGTAGTAACTTCAAACCGGCACTAGGAAACAGACTGAGAAACCAGAGTAAAAGTTTCTCCTGCAAACAGTTCCCTTTGTGCTTGATGAACGAACGTCTCTCCACATGCTCATTTCTGAGAGGTATGTGTGTGTGAAAGCCGTCCTTCACCTAGCTTGTTGGGAACACAAAGTTTCTTTTCATTTGCAAACTCCATTCCATACATATATATGCGGAGGTACTAGCTCCAACTTGTTGTTACAGTGAAAACTGCAGAAACTTCAAACTGGCACTAGGAAACAGACTGAGAAACCAGAGTAAAAGTTTCACCTTCAACACGTTCCTTTGTGCTAGATGAACGAACGTCTATCCACATGCACAGTTCTGAGAGATAAGTGTGTGTGAAAGCCATCCTACACCTACCGTGTTGGGAACACAAAGTTTCTATTCAGTTGCCAAATCCACTCCATACTTATGTAAGAGTAGGGACTAGCTCCAACTCGGTTTTACTGTGAAAACTGCAGGAACTTCAAATCGGCACTAGGAAAGAGACTGAGAAACCAGAGAAAAGTTTCTCCTGCAACGCGTTCCTTTTGTGCTAGATAAACGAAAGTCTCGCCACCTGCTCAGTTCTGAGAGATAAGTGTGTGTGAAAGCCATACTTCACCTAGCTTTTTGGGAACACAAAGTTTCTTTTCACTTGCAAACAGAACTCCATATATATATAATGGGAGGTACTAGCTCCAACTAGATGTTACAGTGAAAACTGCAGGAACTTCAAACCGGCACTAGGAAACTGACTGAGAAACCAGAGTAAAAGTTTCTCCTGCAACCAGTTCCCTTTGTGCTAGATGAACGAACGTCTCTCCACATGCTCAGTTCTGAGGGAAAAGTCTGTGTGAAAGCCGTCCTTCACCTAGCTTGTTGGGAACACGAAGTTTCTTTTCACTTGCAAACTCCACTCCATACATAAATATGGGGACGTACTAGCTCCAACACGGTTTTACAGTGAAAACTGCAGGAACTTCAAACCGGCACTAGGAAACAGACTGAGAAACCGAGAAAAGTTTCTCCTGCATCCCGTTCTCATTGTGCTAGATGAACGAACGTCTCTCCACATGCTAAGTCCTGAGAGATAAGTGTGTTTGAAAGCCATTCTTCACCTACATTGTTGGGAACACAAAGTTTCTTTTCAGTTGCCAAATCCACTCCATACATATCTAAGAGTAGGGACTAGCTCCAACTCGGTTTTACAGTGAAAACTGCAGGAATTTCCAACCGGCACTAGGAAACAGACTGAGAAACCAGAGTAAAAGTTTCTCCTGCAACCCTTTCCTTTTGTACTAGATGAACGAACGTCTCTCCACATGATCAGTTCTGAGAGATAAGTGCGTTTGAAAGCCGTCCATGACCTAGCTTGTTGGGAACACAAAGTTTCTTTTAACTTGCAAACTCCAACCATACATATATATAGGGAGGTACGAGCTCCAACTCGGTTTTACAGTGAAAACTGCAGGAACTTCAAACAGGCACTAGGAAACAGATTGAGAAACCAGAGTAAAATTTTATCCTGCAACCCGTTCCCTTTGTGCTAGATGATCGAACGTCTCTCCACATGCTCAGTTCGGAGAGATAAGTGTGTGTGAAAGCCGTCCTTCACCTAGCTTGTTGGGAATATAAAGAATCTTTTCAGTTGCAAAATCCACTCCATACATATACATGGGTAGGTACTAGCTCCAACTCGGTTTTAAAGTGAAAACTGTAGTAACTTCAAACCGGCACTAGGAAACAGACTGAGAAACCAGAGTAAAAGTTTCTCCTGCAAACAGTTCCCTTTGTGCTTGATGAACGAACGTCTCTCCACATGCTCATTTCTGAGAGGTATGTGTGTGTGAAAGCCGTCCTTCACCTAGCTTGTTGGGAACACAATGTTTCTTTTCACTTGCAAACTCCACTACATACATATATATTGGGTGGTACTAGCTCCAACACTGTTTTACAGTGAAAACTGCAGGAACTTCAAACCGGCACTGGGAAACAGACTGAGAACCCAGAGTAAAATTTTCTAGTGCAAAGCGTTCCCTTTGTGCTACATGAACGAACGTCTCTCCACATGCTCAGTTCTGAGAGATAAGTGTGTGTGAAAGCCATCCTTCACCTACCGTGTTGGGAACACAAAGTATCTATTCAGTTGCCAAATCCACTCCATACATATCTAAGAGTAGGGACTAGCTCCAACTCGGTTTTACAGTGAAAACTGCAGGAACTTCAAATCGGCACTAGGAAAGAGACTGAGAAACCAGAGAAAAGTTTCTCCTGCAACGCGTTCCCTATGTGCTAGATGAACGAACGTCTCTCCACATGCTCAGTTCTGAGGGAAAAGTCTGTGTGAAAGCCGTCCTTCACCTAGCTTGTTGGGAACACGAAGTTTCTTTTCACTTGCAAACTCCACTCCATACATAAATATGGGGACGTACTAGCTCCAACTCGGTTTTACAGTGAAAACTGCAGGAACTTCAAACCAGCACGTGGAAACAGACTGAGAAACCAGAGTAAAAGGTTCTCCTGCAACGCGTTCCTTTGTGCTAGATCAACAAACGTCTCTCAACATGCTCAGTTCTGAGTGATAAGTGTGTGTGAAAGCCATCCTTCACTTAAGTAGTTGGGAACAGAAAGAGAACTTTCTGTGGCAAACTCCACTCCATACATATCTAGAGTAGGGACTAGCTCCAAATCGGTTTACAGTGAAAACTGCAGGAACTTCAAACCGGCACTAGGAAACAGACTGAGAATCCAGAGTAAATGTTTCTCCTGCAACACGACCATTTGTGCTGGATGAACGAAAGTCTCTCCACCTGCTCAGTTCTGAGAGATAAGTGTGTGTGAAAGCCGACCTGCACCTAGCTTGTTGGGAACACGAAGTTTCTTTTCACTTGCAAACTCCACTCCATACATAAATATGGGGACGTACTAGCTCCAACACGGTTTTACAGTGAAAACTGCAGGAACTTCAAACCGGCACTAGGAAACAGACTGAGAAACCGAGAAAAGTTTCTCCTGCATCCCGTTCTCATTGTGCTAGATGAACGAACGTCTCTCCACATGCTAAGTCCTGAGAGATAAGTGTGTTTGAAAGCCATTCTTCACCTACATTGTTGGGAACACAAAGTTTCTTTTCAGTTGCCAAATCCACTCCATACATATCTAAGAGTAGGGACTAGCTCCAACTCGGTTTTACAGTGAAAACTGCAGGAATTTCCAACCGGCACTAGGAAACAGACTGAGAAACCAGAGTAAAAGTTTCTCCTGCAACCCTTTCCTTTTGTACTAGATGAACGAACGTCTCTCCACATGATCAGTTCTGAGAGATAAGTGCGTTTGAAAGCCGTCCATGACCTAGCTTGTTGGGAACACAAAGTTTCTTTTAACTTGCAAACTCCAACCATACATATATATAGGGAGGTACGAGCTCCAACTCGGTTTTACAGTGAAAACTGCAGGAACTTCAAACAGGCACTAGGAAACAGATTGAGAAACCAGAGTAAAATTTTATCCTGCAACCCGTTCCCTTTGTGCTAGATGATCGAACGTCTCTCCACATGCTCAGTTCGGAGAGATAAGTGTGTGTGAAAGCCGTCCTTCACCTAGCTTGTTGGGAATATAAAGAATCTTTTCAGTTGCAAAATCCACTCCATACATATACATGGGTAGGTACTAGCTCCAACTCGGTTTTAAAGTGAAAACTGTAGTAACTTCAAACCGGCACTAGGAAACAGACTGAGAAACCAGAGTAAAAGTTTCTCCTGCAAACAGTTCCCTTTGTGCTTGATGAACGAACGTCTCTCCACATGCTCATTTCTGAGAGGTATGTGTGTGTGAAAGCCGTCCTTCACCTAGCTTGTTGGGAACACAATGTTTCTTTTCACTTGCAAACTCCACTACATACATATATATTGGGTGGTACTAGCTCCAACACTGTTTTACAGTGAAAACTGCAGGAACTTCAAACCGGCACTGGGAAACAGACTGAGAACCCAGAGTAAAATTTTCTAGTGCAAAGCGTTCCCTTTGTGCTACATGAACGAACGTCTCTCCACATGCTCAGTTCTGAGAGATAAGTGTGTGTGAAAGCCATCCTTCACCTACCGTGTTGGGAACACAAAGTATCTATTCAGTTGCCAAATCCACTCCATACATATCTAAGAGTAGGGACTAGCTCCAACTCGGTTTTACAGTGAAAACTGCAGGAACTTCAAATCGGCACTAGGAAAGAGACTGAGAAACCAGAGAAAAGTTTCTCCTGCAACGCGTTCCCTATGTGCTAGATGAACGAACGTCTCTCCACATGCTCAGTTCTGAGGGAAAAGTCTGTGTGAAAGCCGTCCTTCACCTAGCTTGTTGGGAACACGAAGTTTCTTTTCACTTGCAAACTCCACTCCATACATAAATATGGGGACGTACTAGCTCCAACTCGGTTTTACAGTGAAAACTGCAGGAACTTCAAACCAGCACGTGGAAACAGACTGAGAAACCAGAGTAAAAGGTTCTCCTGCAACGCGTTCCTTTGTGCTAGATCAACAAACGTCTCTCAACATGCTCAGTTCTGAGTGATAAGTGTGTGTGAAAGCCATCCTTCACTTAAGTAGTTGGGAACAGAAAGAGAACTTTCTGTGGCAAACTCCACTCCATACATATCTAGAGTAGGGACTAGCTCCAAATCGGTTTACAGTGAAAACTGCAGGAACTTCAAACCGGCACTAGGAAACAGACTGAGAATCCAGAGTAAATGTTTCTCCTGCAACACGACCATTTGTGCTGGATGAACGAAAGTCTCTCCACCTGCTCAGTTCTGAGAGATAAGTGTGTGTGAAAGCCGACCTGCACCTAGCTTGTTGGGAACACAAAGTTTCTTTTCAGTTGAAAACCCCACTCCATACAGATATATGGGGAGGTACTAGCTCCAACACGGTTTTACAGTGAAAACTGCAGGAACTTCAAACCGGCACTAGGAAACAGTCTGCGAATCCAAAGTTAAAGTTTCTCCTGCAACCCATTCCCTTTGTGCTAGATGAACGAACGTCTCTCCACATGCTCAGTTCTGAGAGATAAGTGTGTGTGAAAGCCGCCTGCACCTATCTTGTTGGGAACACAAAGTTTCTTTTCAGTTGCAAACTCCACTCCATACATATATATGGGGAGGTACTAGCTCCAACTCGGTTTTACAGTGAAAACTGCAGGAACTTCAAACCGGCACTAGGAAACAGACTGAGAAACCAGAGTAAAAGTTTCTCCTGCAACGCGTTCCCTTTGTGCTAGATGAACGAAAGTCTATCCACATGCTCAGTTCTGAGTGATAATTGTGTGTGAAAGCCGTACTTCACCTAGCTTGTTGGGAACACAAAGATTCTTTTCAGTTGCAAACTCCACTCCATACATATACTTGGGTAGGAACTAGCTCCAACTCGGTTTTACAGTGAAAACTGCAGGAACTTCAAATCGGCACTAGGAAACAGACTGAGAACCCGGAGTAAAAGTTTCTCCTGCAACCCGTTCCCTTTGTGCTAGATGAACGAACGTCTCTCCACATGCTCAGTTCTGAGAGATAAGTGTGTGTGAAAGCCGTTCTTCACCTAGTTTGTTGGGAACACAAAGATTCTTTTCAGTTGCAAACCCCAGTCCATACATATACATGGGTAGGTACTAGCTCCAACACGGTTTTACAGTGAAAACTGCAGGAACTTCCAACTGGCACTAGGAAACAGACTGAGAAACCATAGTAAAAGTTTCCCCTGCATCCCGTTCCCTTTGTGCTAGATGAACGAACTTCTCTCCACATGCTCAGTTCTGAGTTATAAGTGTGTGTGAAAGCCGTACTTCACCTAGTTTGTTGGGAACACAAAGATTCTTTTCAGTTTCAAACCCCAGTCCATACATATACATGGGTATGTACTAGCTCCAACTAGGTTTTACAGTGAAAACTGCAGGAACTTCAAACCGGCACTAGGAAAAAGACTGAGAAACCGTAGTAAAAGTTTCCCCTGCAACCCGTTCTTTTTGTGCTAGATGAACGAACGTCTCTCCACCTGTTCAGTTCTGAGAGATAAGTGTGTGTGAAAACCATCCTTCACCTAGCTTGTTGGGAACACAAAGTTTCTTTTCATTTGCAAACTCCATTCCATACATATATATGCGGAGGTACTAGCTCCAACTTGTTGTTACAGTGAAAACTGCAGAAACTTCAAACTGGCACTAGGAAACAGACTGAGAAACCAGAGTAAAAGTTTCACCTTCAACACGTTCCTTTGTGCTAGATGAACGAACGTCTATCCACATGCACAGTTCTGAGAGATAAGTGTGTGTGAAAGCCATCCTACACCTACCGTGTTGGGAACACAAAGTTTCTATTCAGTTGCCAAATCCACTCCATACTTATGTAAGAGTAGGGACTAGCTCCAACTCGGTTTTACTGTGAAAACTGCAGGAACTTCAAATCGGCACTAGGAAAGAGACTGAGAAACCAGAGAAAAGTTTCTCCTGCAACGCGTTCCTTTTGTGCTAGATAAACGAAAGTCTCGCCACCTGCTCAGTTCTGAGAGATAAGTGTGTGTGAAAGCCATACTTCACCTAGCTTTTTGGGAACACAAAGTTTCTTTTCACTTGCAAACAGAACTCCATATATATATAATGGGAGGTACTAGCTCCAACTAGATGTTACAGTGAAAACTGCAGGAACTTCAAACCGGCACTAGGAAACTGACTGAGAAACCAGAGTAAAAGTTTCTCCTGCAACCAGTTCCCTTTGTGCTAGATGAACGAACGTCTCTCCACATGCTCAGTTCTGAGGGAAAAGTCTGTGTGAAAGCCGTACTTCACCTAGCTTGTTGGGAACACGAAGTTTCTTTTCACTTGCAAACTCCACTCCATACATAAATATGGGGACGTACAAGCTCCAACACGGTTTTACAGTGAAAACTGCAGGAACTTCAAATCGGCACTAGGAAACAGACTGAGAAACCGAGAAAAGTTTCTCCTGCATCCCGTTCTCATTGTGCTAGATGAACGAACGTCTCTCCACATGATCAGTTCTGAGAGATAAGTGCGTTTGAAAGCCGTCCATGACCTAGCTTGTTGGGAACACAAAGTTTCTTTTAACTTGCAAACTCCAACCATACATATATATAGGGAGGTACGAGCTCCAACTCGGTTTTACAGTGAAAACTGCAGGAACTTCAAACAGGCACTAGGAAACAGATTGAGAAACCAGAGTAAAATTTTATCCTGCAACCCGTTCCTTTTGTGCTAGATGATCGAACGTCTCTCCACATGCTCAGTTCGGAGAGATAAGTGTGTGTGAAAGCCGTCCTTCACCTAGCTTGTTGGGAATATAAAGAATCTTTTCAGTTGCAAAATCCACTCCATACATATACATGGGTAGGTACTAGCTCCAACTCGGTTTTAAAGTGAAAACTGTAGTAACTTCAAACCGGCACTAGGAAACAGACTGAGAAACCAGAGTAAAAGTTTCTCCTGCAAACAGTTCCCTTTGTG
Organism: Camelus dromedarius; assembly: GCF_036321535.1. NCBI lineage: Eukaryota > Metazoa > Chordata > Mammalia > Artiodactyla > Camelidae > Camelus > Camelus dromedarius. Next base: position 2,672,706 of record NC_087449.1, on the reverse strand, counting down.
CTTGATGAACGAACGTCTCTCCACATGCTCATTTCTGAGAGGTATGTGTGTGTGAAAGCCGTCCTTCACCTAGCTTGTTGGGAACACAATGTTTCTTTTCACTTGCAAACTCCACTACATACATATATATTGGGTGGTACTAGCTCCAAAACTGTTTTACAGTGAAAACTGCAGGAACTTCAAACCGGCACTGGGAAACAGACTGAGAACCCAGAGTAAAATTTTCTAGTGCAAAGCGTTCCCTTTGTGCTACATGAACGAACGTCTCTCCACATGCTCAGTTCTGAGAGATAAGTGTGTGTGAAAGCCATCCTTCACCTACCGTGTTGGGAACACAAAGTATCTATTCAGTTGCCAAATCCACTCCATACATATCTAAGAGTAGGGACTAGCTCCAACTCGGTTTTACAGTGAAAACTGCAGGAACTTCAAATCGGCACTAGGAAAGAGACTGAGAAACCAGAGAAAAGTTTCTCCTGCAACGCGTTCCCTATGTGCTAGATGAACGAACGTCTCTCCACATGCTCAGTTCTGAGGGAAAAGTCTGTGTGAAAGCCGTCCTTCACCTAGCTTGTTGGGAACACGAAGTTTCTTTTCACTTGCAAACTCCACTCCATACATAAATATGGGGACGTACTAGCTCCAACTCGGTTTTACAGTGAAAACTGCAGGAACTTCAAACCAGCACGTGGAAACAGACTGAGAAACCAGAGTAAAAGGTTCTCCTGCAACGCGTTCCTTTGTGCTAAATCAACAAACGTCTCTCAACATGCTCAGTTCTGAGTGATAAGTGTGTGTGAAAGCCATCCTTCACTTAACTAGTTGGGAACAGAAAGATAACTTTCTGTGGCAAACTCCACTCCATACATATCTAGAGTAGGGACTAGCTCCAAATCGGTTTACAGTGAAAACTGCAGGAACTTCAAACCGGCACTAGGAAACAGACTGAGAATCCAGAGTAAATGTTTCTCCTGCAACACGACCATTTGTGCTGGATGAACGAAAGTCTCTCCACCTGCTCAGTTCTGAGAGATAAGTGTGTGTGAAAGCCGACCTGCACCTAGCTTGTTGGGAACACAAAGTTTCTTTTCAGTTGAAAACCCCACTCCATACAGATATATGGGGAGGTACTAGCTCCAACACGGTTTTACAGTGAAAACTGCAGGAACTTCAAACCGGCACTAGGAAACAGTCTGCGAATCCAAAGTTAAAGTTTCTCCTGCAACCCATTCCCTTTGTGCTAGATGAACGAACGTCTCTCCACATGCTCAGTTCTGAGAGATAAGTGTGTGTGAAAGCCGCCTGCACCTATCTTGTTGGGAACACAAAGTTTCTTTTCAGTTGCAAACTCCACTCCATACATATATATGGGGAGGTACTAGCTCCAACTCGGTTTTACAGTGAAAACTGCAGGAACTTCAAACCGGCACTAGGAAACAGACTGAGAAACCAGAGTAAAAGTTTCTCCTGCAACGCGTTCCCTTTGTGCTAGATGAACGAAAGTCTATCCACATGCTCAGTTCTGAGTGATAATTGTGTGTGAAAGCCGTACTTCACCTAGCTTGTTGGGAACACAAAGATTCTTTTCAGTTGCAAACTCCACTCCATACATATACTTGGGTAGGAACTAGCTCCAACTCGGTTTTACAGTGAAAACTGCAGGAACTTCAAATCGGCACTAGGAAACAGACTGAGAACCCGGAGTAAAAGTTTCTCCTGCAACCCGTTCCCTTTGTGCTAGATGAACGAACGTCTCTCCACATGCTCAGTTCTGAGAGATAAGTGTGTGTGAAAGCCGTTCTTCACCTAGTTTGTTGGGAACACAAAGATTCTTTTCAGTTGCAAACCCCAGTCCATACATATACATGGGTAGGTACTAGCTCCAACACGGTTTTACAGTGAAAACTGCAGGAACTTCCAACTGGCACTAGGAAACAGACTGAGAAACCATAGTAAAAGTTTCCCCTGCATCCCGTTCCCTTTGTGCTAGATGAACGAACTTCTCTCCACATGCTCAGTTCTGAGTTATAAGTGTGTGTGAAAGCCGTCCTTCACCTAGTTTGTTGGGAACACAAAGATTCTTTTCAGTTTCAAACCCCAGTCCATACATATACATGGGTATGTACTAGCTCCAACTAGGTTTTACAGTGAAAACTGCAGGAACTTCAAACCGGCACTAGGAAAAAGACTGAGAAACCGTAGTAAAAGTTTCCCCTGCAACCCGTTCTTTTTGTGCTAGATGAACGAACGTCTCTCCACCTGTTCAGTTCTGAGAGATAAGTGTGTGTGAAAACCATCCTTCACCTAGCTTGTTGGGAACACAAAGTTTCTTTTCATTTGCAAACTCCATTCCATACATATATATGCGGAGGTACTAGCTCCAACTTGTTGTTACAGTGAAAACTGCAGAAACTTCAAACTGGCACTAGGAAACAGACTGAGAAACCAGAGTAAAAGTTTCACCTTCAACACGTTCCTTTGTGCTAGATGAACGAACGTCTATCCACATGCACAGTTCTGAGAGATAAGTGTGTGTGAATGCCATCCTACACCTACCGTGTTGGGAACACAAAGTTTCTATTCAGTTGCCAAATCCACTCCATACTTATGTTAGAGTAGGGACTAGCTCCAACTCGGTTTTACTGTGAAAACTGCAGGAACTTCAAATCGGCACTAGGAAAGAGACTGAGAAACCAGAGAAAAGTTTCTCCTGCAACGCGTTCCTTTTGTGCTAGATAAACGAAAGTCTCGCCACCTGCTCAGTTCTGAGAGATAAGTGTGTGTGAAAGCCATACTTCACCTAGCTTTTTGGGAACACAAAGTTTCTTTTCACTTGCAAACAGAACTCCATATATATATAATGGGAGGTACTAGCTCCAACTAGATGTTACAGTGAAAACTGCAGGAACTTCAAACCGGCACTAGGAGACAGACTGAGAAACCGAGAAAAGTTTCTCCTGCATCCCGTTCTCATTGTGCTAGATGAACGAACGTCTCTCCACATGATCAGTTCTGAGAGATAAGTGCGTTTGAAAGCCGTCCATGACCTAGCTTGTTGGGAACACAAAGTTTCTTTTAACTTGCAAACTCCAACCATACATATATATAGGGAGGTACGAGCTCCAACTCGGTTTTACAGTGAAAACTGCAGGAACTTCAAACAGGCACTAGGAAACAGATTGAGAAACCAGAGTAAAATTTTATCCTGCAACCCGTTCCCTTTGTGCTAGATGATCGAACGTCTCTCCACATGCTCAGTTCGGAGAGATAAGTGTGTGTGAAAGCCGTCCTTCACCTAGCTTGTTGGGAATATAAAGAATCTTTTCAGTTGCAAAATCCACTCCATACATATACATGGGTAGGTACTAGCTCCAACTCGGTTTTAAAGTGAAAACTGTAGTAACTTCAAACCGGCACTAGGAAACAGACTGAGAAACCAGAGTAAAAGTTTCTCCTGCAAACAGTTCCCTTTGTGCTTGATGAACGAACGTCTCTCCACATGCTCATTTCTGAGAGGTATGTGTGTGTGAAAGCCGTCCTTCACCTAGCTTGTTGGGAACACAATGTTTCTTTTCACTTGCAAACTCCACTACATACATATATATTGGGTGGTACTAGCTCCAACACTGTTTTACAGTGAAAACTGCAGGAACTTCAAACCGGCACTGGGAAACAGACTGAGAACCCAGAGTAAAATTTTCTAGTGCAAAGCGTTCCCTTTGTGCTACATGAACGAACGTCTCTCCACATGCTCAGTTCTGAGAGATAAGTGTGTGTGAAAGCCATCCTTCACCTACCGTGTTGGGAACACAAAGTATCTATTCAGTTGCCAAATCCACTCCATACATATCTAAGAGTAGGGACTAGCTCCAACTCGGTTTTACAGTGAAAACTGCAGGAACTTCAAATCGGCACTAGGAAAGAGACTGAGAAACCAGAGAAAAGTTTCTCCTGCAACGCGTTCCCTATGTGCTAGATGAACGAACGTCTCTCCACATGCTCAGTTCTGAGGGAAAAGTCTGTGTGAAAGCCGTCCTTCACCTAGCTTGTTGGGAACACGAAGTTTCTTTTCACTTGCAAACTCCACTCCATACATAAATATGGGGACGTACTAGCTCCAACTCGGTTTTACAGTGAAAACTGCAGGAACTTCAAACCAGCACGTGGAAACAGACTGAGAAACCAGAGTAAAAGGTTCTCCTGCAACGCGTTCCTTTGTGCTAGATCAACAAACGTCTCTCAACATGCTCAGTTCTGAGTGATAAGTGTGTGTGAAAGCCATCCTTCACTTAACTAGTTGGGAACAGAAAGATAACTTTCTGTGGAAAACTCCACTCCATACATATCTAGAGTAGGGACTAGCTCCAAATCGGTTTACAGTGAAAACTGCAGGAACTTCAAACCGGCACTAGGAAACAGACTGAGAATCCAGAGTAAATGTTTCTCCTGCAACACGACCATTTGTGCTGGATGAACGAAAGTCTCTCCACCTGCTCAGTTCTGAGAGATAAGTGTGTGTGAAAGCCGACCTGCACCTAGCTTGTTGGGAACACAAAGTTTCTTTTCAGTTGAAAACCCCACTCCATACAGATATATGGGGAGGTACTAGCTCCAACACGGTTTTACAGTGAAAACTGCAGGAACTTCAAACCGGCACTAGGAAACAGTCTGCGAATCCAAAGTTAAAGTTTCTCCTGCAACCCATTCCCTTTGTGCTAGATGAACGAACGTCTCTCCACATGCTCAGTTCTGAGAGATAAGTGTGTGTGAAAGCCGCCTGCACCTATCTTGTTGGGAACACAAAGTTTCTTTTCAGTTGCAAACTCCACTCCATACATATATATGGGGAGGTACTAGCTCCAACTCGGTTTTACAGTGAAAACTGCAGGAACTTCAAACCGGCACTAGGAAACAGACTGAGAAACCAGAGTAAAAGTTTCTCCTGCAACGCGTTCCCTTTGTGCTAGATGAACGAAAGTCTATCCACATGCTCAGTTCTGAGTGATAATTGTGTGTGAAAGCCGTACTTCACCTAGCTTGTTGGGAACACAAAGATTCTTTTCAGTTGCAAACTCCACTCCATACATATACTTGGGTAGGAACTAGCTCCAACTCGGTTTTACAGTGAAAACTGCAGGAACTTCAAATCGGCACTAGGAAACAGACTGAGAACCCGGAGTAAAAGTTTCTCCTGCAACCCGTTCCCTTTGTGCTAGATGAACGAACGTCTCTCCACATGCTCAGTTCTGAGAGATAAGTGTGTGTGAAAGCCGTTCTTCACCTAGTTTGTTGGGAACACAAAGATTCTTTTCAGTTGCAAACCCCAGTCCATACATATACATGGGTAGGTACTAGCTCCAACACGGTTTTACAGTGAAAACTGCAGGAACTTCCAACTGGCACTAGGAAACAGACTGAGAAACCATAGTAAAAGTTTCCCCTGCATCCCGTTCCCTTTGTGCTAGATGAACGAACTTCTCTCCACATGCTCAGTTCTGAGTTATAAGTGTGTGTGAAAGCCGTCCTTCACCTAGTTTGTTGGGAACACAAAGATTCTTTTCAGTTTCAAACCCCAGTCCATACATATACATGGGTATGTACTAGCTCCAACTAGGTTTTACAGTGAAAACTGCAGGAACTTCAAACCGGCACTAGGAAAAAGACTGAGAAACCGTAGTAAAAGTTTCCCCTGCAACCCGTTCTTTTTGTGCTAGATGAACGAACGTCTCTCCACCTGTTCAGTTCTGAGAGATAAGTGTGTGTGAAAACCATCCTTCACCTAGCTTGTTGGGAACACAAAGTTTCTTTTCATTTGCAAACTCCATTCCATACATATATATGCGGAGGTACTAGCTCCAACTTGTTGTTACAGTGAAAACTGCAGAAACTTCAAACTGGCACTAGGAAACAGACTGAGAAACCAGAGTAAAAGTTTCACCTTCAACACGTTCCTTTGTGCTAGATGAACGAACGTCTATCCACATGCACAGTTCTGAGAGATAAGTGTGTGTGAATGCCATCCTACACCTACCGTGTTGGGAACACAAAGTTTCTATTCAGTTGCCAAATCCACTCCATACTTATGTAAGAGTAGGGACTAGCTCCAACTCGGTTTTACTGTGAAAACTGCAGGAACTTCAAATCGGCACTAGGAAAGAGACTGAGAAACCAGAGAAAAGTTTCTCCTGCAACGCGTTCCTTTTGTGCTAGATAAACGAAAGTCTCGCCACCTGCTCAGTTCTGAGAGATAAGTGTGTGTGAAAGCCATACTTCACCTAGCTTTTTGGGAACACAAAGTTTCTTTTCACTTGCAAACAGAACTCCATATATATATAATGGGAGGTACTAGCTCCAACTAGATGTTACAGTGAAAACTGCAGGAACTTCAAACCGGCACTAGGAAACTGACTGAGAAACCAGAGTAAAAGTTTCTCCTGCAACCAGTTCCCTTTGTGCTAGATGAACGAACGTCTCTCCACATGCTCAGTTCTGAGGGAAAAGTCTGTGTGAAAGCCGTACTTCACCTAGCTTGTTGGGAACACGAAGTTTCTTTTCACTTGCAAACTCCACTCCATACATAAATATGGGGACGTACAAGCTCCAACACGGTTTTACAGTGAAAACTGCAGGAACTTCAAACCGGCACTAGGAAACAGACTGAGAAACCGAGAAAAGTTTCTACTGCATCCCGTTCTCATTGTGCTAGATGAACGAACGTCTCTCCACATGATCAGTTCTGAGAGATAAGTGCGTTTGAAAGCCGTCCATGACCTAGCTTGTTGGGAACACAATGTTTCTTTTCACTTGCAAACTCCACTACATACATATATATTGGGTGGTACTAGCTCCAACACTGTTTTACAGTGAAAACTGCAGGAACTTCAAACCGGCACTGGGAAACAGACTGAGAACCCAGAGTAAAATTTTCTAGTGCAAAGCGTTCCCTTTGTGCTACATGAACGAACGTCTCTCCACATGCTCAGTTCTGAGAGATAAGTGTGTGTGAAAGCCATCCTTCACCTACCGTGTTGGGAACACAAAGTATCTATTCAGTTGCCAAATCCACTCCATACATATCTAAGAGTAGGGACTAGCTCCAACTCGGTTTTACAGTGAAAACTGCAGGAACTTCAAATCGGCACTAGGAAAGAGACTGAGAAACCAGAGAAAAGTTTCTCCTGCAACGCGTTCCCTATGTGCTAGATGAACGAACGTCTCTCCACATGCTCAGTTCTGAGGGAAAAGTCTGTGTGAAAGCCGTCCTTCACCTAGCTTGTTGGGAACACGAAGTTTCTTTTCACTTGCAAACTCCACTCCATACATAAATATGGGGACGTACTAGCTCCAACTCGGTTTTACAGTGAAAACTGCAGGAACTTCAAACCAGCACGTGGAAACAGACTGAGAAACCAGAGTAAAAGGTTCTCCTGCAACGCGTTCCTTTGTGCTAGATCAACAAACGTCTCTCAACATGCTCAGTTCTGAGTGATAAGTGTGTGTGAAAGCCATCCTTCACTTAACTAGTTGGGAACAGAAAGATAACTTTCTGTGGAAAACTCCACTCCATACATATCTAGAGTAGGGACTAGCTCCAAATCGGTTTACAGTGAAAACTGCAGGAACTTCAAACCGGCACTAGGAAACAGACTGAGAATCCAGAGTAAATGTTTCTCCTGCAACACGACCATTTGTGCTGGATGAACGAAAGTCTCTCCACCTGCTCAGTTCTGAGAGATAAGTGTGTGTGAAAGCCGACCTGCACCTAGCTTGTTGGGAACACAAAGTTTCTTTTCAGTTGAAAACCCCACTCCATACAGATATATGGGGAGGTACTAGCTCCAACACGGTTTTACAGTGAAAACTGCAGGAACTTCAAACCGGCACTAGGAAACAGTCTGCGAATCCAAAGTTAAAGTTTCTCCTGCAACCCATTCCCTTTGTGCTAGATGAACGAACGTCTCTCCACATGCTCAGTTCTGAGAGATAAGTGTGTGTGAAAGCCGCCTGCACCTATCTTGTTGGGAACACAAAGTTTCTTTTCAGTTGCAAACTCCACTCCATACATATATATGGGGAGGTACTAGCTCCAACTCGGTTTTACAGTGAAAACTGCAGGAACTTCAAACCGGCACTAGGAAACAGACTGAGAAACCAGAGTAAAAGTTTCTCCTGCAACGCGTTCCCTTTGTGCTAGATGAACGAAAGTCTATCCACATGCTCAGTTCTGAGTGATAATTGTGTGTGAAAGCCGTACTTCACCTAGCTTGTTGGGAACACAAAGATTCTTTTCAGTTGCAAACTCCACTCCATACATATACTTGGGTAGGTACTAGCTCCAACTCGGTTTTACAGTGAAAACTGCAGGAACTTCAAATCGGCACTAGGAAACACACTGAGAACCCGGAGTAAAAGTTTCTCCTGCAACCCGTTCCCTTTGTGCTAGATGAACGAACGTCTCTCCACATGCTCAGTTCTGAGAGATAAGTGTGTGTGAAAGCCGTTCTTCACCTAGTTTGTTGGGAACACAAAGATTCTTTTCAGTTGCAAACCCCAGTCCATACATATACATGGGTAGGTACTAGCTCCAACACGGTTTTACAGTGAAAACTGCAGGAACTTCCAACTGGCACTAGGAAACAGACTGAGAAACCATAGTAAAAGTTTCCCCTGCATCCCGTTCCCTTTGTGCTAGATGAACGAACTTCTCTCCACATGCTCAGTTCTGAGTTATAAGTGTGTGTGAAAGCCGTCCTTCACCTAGTTTGTTGGGAACACAAAGATTCTTTTCAGTCCATACATATACATGGGTATGTACTAGCTCCAACTAGGTTTTACAGTGAAAACTGCAGGAACTTCAAACCGGCACTAGGAAAAAGACTGAGAAACCGTAGTAAAAGTTTCCCCTGCAACCCGTTCTTTTTGTGCTAGATGAACGAACGTCTCTCCACCTGTTCAGTTCTGAGAGATAAGTGTGTGTGAAAACCATCCTTCACCTAGCTTGTTGGGAACACAAAGTTTCTTTTCATTTGCAAACTCCATTCCATACATATATATGCGGAGGTACTAGCTCCAACTTGTTGTTACAGTGAAAACTGCAGAAACTTCAAACTGGCACTAGGAAACAGACTGAGAAACCAGAGTAAAAGTTTCACCTTCAACACGTTCCTTTGTGCTAGATGAACGAACGTCTATCCACATGCACAGTTCTGAGAGATAAGTGTGTGTGAAAGCCATCCTACACCTACCGTGTTGGGAACACAAAGTTTCTATTCAGTTGCCAAATCCACTCCATACATATGTAAGAGTAGGGACTAGCTCCAACTCGGTTTTACTGTGAAAACTGCAGGAACTTCAAATCGGCACTAGGAAAGAGACTGAGAAACCAGAGAAAAGTTTCTCCTGCAACGCGTTCCTTTTGTGCTAGATAAACGAAAGTCTCGCCACCTGCTCAGTTCTGAGAGATAAGTGTGTGTGAAAGCCATACTTCACCTAGCTTTTTGGGAACACAAAGTTTCTTTTCACTTGCAAACAGAACTCCATATATATATATAATGGGAGGTACTAGCTCCAACTAGATGTTACAGTGAAAACTGCAGGAACTTCAAACCGGCACTAGGAAACTGACTGAGAAACCAGAGTAAAAGTTTCTCCTGCAACCAGTTCCCTTTGTGCTAGATGAACGAACGTCTCTCCACATGCTCAGTTCTGAGGGAAAAGTCTGTGTGAAAGCCGTCCTTCACCTAGCTTGTTGGGAACACGAAGTTTCTTTTCACTTGCAAACTCCACTCCATACATAAATATGGGGACGTACTAGCTCCAACACGGTTTTACAGTGAAAACTGCAGGAACTTCAAACCGGCACTAGGAAACAGACTGAGAAACCGAGAAAAGTTTCTCCTGCATCCCGTTCTCATTGTGCTAGATGAACGAACGTCTCTCCACATGCTAAGTCCTGAGAGATAAGTGTGTTTGAAAGCCATCCTTCACCTACATTGTTGGGAACACAAAGTTTCTTTTCAGTTGCCAAATCCACTCCATACATATCTAAGAGTAGGGACTAGCTCCAACTCGGTTTTACAGTGAAAACTGCAGGAATTTCCAACCGGCACTAGGAAACAGACTGAGAAACCAGAGTAAAAGTTTCTCCTGCAACCCTTTCCTTTTGTACTAGATGAACGAACGTCTCTCCACATGATCAGTTCTGAGAGATAAGTGCGTTTGAAAGCCGTCCATGACCTAGCTTGTTGGGAACACAAAGTTTCTTTTAACTTGCAAACTCCAACCATACATATATATAGGGAGGTACGAGCTCCAACTCGGTTTTACAGTGAAAACTGCAGGAACTTCAAACAGGCACTTGGAAACAGACTGAGAAACAAGAGAAAAGTTTCTCCTGCAACCCGTTCCCTTTGTACTAGATGAACGAACGTCTCTCCACATGGTCATTTCTGAGAGATAAGTGTGTGTGAAAGCCGTCCTTCACCTAGCTTGTTGGGAAAACAAAGATTCTTTTCAGTTGCAAACTCCACTCCATACATATACATGGGTAGGTACTAGCTCCAACTCGGGTTTGCAGTGAAAACTGCAGGAAGTTCCAACTGGCACTAGGAAACAGACTGAGAAAAAAGATTAAAAGATTCCCCTGCAACCCGTTCCCTTTGTGCTAGATGAACGAACGTGTATCCACATGCTCATTTCTGGGAGATAAGTGTGTGTGAAAGCCGTCCTTCACCTAGCTTGTTGGGAACACAAAGTTTCTTTTCAGTTGCAAACTCCTCTCCATAAATATCTAAGAGTCGGGTCTAGCGCCAACTCGGTTTTACAGTGAAAACTGCAGTAACTTCAAACCGGAACTAGGAAACAGACTGAGAATCCAGAGTAAAGTTTCACCTGCAAACCGTTCCCTTTGTGCTAGATGAACGAACGTCTCTAAACATGTTCAGTTCTGAGATATAATTGTGTGTGAAAGCCGTCCTTCACCGAGCTTGTTGGGAACACAAGGATTCTTTTCAGTTGCAAACTCCAATCCATACATATACATGGGTAGGTACTAGCTCCAATTCTTTGTTACAGTGAAAACTGCAGGAACTTCAAACCGGCACTTTGAAACAGACTGAGAATCCAGAGTAAAAGTTTCTTCTGCAACGCTTTCCACTTGTGCTAGATGAACGAACTTCTCCCAACATGCTCAGATCTTAGAGTTAAGAGTGTATGAAGTCGTCCTTCACCTAGCTTGTTGGGAACATAAAGTTTCTTTTCACTTGAAAACTCCACTCCATACATATATATGGGGAGGTAATAGCTCCAAATCGATTTTACAGTGAAAACTGCAGGAAATTCAAACCGGCACTAGGAAACAGACTGAGATACCAGAGTAAAAGTTTCACTTGCAACGTGTTCCCTTTTTGCTAGATGAACGAACGTCTATCCACATGCTCAGTTCTGAGAGATAAGTGTGTGTGAAAGCCGTACTTCACCTAGCTTTTTGGGAACACAAAGTTTCTTTTCAGTTGCAAACTCCACTCCATACATATATATAGGGAGGTACAACATCCAACTCAGTTTTACAGTGAAAACTGCAGGAACTTCATCCCGGCACTAGGAAACAAACTGAGAAACCAGAGTAAAATTTCTCCTGCAAAACATTCCCTTTGTTCTAGATGAACGAACGTCTCCCAACATGCTCATTTCTGAGAGAAAAATTTGTGTGAAAGCCGTCTTTCAACTAGCTTGTTGGGAACACAAAGTTTCTTTCACTTGCAAACACCACTCCATACATATATTTAGGGAGGTACGAGCCCCAACTCGGTTTTACAGTGAAAACTGTAGGAACTTCAAACCGGCACTAGGAAACAGACTGAGAAACCAGAGTAATAGTTTCTCCTGCAACGCGTTCCCTTTGTGCTAGATGAACGAACGTCTCTCCACATGCTCAGTTCTGAGAGATAAGTGTGTGTGAAAGCCGTACTTCACCTAGCTTCTTGGGAACACAAAGATTCTTTTCAGTTGCTAAATCCAATCCATACATATACATTGGTAGTTACTTGCTCCAACTCGGTGTTACAATGAAAACTGCAGGAACATCAAACCGGCACTAGGAAACAGACTGAGAAACCAGAGTAAAATTTTCTCACGCAACGCGTTCAAATTGTGCTAGATGAACGAAAGTCTTTCGACATGCTCAGGTCTGAGAAATAAGTGTGTGTGAAAGCCGTCCTTCAACTAACTTGTTGGGAACACAAAGTTTCTTTTCATTTGCAAACTGCACTCCATACATATATATAGGGAGGTACAACCTCCAACTTGTTTTTACAGTGAAAACTGCAGGAACTTCAAACCGGCACTAGGAAACAGACAGAGAAACCAGAGTAAAAGTTCCTCCTGCAATGCGTTCCATTTGTGTTAGATGAACGAAAGCCTCTCCACATGCTCAGTTCTGAGAGATAAGTGTGTGTGAAAGCCGTCCTTCACATAGCTTGTTGGGAACACAAAGATTCTTTTCAGTTGAAAACTCCAATCCATACATACACATGGGTAGGTACTAGCTCCAACTCAGTATTACAGTGAAAAATGCAGAAATTCAAACCGGCACTAGGAAACAGACTGAGAATCCAGAGTAATAGTTTATCCTGCAACGCGTTCCCTTTGTGCTACATGAACGAACGTCTTTCCACATGCTCAGTTCTGAGAGATAAGTGACTGTGAAAGCCGTACTTCACCTAGCTTGATGGGAACATTAAGTTTCTTTTCACTTGAAAACTCCACTCCTTACATATATATGGGGAGGTAATAGCTCCAAATCGATTTTACAGTGAAAACTGCAGGAACTTCCAACCTTCACTAGGAAACAGACTGAGAGACCAGAGTAAAGTTTCTCCTGCAACCCGTTCCCTTTGTGCTAGATGAACGAACGTCTCTAAACATGCTCAGTTCTGAGATATAAGTGTGTGTGAAAGCCGTCCTTCACCTAGCTTGTTGGGAAAACAAAGATTCTTTTCAGTTGCAAACTCCACTCCATACATATACATGGGTAGGTACTAGCTCCAACTCGGGTTTGCAGTGAAAACTCCAGGAAGTTCCAACTGGCACTAGGAAACAGACTGAGAAACCAGATTAAAAGATTCCCCTGCAACCCGTTCACTTTGTGCTAGATGAACGAACGTGTATCCACATGCTCAGATCTGGGAGATAATTGTGTGTGAAAGCCATCCTTCACCTAGCTTGTTGGGAACACAAAGTTTCTTTTCAGTTGCATACTCCTCTCCATAAATATCTAAGAGTCGGGTCTAGCTCCAACTCGGTTTTACAGTGAAAACTGCAGGAACTTCAAACCGGAACTAGGAAACAGACTGAGAATCCAGAGTAAAAGTTTCACCTGCAAACCTTTCCCTTTGTGCTAGATGAACGAACGTCTCTAAACATGCTCAGTTCTGAGATATAAGTGTGTGTGAAAGCCGTCCTTCACCTAGCTTGTTGGGAACACAAAGATTCTTTTCAGTTGCAAACTCCAATCAATACATATACATGGGTAGGTACTAGCTCCAATTCTGTGTTACAGTGAAAACTGCAGGAACTTCAAACCGGCACTAGGAAACAGACTGAGAATCCAGAGTAAAGTTTCTCCTGCAACCCGTTCCCTTTGTGCTAGATGAACGAACGTCTGTCCAAATGCTCAGTTCTGAGAGATAAGTGTGTGTGAAAGTCGTCCTTAACCTAGCTTGTTGGGAACATAAAGTTTCTTTTCACTTGAATACTCCACTCCATACATATATATGGGGAGGTATTAGCTCCAAATCGATTTTACAGTGAAAACTGCAGGAACTTCAAACCGGCACTAGGAAACAGACTGAGATACCAGAGTAAAAGTTTCACCTGCAACGTGTTCCCTTTTTGCTAGATGAACGAACGTCTATCCACATGCTCAGTTCTGAGAGATAAGTGTGTGTGAAAGCCGTACTTCAACTGGCTTGTTGGGAACACAAAGTTTCTTTTCTGTTGCAAACTACACTCCTTAGATATATATAGGGAGGTACAACATCCAACTCAGATTTACAGTGAAAACTGCAGGAATTTCAACCCGGCACTAAGAAACAAACTGAGAAACCAGAGTAAAATTTCTCCTGCAAAACGTTCACTTTGTTCTAGATGAACGAACGTCTCCCAACATGCTCATTTCTGAGAGAAAAATTTGTGTGAAAGCCGTCCTTCAACTAGCTTGTTGGGAACACAAAGTTTCTTTCAATTGCAAACACCACTCCATACATATATTTAGGGAGGTACGAGCCCCAACTCGGTTTTACAGTGAAAACTGTAGGAACTTCAAACCGGCACTAGGAAACAGACTGAGAAACCAGAGTAAAAGTTTCTCCTGCAATGCGTTCCCTTTGTGCTAGATGAACGAACGTCTCTCCACATGCTCAGTTCTGAGAGATAAGTGTGTGTGAAAGCCGTACTTCACCTAGCTTCTTGGGAACACAAAGTTTCTTTTCAGTTGCAAACACCACTCCATTCATATATATGGGGATTTACTAGCTCCAACTCGGTTTTACAGTGAAAACTGTAGGAACTTCAAAACGGCACTAGGAAACAGACTGAGAAACCATAGTAAAAGTTTCCCCTGCAACCCGTTCTTTTTGTGCTAGATGAACGAACGTCTCTCCACCTGTTCAGTTCTGAGAGGTAAGTGTGTGTGAAAACCATCCTTCACCTAGCTTGTTGGGAACACAAAGTTTCTTTTCATTTGCAAACTCCATTCCATACATATATATGCGGAGGTACTAGCTCCAACTTGTTGTTACAGTGAAAACTGCAGAAACTTCAAACTGGCACTAGGAAACAGACTGAGAAACCAGAGTAAAAGTTTCACCTTCAACACGTTCCTTTGTGCTAGATGAACGAACGTCTATCCACATGCACAGTTCTGAGAGATAAGTGTGTGTGAAAGCCATCCTACACCTACCGTGTTGGGAACACAAAGTTTCTATTCAGTTGCCAAATCCACTCCATACATATGTAAGAGTAGGGACTAGCTCCAACTCGGTTTTACTGTGAAAACTGCAGGAACTTCAAATCGGCACTAGGAAAGAGACTGAGAAACCAGAGAAAAGTTTCTCCTGCAACGCGTTCCTTTTGTGCTAGATAAACGAAAGTCTCGCCACCTGCTCAGTTCTGAGAGATAAGAGTGTGTGAAAGCCATACTTCACCTAGCTTTTTGGGAACACAAAGTTTCTTTTCACTTGCAAACAGAACTCCATATATATATAATGGGAGGTACTAGCTCCAACTAGATGTTACAGTGAAAACTGCAGGAACTTCAAACCGGCACTAGGAAACTGACTGAGAAACCAGAGTAAAAGTTTCTCCTGCAACCAGTTCCCTTTGTGCTAGATGAACGAACGTCTCTCCACATGCTCAGTTCTGAGGGAAAAGTCTGTGTGAAAGCCGTCCTTCACCTAGCTTGTTGGGAACACGAAGTTTCTTTTCACTTGCAAACTCCACTCCATACATAAATATGGGGACGTACTAGCTCCAACACGGTTTTACAGTGAAAACTGCAGGAACTTCAAACCGGCACTAGGAAACAGACTGAGAAACCGAGAAAAGTTTCTCCTGCATCCCGTTCTCATTGTGCTAGATGAACGAACGTCTCTCCACATGCTAAGTCCTGAGAGATAAGTGTGTTTGAAAGCCATCCTTCACCTACATTGTTGGGAACACAAAGTTTCTTTTCAGTTGCCAAATCCACTCCATACATATCTAAGAGTAGGGACTAGCTCCAACTCGGTTTTACAGTGAAAACTGCAGGAATTTCCAACCGGCACTAGGAAACAGACTGAGAAACCAGAGTAAAAGTTTCTCCTGCAACCCTTTCCTTTTGTACTAGATGAACGAACGTCTCTACACATGATCAGTTCTGAGAGATAAGTGCGTTTGAAAGCCGTCCATGACCTAGCTTGTTGGGAACACAAAGTTCCTTTTAACTTGCAAACTCCAACCATACATATATATAGGGAGGTACGAGCTCCAACTCGGTTTTACAGTGAAAACTGCAGGAACTTCAAACAGGCACTAGGAAACAGACTGAGAAACAAGAGATAAGTTTCTCCTGCAACCCGTTCCCTTTGTGCTAGATGAACGAACGTCTCTCCACATGCTCATTTCTGAGAGATAAGTGTGTGTGAAAGCCGTCCTTCACCTAGCTTGTTGGGAAAACAAAGATTCTTTTCAGTTGCAAACTCCACTCCATACATATACATGGGTAGGTACTAGCTCCAACTCGGGTTTGCAGTGAAAACTGCAGGAAGTTCCAACTGGCACTAGGAAACAGACTGAGAAAAAAGATTAAAAGATTCCCCTGCAAACCGTTCCCTTTGTGCTAGATGAACGAACGTGTATCCACATGCTCAGTTCTGGGAGATAAGTGTGTTTGAAAGCCGTCCTTCACCTAGCTTGTTGGGAACACAAAGTTTCTTTTCAGTTGCAAACTCCTGTCGATAAGTATCTAAGAGTCGGGTCTAGCGCCAACTCGGTTTTACAGTGAAAACTGCAGGAACTTCAAACCGGAACTAGGAAACAGACTGAGAATCCAGAGTAAAGTTTCACCTGCAAACCGTTCCCTTTGTGCTAGATGAACGAACGTCTCTAAACATGCTCAGTTCTGAGATATAAGTGTGTGTGAAAGCCGTCCTTCACCTAGCTTGTTGGGAACACAAGGATTCTTTTCAATTGCAAACTCCAATCCATACATATACATGGGTAGGTACTAGCTCCAATTCTGTGTTACAGTGAAAACTGCAGAAACTTCAAACCGGCACTTTGAAACAGACTGAGAATCCAGAGTAAAGTTTCTCCTGCAACGTGTTCCCTTTTTGCTAGATGAACGAACGTCTATCCACATGCTCAGTTCTGAGAGATAAGTGTGTGTGAAAGCCGTACTTCAACTGGCTTGTTGGGAACACAAAGTTTCTTTTCTGTTGCAAACTACACTCCTTAGATATATATAGGGAGGTACAACATCCAACTCAGTTTTACAGTGAAAACTGCAGGAACTTCAACCCGGCACTAAGAAACAAACTGAGAAACCAGTGTAAAATTTCTCCTGCAAAACGTTCACTTTGTTCTAGATGAACGAACGTCTCCCAACATGCTCATTTCTGAGAGAAAAATTTGTGTGAAAGCCGTCTTTCAACTAGCTTGTTGGGAACACAAAGTTTCTTTCACTTGCAAACACCACTCCATACATATATTTAGGGAGGTACGAGCCCCAACTCGGTTTTACAGTGAAAACTGTAGGAACTTCAACCGGCACTAGGAAACAGACTGAGAAACCAGAGTAATAGTTTCTCCTGCAACGCGTTCCCTTTGTGCTAGATGAACGAACTTCTCTCCACATGCTCAGTTCTGAGAGATAAGTGTGTGTGAAAGCCGTACTTCACCTAGCTTCTTGGGAACACAAAGATTCTTTTCAGTTGCTAAATCCAATCCATACATATACATTGGTAGTTACTTGCTCCAACTCGGTGTTACAATGAAAACTGCAGGAACATCAAACCGGCACTAGGAAACAGACTGAGAAACCACAGTAAAATTTTCTCACGCAACGCGTTCAAATTGTGCTAGATGAACGAAAGTCTTTCGACATGCTCAGGTCTGAGAAATAAGTGTGTGTGAAAGCCGTCCTTCAACTAACTTGTTGGGAACACAAAGTTTCTTTTCATTTGCAAACTGCACTCCATACATATATATAGGGAGGTACAACCTCCAACTTGTTTTTACAGTGAAAACTGCAGGAACTTCAAACCGGCACTAGGAAACAGACTGAGAAACCAGAGTAAAAGTTCCTCCTGCAATGCGTTCCATTTGTGTTAGATGAACGAAAGCCTCTCCACATGCTCAGTTCTGAGAGATAAGTGTGTGTGAAAGCCGTCCTTCACATAGCTTGTTGGGAACACAAAGATTCTTTTCAGTTGAAAACTCCAATCCATACATACACATGGGTAGGTACTAGCTCCAACTCAGTATTACAGTGAAAAATGCAGAAATTCAAACCGGCACTAGGAAACAGACTGAGAATCCAGAGTAATAGTTTATCCTGCAACGCGTTCCCTTTGTGCTACATGAACGAACGTCTTTCCACATGCTCAGTTCTGAGAGATAAGTGACTGTGAAAGCCGTACTTCACCTAGCTTGATGGGAACATTAAGTTTCTTTTCACTTGAAAACTCCACTCCTTACATATATATGGGGAGGTAATAGCTCCAAATCGATTTTACAGTGAAAACTGCAGGAACTTCCAACCTTCACTAGGAAACAGACTGAGAGACCAGAGTAAAGTTTCTCCTGCAACCCGTTCCCTTTGTGCTAGATGAACGAACGTCTCTAAACATGCTCAGTTCTGAGATATAAGTGTGTGTGAAAGCCGTCCTTCACCTAGCTTGTTGGGAAAACAAAGATTCTTTTCAGTTGCAAACTCCACTCCATACATATACATGGGTAGGTACTAGCTCCAACTCGGGTTTGCAGTGAAAACTCCAGGAAGTTCCAACTGGCACTAGGAAACAGACTGAGAAACCAGATTAAAAGATTCCCCTGCAACCCGTTCACTTTGTGCTAGATGAACGAACGTGTATCCACATGCTCAGATCTGGGAGATAATTGTGTGTGAAAGCCATCCTTCACCTAGCTTGTTGGGAACACAAAGTTTCTTTTCAGTTGCATACTCCTCTCCATAAATATCTAAGAGTCGGGTCTAGCTCCAACTCGGTTTTACAGTGAAAACTGCAGGAACTTCAAACCGGAACTAGGAAACAGACTGAGAATCCAGAGTAAAAGTTTCACCTGCAAACCTTTCCCTTTGTGCTAGATGAACGAACGTCTCTAAACATGCTCAGTTCTGAGATATAAGTGTGTGTGAAAGCCGTCCTTCACCTAGCTTGTTGGGAACACAAAGATTCTTTTCAGTTGCAAACTCCAATCAATACATATACATGGGTAGGTACTAGCTCCAATTCTGTGTTACAGTGAAAACTGCAGGAACTTCAAACCGGCACTAGGAAACAGACTGAGAATCCAGAGTAAAGTTTCTCCTGCAACCCGTTCCCTTTGTGCTAGATGAACGAACGTCTGTCCAAATGCTCAGTTCTGAGAGATAAGTGTGTGTGAAAGTCGTCCTTAACCTAGCTTGTTGGGAACATAAAGTTTCTTTTCACTTGAATACTCCACTCCATACATATATATGGGGAGGTATTAGCTCCAAATCGATTTTACAGTGAAAACTGCAGGAACTTCAAACCGGCACTAGAAAACAGACTGAGATACCAGAGTAAAAGTTTCACCTGCAACGTGTTCCCTTTTTGCTAGATGAACGAACGTCTATCCACATGCTCAGTTCTGAGAGATAAGTGTGTGTGAAAGCCGTACTTCAACTGGCTTGTTGGGAACACAAAGTTTCTTTTCTGTTGCAAACTACACTCCTTAGATATATATAGGGAGGTACAACATCCAACTCAGATTTACAGTGAAAACTGCAGGAATTTCAACCCGGCACTAAGAAACAAACTGAGAAACCAGAGTAAAATTTCTCCTGCAAAACGTTCACTTTGTTCTAGATGAACGAACGTCTCCCAACATGCTCATTTCTGAGAGAAAAATTTGTGTGAAAGCCGTCCTTCAACTAGCTTGTTGGGAACACAAAGTTTCTTTCAATTGCAAACACCACTCCATACATATATTTAGGGAGGTACGAGCCCCAACTCGGTTTTACAGTGAAAACTGTAGGAACTTCAAACCGGCACTAGGAAACAGACTGAGAAACCAGAGTAAAAGTTTCTCCTGCAATGCGTTCCCTTTGTGCTAGATGAACGAACGTCTCTCCACATGCTCAGTTCTGAGAGATAAGTGTGTGTGAAAGCCGTACTTCACCAAGCTTCTTGGGAACACAAAGTTTCTTTTCAGTTGCAAACACCACTCCATTCATATATATGGGGATTTACTAGCTCCAACTCGGTTTTACAGTGAAAACTGTAGGAACTTCAAAACGGCACTAGGAAACAGACTGAGAAACCATAGTAAAAGTTTCCCCTGCAACCCGTTCTTTTTGTGCTAGATGAACGAACGTCTCTCCACCTGTTCAGTTCTGAGAGGTAAGTGTGTGTGAAAACCATCCTTCACCTAGCTTGTTGGGAACACAAAGTTTCTTTTCATTTGCAAACTCCATTCCATACATATATATGCGGAGGTACTAGCTCCAACTTGTTGTTACAGTGAAAACTGCAGAAACTTCAAACTGGCACTAGGAAACAGACTGAGAAACCAGAGTAAAAGTTTCACCTTCAACACGTTCCTTTGTGCTAGATGAACGAACGTCTATCCACATGCACAGTTCTGAGAGATAAGTGTGTGTGAAAGCCATCCTACACCTACCGTGTTGGGAACACAAAGTTTCTATTCAGTTGCCAAATCCACTCCATACATATGTAAGAGTAGGGACTAGCTCCAACTCGGTTTTACTGTGAAAACTGCAGGAACTTCAAATCGGCACTAGGAAAGAGACTGAGAAACCAGAGAAAAGTTTCTCCTGCAACGCGTTCCTTTTGTGCTAGATAAACGAAAGTCTCGCCACCTGCTCAGTTCTGAGAGATAAGAGTGTGTGAAAGCCATACTTCACCTAGCTTTTTGGGAACACAAAGTTTCTTTTCACTTGCAAACAGAACTCCATATATATATAATGGGAGGTACTAGCTCCAACTAGATGTTACAGTGAAAACTGCAGGAACTTCAAACCGGCACTAGGAAACTGACTGAGAAACCAGAGTAAAAGTTTCTCCTGCAACCAGTTCCCTTTGTGCTAGATGAACGAACGTCTCTCCACATGCTCAGTTCTGAGGGAAAAGTCTGTGTGAAAGCCGTCCTTCACCTAGCTTGTTGGGAACACGAAGTTTCTTTTCACTTGCAAACTCCACTCCATACATAAATATGGGGACGTACTAGCTCCAACACGGTTTTACAGTGAAAACTGCAGGAACTTCAAACCGGCACTAGGAAACAGACTGAGAAACCGAGAAAAGTTTCTCCTGCATCCCGTTCTCATTGTGCTAGATGAACGAACGTCTCTCCACATGCTAAGTCCTGAGAGATAAGTGTGTTTGAAAGCCATCCTTCACCTACATTGTTGGGAACACAAAGTTTCTTTTCAGTTGCCAAATCCACTCCATACATATCTAAGAGTAGGGACTAGCTCCAACTCGGTTTTACAGTGAAAACTGCAGGAATTTCCAACCGGCACTAGGAAACAGACTGAGAAACCAGAGTAAAAGTTTCTCCTGCAACCCTTTCCTTTTGTACTAGATGAACGAACGTCTCTACACATGATCAGTTCTGAGAGATAAGTGCGTTTGAAAGCCGTCCATGACCTAGCTTGTTGGGAACACAAAGTTCCTTTTAA
Source organism: Camelus dromedarius (assembly GCF_036321535.1). Lineage (NCBI taxonomy): Eukaryota > Metazoa > Chordata > Mammalia > Artiodactyla > Camelidae > Camelus > Camelus dromedarius. The sequence continues at coordinate 2,651,264 of NC_087449.1, read as the reverse complement.
CTTGCAAACTCCAACCATACATATATATAGGGAGGTACGAGCTCCAACTCGGTTTTACAGTGAAAACTGCAGGAACTTCAAACAGGCACTAGGAAACAGACTGAGAAACAAGAGATAAGTTTCTCCTGCAACCCGTTCCCTTTGTGCTAGATGAACGAACGTCTCTCCACATGCTCATTTCTGAGAGATAAGTGTGTGTGAAAGCCGTCCTTCACCTAGCTTGTTGGGAAAACAAAGATTCTTTTCAGTTGCAAACTCCACTCCATACATATACATGGGTAGGTACTAGCTCCAACTCGGGTTTGCAGTGAAAACTGCAGGAAGTTCCAACTGGCACTAGGAAACAGACTGAGAAAAAAGATTAAAAGATTCCCCTGCAAACCGTTCCCTTTGTGCTAGATGAACGAACGTGTATCCACATGCTCAGTTCTGGGAGATAAGTGTGTTTGAAAGCCGTCCTTCACCTAGCTTGTTGGGAACACAAAGTTTCTTTTCAGTTGCAAACTCCTGTCGATAAGTATCTAAGAGTCGGGTCTAGCGCCAACTCGGTTTTACAGTGAAAACTGCAGGAACTTCAAACCGGAACTAGGAAACAGACTGAGAATCCAGAGTAAAGTTTCACCTGCAAACCGTTCCCTTTGTGCTAGATGAACGAACGTCTCTAAACATGCTCAGTTCTGAGATATAAGTGTGTGTGAAAGCCGTCCTTCACCTAGCTTGTTGGGAACACAAGGATTCTTTTCAATTGCAAACTCCAATCCATACATATACATGGGTAGGTACTAGCTCCAATTCTGTGTTACAGTGAAAACTGCAGAAACTTCAAACCGGCACTTTGAAACAGACTGAGAATCCAGAGTAAAGTTTCTCCTGCAACGTGTTCCCTTTTTGCTAGATGAACGAACGTCTATCCACATGCTCAGTTCTGAGAGATAAGTGTGTGTGAAAGCCGTACTTCAACTGGCTTGTTGGGAACACAAAGTTTCTTTTCTGTTGCAAACTACACTCCTTAGATATATATAGGGAGGTACAACATCCAACTCAGTTTTACAGTGAAAACTGCAGGAACTTCAACCCGGCACTAAGAAACAAACTGAGAAACCAGTGTAAAATTTCTCCTGCAAAACGTTCACTTTGTTCTAGATGAACGAACGTCTCCCAACATGCTCATTTCTGAGAGAAAAATTTGTGTGAAAGCCGTCTTTCAACTAGCTTGTTGGGAACACAAAGTTTCTTTCACTTGCAAACACCACTCCATACATATATTTAGGGAGGTACGAGCCCCAACTCGGTTTTACAGTGAAAACTGTAGGAACTTCAACCGGCACTAGGAAACAGACTGAGAAACCAGAGTAATAGTTTCTCCTGCAACGCGTTCCCTTTGTGCTAGATGAACGAACTTCTCTCCACATGCTCAGTTCTGAGAGATAAGTGTGTGTGAAAGCCGTACTTCACCTAGCTTCTTGGGAACACAAAGATTCTTTTCAGTTGCTAAATCCAATCCATACATATACATTGGTAGTTACTTGCTCCAACTCGGTGTTACAATGAAAACTGCAGGAACATCAAACCGGCACTAGGAAACAGACTGAGAAACCACAGTAAAATTTTCTCACGCAACGCGTTCAAATTGTGCTAGATGAACGAAAGTCTTTCGACATGCTCAGGTCTGAGAAATAAGTGTGTGTGAAAGCCGTCCTTCAACTAACTTGTTGGGAACACAAAGTTTCTTTTCATTTGCAAACTGCACTCCATACATATATATAGGGAGGTACAACCTCCAACTTGTTTTTACAGTGAAAACTGCAGGAACTTCAAACCGGCACTAGGAAACAGACTGAGAAACCAGAGTAAAAGTTCCTCCTGCAATGCGTTCCATTTGTGTTAGATGAACGAAAGCCTCTCCACATGCTCAGTTCTGAGAGATAAGTGTGTGTGAAAGCCGTCCTTCACATAGCTTGTTGGGAACACAAAGATTCTTTTCAGTTGCTAACTCCAATCCATACATACACATGGGTAGGTACTAGCTCCAACTCAGTATTACAGTGAAAAATGCAGAAATTCAAACCGGCACTAGGAAACAGACTGAGAATCCAGAGTAATAGTTTATCCTGCAACGCGTTCCCTTTGTGCTAGATGAACGAACGTCTTTCCACATGCTCAGTTCTGAGAGATAAGTGACTGTGAAAGCCGTACTTCACCTAGCTTGATGGGAACATAAAGTTTCTTTTCACTTGAAAACTCCACTCCTTACATATATATGGGGAGGTAATAGCTCCAAATCGATTTTACAGTGAAAACTGCAGGAACTTCCAACCTTCACTAGGAAACAGACTGAGATACCAGAGTATAAGTTTCACCTGAATCGTGTTCCATTTTTGCTAGATGAACGAACGTCTATCCAAATGCTCAGTTCTGAGAGATAAGTGTGTGTGAAAGCTGTACTTCACCTAGCTTGTTGGGAACACAAAGTTTCTTTTCAGTTGCAAACTCCACTCCATAGATATATATAGGGAGGTACAACCTCCAACTCTGTTTTACAGTGAAAACTGCAGGAACTTCAAACCGGCACTAGGAAAGAAACTGAGAAACCAGAGTAAAAGTTTCTCCTGCAACGCGTTACATTTGTGCTAGATGAACGAAAGTCTCCCAACATGCTCACATCTTAGAGTTAAGAGTGTATGAAAGTCGTACTTCACCTAGGTTGTTGGGAACATAAAGTTTCTTTTCACTTGAAAACTCCACTCCATACATATATATGGGGAGGTAATAGCTCCAAATCGATTTTACAGTGAAAACTGCAGGAACTTCAAACCGGCACTAGGAAACAGACTGAGATACCAGAGTAAAAGTTTCACTTGCAACGTGTTCCCTTTTTGCTAGATGAACGAACGTCTATCCACATGCTCAGTTCTGAGAGATAAGTGTGTGTGAAAGCCGTACTTCACCTAGCTTGTTGGGAACACAAAGTTTCTTTTCAGTTGCAAACTCCACTCCATACATATATATAGGGAAGTACAACCTCCAACTCTCTTTTACAGTGAAAACTGCAGGAACTTCAAACAGGCACTAGGAAACAGACTGAGAAAACAGAGTAAAGTTTCTCCTGCAACCCGTTCCCTTTGTGCTAGATGAACGAACGTCTCTCCACATGCTAATTTCTGAGATATAAATGTGTGTGAAAGCCGTCCTTCAACTAGTTTGTTGGGAACACAAAGTTCCTTTCACTTGCAATCTCAACTCCATACATATATATAGGGAGGTACAACCTCCAACTCGGTTTTACAGTGAAAACTGCAGGTACTTCAAACCGGCTTTAGGAAACAGACCGAGAAACCAGAGTAAAAGTTCCTCCTGCAACGCGTTCCCTTTTTGCTAGATGAACGAACGTCTATCCACATGCTCAGTTCTGAGAGATAAGTGTGTGTGAAAGCCGTACTTCAAATAGCTTGTTGGGAACACAAAGTTTCTTTTCAGTTGCAAACTCCACTCCATACATATATATAGGGAGGTACAACCTACAACTCTGTTTTACAGTGAAAACTGCAGGAACTTCAAACCGGCACTAGGAAACAGACTGAGAGACCAGAGTAAAGTTTCTCCTGCAACCCGTTCCCTTTGTGCTAGATGAACGAACGTCTCTAAACATGCTCAGTTCTGAGATATAAGTGTGTGTGAAAGCCGTCCTTCACCTAGGTTGTTGGGAAAACAAAGATTCTTTTCATTTGCAAACTCCACTCCATACATATACATGGGTAGGTACTAGCTCCAACTCGGGTTTGCAGTGAAAACTCCAGGAAGTTCCAACTGGCACTAGGAAACAGACTGAGAAACCAGATTAAAAGATTCCCCTGCAACCCGTTCACTTTGTGCTAGATGAACGAACGTGTATCCACATGCTCAGTTCTGGGAGATAATTGTGTGTGAAAGCCGTCCTTCACCTAGCTTGTTGGGAACACAAAGTTTCTTTTCAGTTGCATACTCCTCTCCATAAATATCTAAGAGTCGGGTCTAGCTCCAACTCGGTTTTACAGTGAAAACTGCAGGAACTTCAAACCGGAACTAGGAAACAGACTGAGAATCCAGAGTAAAAGTTTCACCTGCAAACTTTTCCCTTTGTGCTAGATGAACGAACGTCTCTAAACATGCTCAGTTCTGAGATATAAGTTTGTGTGAAAGCCGTCCTTCACCTAGCTTGTTGGGAACACAAAGATTCTTTTCAGTTGCAAACTCCAATCAATACATATACATGGGTAGGTACTAGCTCCAATTCTGTGTTACAGTGAAAACTGCAGGAACTTCAAACTGGCACTAGGAAACAGACTGAGAATCCAGAGTAAAATTTCTCCTGCAACCCGTTCCCTTTGTGCTAGATGAACGAACGTCTGTCCAAATGCTCAGTTCTGAGAGATAAGTGTGTGTGAAAGTCGTCCTTAACCTAGCTTGTTGGGAACATAAAGTTTCTTTTCACTTGAATACTCCACTCCGTACATATATATGGGGAGGTAATAGCTCCAAATCGATTTTACAGTGAAAACTGCAGGAACTTCAAACCGGCACTAGGAAACAGACTGAGATACCAGAGTAAAAGTTTCACCTGCAACGTGTTCCCTTTTTGCTAGATGAACGAACGTCTATCCACATGCTCAGTTCTGAGAGATAAGTGTGTGTGAAAGCCGTACTTCAACTGGCTTGTTGGGAACACAAAGTTTCTTTTCTGTTGCAAACTACACTCCTTAGATATATATAGGGAGGTACAACATCCAACTCAGATTTACAGTGAAAACTGCAGGAATTTCAACCCGGCACTAAGAAACAAACTGAGAAACCAGAGTAAAATTTCTCCTGCAAAACGTTCACTTTGTTCTAGATGAACGAACGTCTCCCAACATGCTCATTTCTGAGAGAAAAATTTGTGTGAAAGCCGTCCTTCAACTAGCTTGTTGGGAACACAAAGTTTCTTTCACTTGCAAACACCACTCCATACATATATTTAGGGAGGTACGAGCCCCAACTCGGTTTTACAGTGAAAACTGTAGGAACTTCAAACCGGCACTAGGAAACAGACTGAGAAACCAGAGTAAAAGTTTCTCCTGCAACGCGTTCCATTTGTGCTAGATGAACGAACGTCTCTCCACATGCTAAGTTCTGAGAGATAAGTGTGTGTGAAAGCCGTACTTCACCTAGCTTCTTGGGAACACAAAGTTTCTTTTCAGTTGCAAACACCACTCCATTCATATATATGGGGATTTACTAGCTCCAACTCGGTTTTACAGTGAAAACTGTAGGAACTTCAAAACGGCACTAGGAAACAGACTGAGAAACCATAGTAAAAGTTTCCCCTGCATCCCGTTCCCTTTGTGCTAGATGAACGAACTTCTCTCCACATGCTCAGTTCTGAGATATAAGTGTGTGTGAAAGCCGTCCTTCACCTAGTTTGTTGGGAACACAAAGATTCTTTTCAGTTTCAAACCCCAGTCCATACATATACATGGGTATGTACTAGCTCCAACTAGGTTTTACAGTGAAAACTGCAGGAACTTCAAACCGGCACTAGGAAAAAGACTGAGAAACCGTAGTAAAAGTTTCCCCTGCAACCCGTTCTTTTTGTGCTAGATGAACGAACGTCTCTCCACCTGTTCAGTTCTGAGAGGTAAGTGTGTGTGAAAACCATCCTTCACCTAGCTTGTTGGGAACACAAAGTTTCTTTTCATTTGCAAACTCCATTCCATACATATATATGCGGAGGTACTAGCTCCAACTTGTTGTTACAGTGAAAACTGCAGAAACTTCAAACTGGCACTAGGAAACAGACTGAGAAACCAGAGTAAAAGTTTCACCTTCAACACGTTCCTTTGTGCTAGATGAACGAACGTCTATCCACATGCACAGTTCTGAGAGATAAGTGTGTGTGAAAGCCATCCTACAACTACCGTGTTGGGAACACAAAGTTTCTATTCAGTTGCCAAATCCACTCCATACATATTTAAGAGTAGGGACTAGCTCCAACTCGGTTTTACTGTGAAAACTGCAGGAACTTCAAATCGGCACTAGGAAAGAGACTGAGAAACCAGAGAAAAGTTTCTCCTGCAACGCGTTCCTTTTGTGCTAGATAAACGAAAGTCTCGCCACCTGCTCAGTTCTGAGAGATAAGAGTGTGTGAAAGCCATACTTCACCTAGCTTTTTGGGAACACAAAGTTTCTTTTCACTTGCAAACAGAACTCCATATATATATAATGGGAGGTACTAGCTCCAACTAGATGTTACAGTGAAAACTGCAGGAACTTCAAACCGGCACTAGGAAACTGACTGAGAAACCAGAGTAAAAGTTTCTCCTGCAACCAGTTCCCTTTGTGCTAGATGAACGAACGTCTCTCCACATGCTCAGTTCTGAGGGAAAAGTCTGTGTGAAAGCCGTCCTTCACCTAGCTTGTTGGGAACACGAAGTTTCTTTTCACTTGCAAACTCCACTCCATACATAAATATGGGGACGTACTAGCTCCAACACGGTTTTACAGTGAAAACTGCAGGAACTTCAAACCGGCACTAGGAAACAGACTGAGAAACCGAGAAAAGTTTCTCCTGCATCCCGTTCTCATTGTGCTAGATGAACGAACGTCTCTCCACATGCTAAGTCCTGAGAGATAAGTGTGTTTGAAAGCCATCCTTCACCTACATTGTTGGGAACACAAAGTTTCTTTTCAGTTGCCAAATCCACTCCATACATATCTAAGAGTAGGGACTAGCTCCAACTCGGTTTTACAGTGAAAACTGCAGGAATTTCCAACCGGCACTAGGAAACAGACTGAGAAACCAGAGTAAAAGTTTCTCCTGCAACCCTTTCCTTTTGTACTAGATGAACGAACGTCTCTACACATGATCAGTTCTGAGAGATAAGTGCGTTTGAAAGCCGTCCATGACCTAGCTTGTTGGGAACACAAAGTTTCTTTTAACTTGCAAACTCCAACCATACATATATATAGGGAGGTACGAGCTCCAACTCGGTTTTACAGTGAAAACTGCAGGAACTTCAAACAGGCACTAGGAAACAGACTGAGAAACAAGAGATAAGTTTCTCCTGCAACCCGTTCCCTTTGTGCTAGATGAACGAACGTCTCTCCACATGCTCATTTCTGAGAGATAAGTGTGTGTGAAAGCCGTCCTTCACCTAGCTTGTTGGGAAAACAAAGATTCTTTTCAGTTGCAAACTCCACTCCATACATATACATGGGTAGGTACTAGCTCCAACTCGGGTTTGCAGTGAAAACTGCAGGAAGTTCCAACTGGCACTAGGAAACAGACTGAGAAAAAAGATTAAAAGATTCCCCTGCAAACCGTTCCCTTTGTGCTAGATGAACGAACGTGTATCCACATGCTCAGTTCTGGGAGATAAGTGTGTGTGAAAGCCGTCCTTCACCTAGCTTGTTGGGAACACAAAGTTTCTTTTCAGTTGCGAACTCCTGTCCATAAATATCTAAGAGTCGGGTCTAGCGCCAACTCGGTTTTACAGTGAAAACTGCAGGAACTTCAAACCGGAACTAGGAAACAGACTGAGAATCCAGAGTAAAGTTTCACCTGCAAACCGTTCCCTTTGTGCTAGATGAACGAACGTCTCTAAACATGCTCAGTTCTGAGATATAAGTGTGTGTGAAAGCCGTCCTTCACCTAGCTTGTTGGGAACACAAGGATTCTTTTCAGTTGCAAACTCCAATCCATACATATACATGGGTAGGTACTAGCTCCAATTCTGTGTTACAGTGAAAACTGCAGAAACTTCAAACCGGCACTTTGAAACAGACTGAGAATCCAGAGTAAAGTTTCTCCTGCATCGTGTTCCCTTTTTGCTAGATGAACGAACGTCTATCCACATGCTCAGTTCTGAGAGATAAGTGTGTGTGAAAGCCGTACTTCAACTGGCTTGTTGGGAACACAAAGTTTCTTTTCTGTTGCAAACTACACTCCTTAGATATATATAGGGAGGTACAACATCCAACTCAGTTTTACAGTGAAAACTGCAGGAACTTCAACCCGGCACTAAGAAACAAACTGAGAAACCAGAGTAAAATTTCTCCTGCAAAACGTTCACTTTGTTCTAGATGAACGAACGTCTCCCAACATGCTCATTTCTGAGAGAAAAATTTGTGTGAAAGCCGTCCTTCAACTAGCTTGTTGGGAACACAAAGTTTCTTTCAATTGCAAACACCACTCCATACATATATTTAGGGAGGTACGAGCCCCAACTCGGTTTTACAGTGAAAACTGTAGGAACATCAAACCGGCACTAGGAAACAGACTGAGAAACCAGAGTAAAAGTTTCTCATGCAACGCGTTCCCTTTGTGCTAGATGAACGAACGTCTCTCCACATGCTCAGTTCTGAGAGAAAAGTGTGTGTGAAAGCCGTACTTCACCTAGCTTCTTGGGAACACAAAGTTTCTTTTCAGTTGCAAAAACCACTCCATTCATATATATGGGGATTTACAAGCTCCAACTCGGTTTTACAGTGAAAACTGTAGGAACTTCAAAACGGCACTAGGAAACAGACTGAGAAACCAGAGTAAAAGTTTCACCTGCAAAGAGTTACTTTTGTGTTAGATGAACGAACGTCTCGTCACATGCTCAGTTCTGAGAGATAAGTGTGTGTGAAAGCCTTCCTTCACCTAGCTTCTTGGGAACACAAAGATTCTTTTCAGTTGCTAAATCCAATCCATACATATACATTGGTAGTTACTTGCTCCAACTCGGTGTTACAGTGAAAACTGCAGGAACATCAAACCGGCACTAGGAAACAGACTGAGAAACCAGAGTAAAAGTTTCTCACGCAACGCGTTCAAATTGTGCTAGATGAACGAAAGTCTTTCGACATGCTCAGGTCTGAGAAATAAGTGTGTGTGAAAGCCGTCCTTCAACTAGCTTGTTGGGAACACAAAGTTTCTTTTCATTTGCAAACTCCACTCCATACATATATATAGGGAGGTAAAACCTCCAAATTGTTTTTACAGTAAAAACTGCAGGAACTTCAAACCGGCACTAGGAAACAGACTGAGAAACCAGAGTAAAAGTTCCTCCTGCAATGCGTTCCATTTGTGTTAGATGAACGAAAGCCTCTCCACATGCTCAGTTCTGAGAGATAAGTGTGTGTGAAAGCCGTCCTTCACATAGCTTGTTGGGAACACAAAGATTCTTTTCAGTTGCTAACTCCAATCCATACATACACATGGGTAGGTACTAGCTCCAACTCAGTATTACAGTGAAAAATGCAGAAATTCAAACCGGCACTAGGAAACAGACTGAGAATCCAGAGTAATAGTTTATCCTGCAACGCGTTCCCTTTGTGCTAGATGAACGAACGTCTTTCCGCATGCTCAGTTCTGAGAGATAAGTGACTGTGAAAGCCGTAATTCACCTAGCTTGATGGGAACATAAAGTTTCTTTTCACTTGAAAACTCCACTCCATACATATATATGGGGAGGTAATAGCTCCAAATCGATTTTACAGTGAAAACTGCAGGAACTTCCAACCTTCACTAGGAAACAGACTGAGATACCAGAGTATAAGTTTCACCTGAATCGTGTTCCATTTTTGCTAGATGAACGAACGTCTATCCAAATGCTCAGTTCTGAGAGATAAGTGTGTGTGAAAGCTGTACTTCACCTAGCTTGTTGGGAACACAAAGTTTCTTTTCAGTTGCAAACTCCACTCCATAGATATATATAGGGAGGTACAACCTCCAACTCGGTTTTACAGTGAAAACTGCAGGAACTTCAAACCGGCACTAGGAAAGAAACTGAGAAACCAGAGTAAAAGTTTCTCCTGCAACGCGTTACATTTGTGCTAGATGAACGAAAGTCTCCCAACATGCTCACATCTTAGAGTTAAGAGTGTATGAAAGTCGTACTTCACCTAGGTTGTTGGGAACATAAAGTTTCTTTTCACTTGAAAACTCCACTCCATACATATATATGGGGAGGTAATAGCTCCAAATCGATTTTACAGTGAAAACTGCAGGAACTTCAAACCGGCACTAGGAAACAGACTGAGATACCAGAGTAAAAGTTTCACTTGCAACGTGTTCCCTTTTTGCTAGATGAACGAACGTCTATCCACATGCTCAGTTCTGAGAGATAAGTGTGTGTGAAAGCCGTACTTCACCTAGCTTGTTGGGAACACAAAGTTCCTTTTCAGTTGCAAACTCCACTCCATACATATATATAGGGAAGTACAACCTCCAACTCTGTTTTACAGTGAAAACTGCAGGAACTTCAAACCGGCACTAGGAAACAGACTGAGAGAACAGAGTAAAGTTTCTCCTGCAACCCGTTCACTTTGTGCTAGATGAACGAACGTGTATCCACATGCTCAGTTCTGGGAGATAAGTGTGTGTGAAAGCCGTCCTTCACCTAGCTTGTTGGGAACACAAAGTTTCTTTTCAGTTGCGAACTCCTGTCCATAAATATCTAAGAGTCGGGTCTAGCGCCAACTCGGTTTTACAGTGAAAACTGCAGGAACTTCAAACCGGAACTAGGAAACAGACTGAGAATCCAGAGTAAAGTTTCACCTGCAAACCGTTCCCTTTGTGCTAGATGAACGAACGTCTCTAAACATGCTCAGTTCTGAGATATAAGTGTGTGTGAAAGCCGTCCTTCACCTAGCTTGTTGGGAACACAAGGATTCTTTTCAGTTGCAAACTCCAATCCATACATATACATGGGTAGGTACTAGCTCCAATTCTGTGTTACAGTGAAAACTGCAGAAACTTCAAACCGGCACTTTGAAACAGACTGAGAATCCAGAGTAAAGTTTCTCCTGCATCGTGTTCCCTTTTTGCTAGATGAACGAACGTCTATCCACATGCTCAGTTCTGAGAGATAAGTGTGTGTGAAAGCCGTACTTCAACTGGCTTGTTGGGAACACAAAGTTTCTTTTCTGTTGCAATCTACACTCCTTAGATATATATAGGGAGGTACAACATCCAACTCAGTTTTACAGTGAAAACTGCAGGAACTTCAACCCGGCACTAAGAAACAAACTGAGAAACCAGAGTAAAATTTCTCCTGCAAAACGTTCACTTTGTTCTAGATGAACGAACGTCTCCCAACATGCTCATTTCTGAGAGAAAAATTTGTGTGAAAGCCGTCCTTCAACTAGCTTGTTGGGAACACAAAGTTTCTTTCACTTGCAAACACCACTCCATACATATATTTAGGGAGGTACGAGCCCCAACTCGGTTTTACAGTGAAAACTGTAGGAACATCAAACCGGCACTAGGAAACAGACTGAGAAACCAGAGTAAAAGTTTCTCCTGCAACGCGTTCCCTTTGTGCTAGATGAACGAACGTCTCTCCACATGCTCAGTTCTGAGAGAAAAGTGTGTGTGAAAGCCTTCCTTCACCTAGCTTCTTGGGAACACAAAGTTTCTTTTCAGTTGCAAACACCACTCCATTCATATATATGGGGATTTACAAGCTCCAACTCGGTTTTACAGTGAAAACTGTAGGAACTTCAAAACGGCACTAGGAAACAGACTGAGAAACCAGAGTAAAAGTTTCACCTGCAAAGAGTTACTTTTGTGTTAGATGAACGAACGTCTCGTCACATGCTCAGTTCTGAGAGATAAGTGTGTGTGAAAGCCTTCCTTCACCTAGCTTCTTGGGAACACAAAGATTCTTTTCAGTTGCTAAATCCAATCCATACATATACATTGGTAGTTACTTGCTCCAACTCGGTGTTACAGTGAAAACTGCAGGAACATCAAACCGGCACTAGGAAACAGACTGAGAAACCAGAGTAAAAGTTTCTCACGCAACGCGTTCAAATTGTGCTAGATGAACGAAAGTCTTTCGACATGCTCAGGTCTGAGAAATAAGTGTGTGTGAAAGCCGTCCTTCAACTAGCTTGTTGGGAACACAAAGTTTCTTTTCATTTGCAAACTCCACTCCATACATATATATAGGGAGGTAAAACCTCCAAATTGTTTTTACAGTAAAAACTGCAGGAACTTCAAACCGGCACTAGGAAACAGACTGAGAAACCAGAGTAAAAGTTCCCCCTGCAATGCGTTCCATTTGTGTTAGATGAACGAAAGCCTCTCCACATGCTCAGTTCTGAGAGATAAGTGTGTGTGAAAGCCGTCCTTCACATAGCTTGTTGGGAACACAAAGATTCTTTTCAGTTGCTAACTCCAATCCATACATACACATGGGTAGGTACTAGCTCCAACTCAGTATTACAGTGAAAAATGCAGAAATTCAAACCGGCACTAGGAAACAGACTGAGAATCCAGAGTAATAGTTTATCCTGCAACGCGTTCCCTTTGTGCTAGATGAACGAACGTCTTTCCACATGCTCAGTTCTGAGAGATAAGTGACTGTGAAAGCCGTAATTCACCTAGCTTGATGGGAACATAAAGTTTCTTTTCACTTGAAAACTCCACTCCATACATATATATGGGGAGGTAATAGCTCCAAATCGATTTTACAGTGAAAACTGCAGGAACTTCCAACCTTCACTAGGAAACAGACTGAGATACCAGAGTATAAGTTTCACCTGAATCGTGTTCCATTTTTGCTAGATGAACGAACGTCTATCCAAATGCTCAGTTCTGAGAGATAAGTGTGTGTGAAAGCTGTACTTCACCTAGCTTGTTGGGAACACAAAGTTTCTTTTCAGTTGCAAACTCCACTCCATAGATATATATAGGGAGGTACAACTCCAACTCGGTTTTACAGTGAAAACTGCAGGAACTTCAAACCGGCACTAGGAAAGAAACTGAGAAACCAGAGTAAAAGTTTCTCCTGCAACGCGTTACATTTGTGCTAGATGAACGAAAGTCTCCCAACATGCTCACATCTTAGAGTTAAGAGTGTATGAAAGTCGTCCTTCACCTAGGTTGTTGGGAACATAAAGTTTCTTTTCACTTGAAAACTCCACTCCATACATATATATGGGGAGGTAATAGCTCCAAATCGATTTTACAGTGAAAACTGCAGGAACTTCAAACCGGCACTAGGAAACAGACTGAGATACCAGAGTAAAAGTTTCACTTGCAACGTGTTCCCTTTTTGCTAGATGAACGAACGTCTATCCACATGCTCAGTTCTGAGAGATAAGTGTGTGTGAAAGCCGTACTTCACCTAGCTTGTTGGGAACACAAAGTTTCTTTTCAGTTGCAAACTCCACTCCATACATATATATAGGGAAGTACAACCTCCAACTCTGTTTTACAGTGAAAACTGCAGGAACTTCAAACCGGCACTAGGAAACAGACTTAGAGAACAGAGTAAAGTTTCTCCTGCAACCCGTTCCCTTTGTGCTAGATGAACGAACGTCTCTCCACATGCTAATTTGTGAGATATAAATGTGTGTGAAAGCCGTCCTTCAACTAGCTTGTTGGGAACACAAAGTTCCTTTCACTTGCAATCTCAACTCCATACATATATATAGGGAGGTACAACCTCCAACTCGGTTTTACAGTGAAAACTGCAGGTACTTCAAACCGGCTTTAGGAAACAGACTGAGAAACCAGAGTAAAAGTTCCTCCTGCAACGCGTTCCCTTTTTGCTAGATGAACGAACGTCTATCCACATGCTCAGTTCTGAGAGATAAGTGTGTGTGAAAGCCGTACTTCACATAGCTTGTTGGGAACACAAAGTTTCTTTTCAGTTGCAAACTCCACTCCATACATATATATAGGGAGGTACAACCTACAACTCTGTTTTACAGTGAAAACTGCAGGAACTTCAAACCGGCACTAGGAAACAGACTGAGAGACCAGAGTAAAGTTTCTCCTGCAAACCGTTCCCTTTGTGCTAGATGAACGAACGTCTCTAAACATGCTCAGTTCTGAGATATAAGTGTGTGTGAAAGCCGTATTTCACCTAGCTTGTTGGGAAAACAAAGATTCTTTTCAGTTGCAAACTCCACTGCATACATATACATGGGTAGGTACTAGCTCCAACTCGGGTTTGCAGTGAAAACTGCAGGAAGTTCCAACTGGCACTAGGAAACAGACTGAGAAAACAGATTAAAAGATTCCCCTGCAACCCGTTCACTTTGTGCTAGATGAACGAACGTGTATCCACATGCTCAGTTCTGGGAGATAAAATTGTGTGTGAAAGCCGTCCTTCACCTAGCTTGTTGGGAACACAAAGTTTCTTTTCAGTTGCATACTCCTCTCCATAAATATCTAAGAGTCGGGTCTAGCTCCAACTCGGTTTTACAGTGAAAACTGCAGGAACTTCAAACCGGAACTAGGAAACAGACTGAGAATCCAGAGTAAAAGTTTCTCCTGCAACGCGTTCCCTTTGTGCTAGATGAACGAACGTCTCTAAACATGCTCAGTTCTGAGATATAAGTGTGTGTGAAAGCCGTCCTTCACCTAGCTTGTTGGGAACACAAAGTTTCTTTTCAGTTGCAAACTCCAATCAATACATATACATGGGTAGGTACTAGCTCCAATTCTGTGTTACAGTGAAAACTGCAGGAACTTCAAACCGGCACTAGGAAACAGACTGAGAGACCAGAGTAAAGTTTCTCCTGCAAACCGTTCCCTTTGTGCTAGATGAACGAACGTCTCTAAACATGCTCAGTTCTGAGATATAAGTGTGTGTGAAAGCCGTCCTTCACCTAGCTTGTTGGGAAAACAAAGATTCTTTTCAGTTGCAAACTCCACTCCATACATATACATGGGTAGGTACTAGCTCCAACTCGGGTTTGCAGTGAAAACTGCAGGAAATTACAACTGGCACTAGGAAACAGACTGAGAAACCAGATTAAAAGATTCCCCTGCAACCCGTTCACTTTGTGCTAGATGAACGAACGTGTATCCACATGCTCAGTTCTGGGAGATAATTGTGTGTGAAAGCCGTCCTTCACCTAGCTTGTTGGGAACATAAAGTTTCTTTTCAGTTGCAAACTCCAATCAATACATATACATGGGTAGGTACTAGCTCCAATTCTGTGTTACAGTGAAAACTGCAGGAACTTCAAACCGGCACTAGGAAACAGACTGAGAGACCAGAGTAAAGTTTCTCCTGCAACCCGTTCCCTTTGTGCTAGATGAACGAAAGTCTCTAAACATGCTCAGTTCTGAGATATAAGTGTGTGTGAAAGCCGTCCTTCACCTATGTTGTTGGGAACACAAAGTTTTTTTCACTTGCAAACTCCACTCCATACATATATTTAGGGAGGTACGAGCTCCAAATCGGTTTTACAGTGAAAACTGCAGGAACTTCAAACCGGCACTAGGAAACAGACTGAGAATCCAGAGTAAAGTTTCTCCTGCAACCCGTTCCATTTGTGCTAGTTGAACGAACGTCTCTTCACATGCTCAGTTCTGAGAGTTAAGTGTGTGTGAAAGCCGTACTTCACCTAGCTTGTTGGGAACACAAAGTTTCTTTTCAGTTGCAAACTCCACTCCATACATATATATGGGGAGTTACTAGCTCCAAATCGGTTTTACAGTGAAAACTGCAGGAACTTCAAACCGGACGACGAAACAGAATGAGAAAACAGAATAAAGGTTTCACCTGCAACCCGTTCCCTTTTTGCTAGATGAACGAACGTCTCTCCACATGCTCATTTCTGAGAGATAAGTGTGTGTGAAAGCCGTCCTTCACCTAGATTGTTGGGAACACAAAGTTTCTTTTCAGTTGCAAACTCCACTCCATACATATATATGGGGAGGTATTAGTTCCACCTCGGTTTTAAAGTGAAAACTGCAGGAACTTCAAACCGGCACTAGGAAACAGACTGAGAAACCAGAGTAAAAGTTTCTCCTGCAACCCGTTCCCTTTGTGCTAGATGAAAGAACGTCTCTCTACATGCTCAGTTCTGTGAGATAAGTGTGTGTGAAAGCCGTCCTTCACCTAGCTATTTGGGAACACAAATTTTCTTTTCAGTTGCAAACTCCACTCCATACATATATATGGGGAGGTACTAGTTCCAACTCGGTTTTACAGTGAAAACTGCAGGAATTCAAACCGGCAGTAGGAAACATACTGTGAAACCAGAGTAAAAGTTTCTACTGCTACCCGTTCAATTTTTGCTAGATGAACGAACGTCTCTCCACATGCTCAGTTCTGAGAGATAAGTGTGTGTGAAAGCCGTACTTCACATAGCTTGTTGGGAACACAAAGTTTCTTTTCAGTTGCAAACTCCACTCCATACATATATATAGGGAGGTACAACCTACAACTCTGTTTTACAGTGAAAACTGCAGGAACTTCAAACCGGCACTAGGAAACAGACTGAGAGACCAGAGTAAAGTTTCTCCTGCAAACCGTTCCCTTTGTGCTAGATGAACGAACGTCTCTAAACATGCTCAGTTCTGAGAAATAAGTGTGTGTGAAAGCCGTATTTCACCTAGCTTGTTGGGAAAACAAAGATTCTTTTCAGTTGCAAACTCCACTCCATACATATACATGGGTAGGTACTAGCTCCAACTCGGGTTTGCAGTGAAAACTGCAGGAAGTTCCAACTGGCACTAGGAAACAGACTGAGAAACCAGATTAAAAGATTCCCCTGCAACCCGTTCACTTTGTGCTAGATGAACGAACGTGTATCCACATGCTCAGTTCTGGGAGATAAAATTGTGTGTGAAAGCCGTCCTTCACCTAGCTTGTTGGGAACACAAAGTTTCTTTTCAGTTGCATACTCCTCTCCATAAATATCTAAGAGTCGGGTCTAGCTCCAACTCGGTTTTACAGTGAAAACTGCAGGAACTTCAAACCGGAACTAGGAAACAGACTGAGAATCCAGAGTAAAAGTTTCACCTGCAAACCTTTCCCTTTGTGCTAGATGAACGAACGTCTCTAAACATGCTCAGTTCTGAGATATAAGTGTGTGTGAAAGCCGTCCTTCACCTAGCTTGTTGGGAACACAAAGTTTCTTTTCAGTTGCAAACTCCAATCAATACATATACATGGGTAGGTACTAGCTCCAATTCTGTGTTACAGTGAAAACTGCAGGAACTTCAAACCGGCACTAGGAAACAGACTGAGAGACCAGAGTAAAGTTTCTCCTGCAACCCGTTCCCTTTGTGCTAGATGAACGAACGTCTCTAAACATGCTCAGTTCTGAGATATAAGTGTGTGTGAAAGCCGTCCTTCACCTAGCTTGTTGGGAAAACAAAGATTCTTTTCAGTTGCAAACTCCACTCCATACATATACATGGGTAGGTACTAGCTCCAACTCGGGTTTGCAGTGAAAACTGCAGGAAGTTCCAACTGGCACTAGGAAACAGACTGAGAAACCAGATTAAAAGATTCCCCTGCAACCCGTTCACTTTGTGCTAGATGAACGAACGTGTATCCACATGCTCAGTTCTGGGAGATAATTGTGTGTGAAAGCCGTCCTTCACCTAGCTTGTTGGGAACACAAAGTTTCTTTTCAGTTGCAAACTCCAATCAATACATATACATGGGTAGGTACTAGCTCCAATTCTGTGTTACAGTGAAAACTGCAGGAACTTCAAACCGGCACTAGGAAACAGACTGAGAGACCAGAGTAAAGTTTCTCCTGCAACCCGTTCCCTTTGTGCTAGATGAACGAACGTCTCTAAACATGCTCAGTTCTGAGATATAAGTGTGTGTGAAAGCCGTCCTTCACCTATGTTGTTGGGAACACAAAGTTTTTTTCACTTGCAAACTCCACTCCATACATATATTTAGGGAGGTACGAGCTCCAACTCGGTTTTACAGTGAAAACTGCAGGAACTTCAAACCGGCACTAGGAAACAGACTGAGAATCCAGAGTAAAAGTTTCTCCTGCAACCCGTTCCATTTGTGCTAGATGAACGAACGTCTCTTCACATGCTCAGTTCTGAGAGTTAAGTGTGTGTGAAAGCCGTACTTCACCTAGCTTGTTGGGAACACAAAGTTTCTTTTCAGTTGCAAACTCCACTCCATACATATATATGGGGAGTTACTAGCTCCAAATCGGTTTTACAGTGAAGACTGCAGGAACTTCAAACCGGACGAAGAAACAGAATGAGAAAACAGAATAAAGGTTTCACCTGCAACCCGTTCCCTTTTTGCTAGATGAACGAACGTCTCTCCACATGCTCATTTCTGAGAGATAAGTGTGTGTGAAAGCCGTCCTTCACCTAGATTGTTGGGAACACAAAGTTTCTTTTCAGTTGCAAACTCCACTCCATACATATATATGGGGAGGTATTAGTTCCACCTCGGTTTTAAAGTGAAAACTGCAGGAACTTCAAACCGGCACTAGGAAACAGACTGAGAAACCAGAGTAAAAGTTTCTCCTGCAAACCGTTCCCTTTGTGCTAGATGTAAGAACGTCTCTCTACACGCTCAGTTCTGTGAGATAAGTGTGTGTGAAAGCCGTCCTTCACCTAGCTATTTGGGAACACAAATTTTCTTTTCAGTTGCAAACTCCACTCCATACATATATATGGGGAGGTACTAGTTCCAACTCGGTTTTACAGTGAAAACTGCAGGAATTCAAACCGGCAGTAGGAAACATACTGTGAAACCAGAGTAAAAGTTTCTACTGCTACCCGTTCAATTTTTGCTAGATGAACGAACGTCTCTCCACATGCTCAGTTCTGAGAGATAATTGTGTGTGAAAGCCGTCCTTCACCTAGCTTGTTGGGAACACAAAGTTCTTTTCAGTTGCAAACTACACTCCATACATATATATGGGGAGGTACGAGCTCCATTCTGTTTTACAGTGAAAACTGCAGGAATTTCAAACCGGCTCTAGGAAACATACTGTGAAACCAGAGTATAAGTTTCTCCTGAAACCCGTTCCCCTTGTGCTAGATGAACGAACGTCTCTTCACATGCTCAGTTCTGAGAGATATCTGTGTGTGAAAGCCGTTCTTCAACTAGATTGTTGGGAACACAAAGTTTCTTTTCAGTTGCAAACTCCACTCCATACATATATATTGGGAGGTACTAGCTCCAACTCGGTTTTACAGTGAAAACTGCAGGAACTTCAAACCGGCACTAGGAAACAGACTGAGAAACCAGAGTAAAAGTTCTCCTGCAACCCGTTCCCTTTGTGCTAGATGAACTAACGTCTCTCCACATGCTCAGTTCTGAGAGATAAGTGTGTGTGAAAGCCGTACTTCACCTATCTTGTTGGGAACACAAAGTTTCTTTTCAGTTGCAAATTCCACTCCATACATATATATGGGGAGGTACTAGCTCCAACTCGATTTTACAGTGAAAAATGCAGGAACTTCAAACCGGCACTAGGAAACTAACTAAGAAACCAGAGTGAAAGTTTCTCCTGCATCGCGTTCCATTTGCGCTGGATGAACGAACTTCTCTCCACATGCTCAGTCCTGAGAGTTAAGTGTGGGTGATGCCGTGCTTCACCTAGCTTTTTGGGAACACAAAGATTCTTTTCATTTGCAAACTACTTTCCATAAATATCTAAGAGTCGGGTCTAGCTCCAACTCGGTTTTACAGTGAAAACTGCAGGAACTTCAAACCGGCACTAGGAAAAATTCTGAGAATCCACAGTAAAATTTTCTCCTGCAAACAGTTCCCTTTGTGCTAGATGAACGAACGTCTCTACACATGCTCAGTTCTGAGAGATAAGTGTGTGTGAAAGCCGTCCTTCACCTAGCTTATTGTGAACACAAAGTTTCTTTTCAGTAGAAAACTCCACTCCATACATACATATGGGAAGATACTAGATCCAAAACTGTTTTACAGTGAAAAGTGCAGGAACTTCAAACCGGCACTAGGAAACAGACTGAGAATCCAGAGTAAAAGTTTCTCCTGCAACGCGTTCCCTTTGTGCTAGATGAACGAACGTTTATCCACATGCTCAGTTCTGAGAGATAAGTGTGTGTGAAAGCCGTACTTCACATATCTTGTTGGGAAAACAAAGTTTCTTTTCAGTTGCAAACTCCACTCCATACATATATATGGGGAGGTACCAACTCCAACTCGGTTTTACAGTGAAAACTGTAGGAACTTCAAACTGGCACTAGGAAACAGACTGAGAAACCAGAGTAATAGTTTCTCCTGCAACGCGTTCCCTTTGTGCTAGATGAACGAACGTCGCTCCACATGATCATTTCTGAGAGATAAGTGTGTGTGAAAGCCATACTTCACATAGCTTGTTGGGAACACAAAGTTTGTTTTCAGTTGCTAACACCACTCCACTCATATATATGGGGATTTACTAGCTCCAACTCTGTTTTACAGTGAAAACTGCAGGAACTTCAAACCGGCACTAGGAAACAGACTGAGAAACCATAGTAAAAGTTTCTCCTGCAACTCGTTCCCTTTGTGCTAGATGAACGAACGACTCTTCACATGCTCAGTCCTGAGGGATATGTGTGTGTGAAAGCCGTCCTTCACCTAGGATGTTGGGAACACAAAGTTTTTTTCACTTGCAAACTCCACTCCATACATATATTTAGGTAGGTACGAGCTCCAACTGGTTTTACAGTGAAAACTGCAGGAACTTCAACCCGGCACTAGGAATCAGACTGAGAAACCAGAGTAATAGTTTCTCCTGCAACCCGTTCCCTTTGTGTTAGATGAACGAACGTCTCTCCACATGCTCAGTTCTGAGAGATAAGTGTGTGTGAAAGCCGTCCTTCACCTAGCTTGTTGGGAACACAAAGTTTCTTTTCAGTTGCAAACCCCACTCCATACATATATATGGGGAGG
Source organism: Camelus dromedarius (assembly GCF_036321535.1). NCBI lineage: Eukaryota > Metazoa > Chordata > Mammalia > Artiodactyla > Camelidae > Camelus > Camelus dromedarius. Next base: position 2,630,610 of record NC_087449.1, on the reverse strand, counting down.
TTTTAGTTCCAACTCTGTTTTACAGTGAAAACTGCAGGAACTTCAAACCGGCACTAGGAAACAGACTGAGAAACCAGAGTAAACGTTTCTCCTGCAACCCGTTCTCTTTGTGCTAGATGAAAGAACGTCTCTCCACATGCTCAGTTCTGTGAGATAAGTGTGTGTGAAGCCGTCCTTCACCTAGCTTTTTGGGAACACAAAGTTTCTTTTCATTTGCAAACTCCACTCCATACATATATATGGGGAGTTACTAGATCCAACTCGGTTTTACAGTGAAAACTGCAGGAATTCTAACCGGCACTAGGAAAAATACTGTGAAACAAGAGTTAAAGGTTCTCCTACAACACCTTCAATTTTGTAGATGAACGAAAGTCTCTCCACATGCTCAGTTCTGAGATATAATTGTGTGTGAAAGCCGTCTTTCACCTAGCTTGTTGGGAACACAAAGTTTGTTTTCAGTTGCTAACACCACTCCACTCATATATATGGGGATTTACTAGCTCCAACTCTGTTTTACAGTGAAAACTGCAGGAACTTCAAACCGGCACTAGGAAACAGACTGAGAAAGCAGAGTAAAAGTTTCTCCTGCAACTAGTTCCCTTTGTGCTAGATGAACGAACGACTCTCCACATGCTCAGTCCTGAGGGATATGTGTGTGTAAAGCCGTCCTTCACCTAGGATGTTGGGAACACAAAGTTTTTTTCACTTGCAAACTCCACTCCATACATATATTTAGGTAGGTACGAGCTCCAACTGGTTTTACAGTGAAAACTGCAGGAACTTCAAACCGGCACTAGGAATCAGACTGAGAAACCAGAGTAAACGTTTCTCCTGCAACCCGTTCCCTTTGTGCTAGATGAAAGAACGTCTCTCCACATGCTCAGTTCTGTGAGATAAGTGTGTGTGAAGCCGTCCTTCACCTAGCTTTTTGGGAACACAAAGTTTCTTTTCATTTGCAAACTCCACTCCATACATATATATGGGGAGGTACTAGATCCAACTCGGTTTTACAGTGAAAACTGCAGGAATTCTAACCGGCACTAGGAAACATACTGTGAAACCAGAGTAAAAGGTTCTCCTACAGCCCGTTCAATTTTTGTAGATGAACGAAAGTCTCTCCACATGCTCAGTTCTGAGATATAATTGTGTGTGAAAGCCGTCCTTCACCTAGCTTGTTGGGAACACAAAGTTCTTTTCAGTTGCAAACTCCACTCCATACATATATATGGGGAGGTACGAGCTCCAACTCTGTTTTACAGTGAAAACTGCAGGAATTCAAACCGGCACTAGGAAACATACTGTGAAACCAGAGTAAAAGTTTCTCCTGAAACCCTTTCCTCTTGTGCTAGATGAACGAACGTCTCTTCACATGCTCAGTTCTGAGGGATATCTGTGTGTGAAAGCCGTCCTTCACCTAGATTGTTGGGAACACAAAGATTCTTTTCAGTTCCAATCTCCACTCCATACATATATATGGGGAGGTACTAGCTCCAACTCGGTTTTACAGTGAAAACTGCAGGAACTTCAAACCGGCAATAGGAATCAGACTGAGAAACCAGAGTAAAAGTTTCTCCTGAAACCCGTTCCCCTTGTGCTAGATGAACGAACGTCTCTTCACATGCTCAGTTCTGAGAGATATCTGTGAGTGAAAGCCGTACTTCACCTAGATAGTTGGGAACACAAAGTTTCTTTTCAGTTGCAAACTCCACCCCGTACATATATATGGGGAGGTAGTAGCTCCAACTCGGTTTTACAGTGAAAACTGCAGGAACTTCAAACCGGCACTAGGAAACAGACTGAGAAAACAGAGAAAAAGTTTCTCCTGAAACCCGTTCCCTTTGCGCTAGATGAACGAACGTCTCTCCACATGCTCATTTCTGAGAGATAAATGTGTGTGAAAGCCGTCCTACACCTAGCTTGCTGGGAACACAAAGTTTCTTTTCAGTTGCTAACTACACTCCATACATATATTTGGGGAGGTACTAGCTCCAACTTTTTTTACAGTGAAAACTGCAGGAACTTCTAACAGGCACTAGGAAACAGACTGAGAAACCAGAGTAAAAGTTTCTCCTGCAAACCGTTCCCTTTGTGCTAGATGAACGTACGTCTCTCCACATGCTCAGTTCTGAGAGGTATGTGTGTGTGTAAGCCGTCCTTCACCTAGGTTGTTGGGAACACAAAGTTTTTTTCACTTGCAAAATCCACTCCATACATATATTTAGGGAGGTACGAGCTCCAAATCGGTTTTACAGTGAAAATTGCAGGAACTTCAAATCGGCACTAGGAAACAGACTGAGAATACAGAGTAAAAGTTTCTCCTGCAACCCGTTCCATTTGTGCTAGGTGAACGAAAGTCTCTCCACATGCTCAGTTCTGAGAGTTAAGTGTGTGTGAAAACCGTACTTCACCTAGCTTGTTGGGAACACAAAGATTCTTTTCATTTGCAAACCCCACTTCATACATATATATAGGGAGGTACAACATCCAACTCGATTTTACACTGAAAACTGCAGGAACTTCAAACCGGCTCTAGGAAACATACTGTGAAACCAGAGTATAAGTTTCTCCTGAAACCCGTTCCCCTTGTGCTAGATGAAGGAACGTCTCTTCACATGCTCAGTTCTGAGAGATATCTGTGTGTGAAAGCCGTTCTTCAACTAGATTGTTGGGAACACAAAGTTTCTTTTCAGTTGCAAACTCCACTCCATACATATATATTGGGAGGTACTAGCTCCAACTCGGTTTTACAGTGAAAACTGCAGGAACTTCAAACCGGCACTAGGAAACAGACTGAGAAACCAGAGTAAAAGTTCTCCTGCAACCCGTTCCCTTTGTGCTAGATGAACTAACGTCTCTCCACATGCTCAGTTCTGAGAGATAAGTGTGTGTGAAAGCCGTGCTTCACCTATCTTGTTGGGAACACAAAGTTTCTTTTCAGTTGCAAATTCCACTCCATACATATATATGGGGAGGTACTAGCTCCAACTCGATTTTACAGTGAAAAATGCAGGAACTTCAAACCGGCACTAGGAAACTAACTAAGAAACCAGAGTGAAAGTTTCTCCTGCATCGTGTTCCATTTTCGCTGGATGAACGAACTTCTCTCCACATGCTCAGTCCTGAGAGATAAGTTTGGGTGATGCCGTGCTTCACCTATCTTTTTGGGAACACGAAGATTCTTTTCATTTGCAAACTCCTTTCCATAAATATCTAAGAGTTGGGTCTAGCTCCAACTCGGTTTTACAGTGAAAACTGCAGGAACTTCAAACCGGCACTAGGAAAAATTCTGAGAATCCACAGTAAAATTTTCTCCTGCAAACAGTTCCCTTTGTGCTAGATGAACGAACGTCTCTACACATGCTCAGTTCTGAGAGATAAGTGTGTGTGAAAGCCGTCCTTCACCTAGCTTATTGTGAACACAAAGTTTCTTTTCAGTAGAAAACTCCACTCCATACATACATATGGGAAGATACTAGATCCAAATCTGTTTTACAGTGAAAACTGCAGGAACTTCAAACCGGCACTAGGAAACAGACTGAGAATCCAGAGTAAAAGTTTCTCCTGCAACGCGTTCCCTTTGTGCTAGATGAACGAACGTTTATCCACATGCTCAGTTCTGAGAGATAAGTGTGTGTGAAAGCCGTACTTCACATATCTTGTTGGGAAAACAAAGTTTCTTTTCAGTTGCAAACTCCACTCCATACATATATTTAGGTAGGTACGAGCTCCAACTGGTTTTACAGTGAAAACTGCAGGAACTTCAAACCGGCACTAGGAATCAGACTGAGAAACCAGAGTAAACGTTTCTCCTGCAACCCGTTCCCTTTGTGCTAGATGAAAGAACGTCTCCCCACATGCTCAGTTCTGTGAGATAAGTGTGTGTGAAGCCGTCCTTCACCTAGCTTTTTGGGAACACAAAGTTTCTTTTCATTTGCAAACTCCACTCCATACATATATATGGGGAGGTACTAGATCCAACTCGGTTTTACAGTGAAAACTGCAGGAATTCTAACTGGCACTAGGAAACATACTGTGAAACCAGAGTAAAAGGTTCTCCTACAACCCGTTCAATTTTTGTAGATGAACGAAAGTCTCTCCACATGCTCAGTTCTGAGATATAATTGTGTGTGAAAGCCGTCCTTCACCTAGCTTGTTGGGAACACAAAGTTCTTTTCAGTTGCAAACTCCACTCCATACATATATATGGGGAGGTACGAGCTCCAACTCTGTTTTACAATGAAAACTGCAGGAATTCAAACCGGCACTAGGAAACATACTGTGAAACCAGAGTAAAAGTTTCTCCTGAAACCCTTTCCTCTTGTGCTAGATGAACGAACGTCTCTTCACATGCTCAGTTCTGAGGGATATCTGTGTGTGAAAGCCGTCCTTCACCTAGATTGTTGGGAACACAAAGATTCTTTTCAGTTCCAATCTCCACTCCATACATATATATTGGGAGGTACTAGCTCCAACTCGGTTTTACAGTGAAAACTGCAGGAACTTCAAACCGGCAATAGGAATCAGACTGAGAAACCAGAGCAAAAGTTTCTCCTGAAACCCGTTCCCCTTGTGCTAGATGAACGAACGTCTCTTCACATGCTCAGTTCTGAGAGATATCTGTGAGTGAAAGCCGTATTTCACCTAGATAGTTGGGAACACAAAGTTTCTTTTCAGTTGCAAACTCCACCCCGTACATATATATGGGGAGGTAGTAGCTCCAACTCGGTTTTACAGTGAAAACTGCAGGAACTTCAAACCGGCACTAGGAAACAGACTGAGAAAACAGAGAAAAAGTTTCTCCTGAAACCCGTTCCCTTTGCGCTAGATGAACGAACGTCTCTCCACATGCTCAGTTCTGAGAGATAAATGTGTGTGAAAGCCGTCCTTCACCTAGCTTGCTGGGAACACAAAGTTTCTTTTCAGTTGCTAACTACACTCCATACATATATTTGGGGAGGTACTAGCTCCAACCTTGTTTTACAGTGAAAACTGCAGGAACTTCAAACAGGCACTAGGAAACAGACTGAGAAACCAGAGTAAAAGTTTCTCCTGCAAACCTTTCCCTTTGTGCTAGATGAACGAACGTCTCTCCACATGCTCAGTTCTGAGAGATATGTGTGTGTGTAAGCCGTCCTTCACCTAGGTTGTTGGGAACACAAAGTTTTTTTCACTTGCAAAATCCACTCCATACATATATTTAGGGAGGTACGAGCTCCAAATCGGTTTTACAGTGAAAATTGCAGGAACTTCAAATCGGCACTAGGAAACAGACTGAGAATACAGAGTAAAAGTTTCTCCTGCAACCCGTTCCATTTGTGCTAGGTGAACGAAAGTCTCTCCACATGCTCAGTTCTGAGAGATAAGTGTGTGTTAAAGAAGTCCTTCAACTCGCTTGTTGGGAACACAAAGTTTCTTTTCAGTTGAAAACTCCTCTCCATACATATATATGGGGAGGAACAAGCTCCAACTCGATTTTACACTGAAAACTGCAGGAACTTCAAACCGGCACGAGGAAACAGACTGAGAAACCGGAGAAAAGTTTCCCCTGCAACCCGTTCCCTTTGTGCTAGATGAACGAACGTCTCTCCACATGCTCAGTTCTGAGAGATAAGTGTGTGTTAAAGAAGTCCTTCAACTCGCTTGTTGGGAACACAAAGTTTCTTTTCAGTTGAAAACTCTTCTCCATACATATATATGGGGAGGAACAAGCTCCAACTCGGTTTTACAGTGAAAACTGCAGGAACTTCAAACCGGCACTAGGAATGAGACTGAGAAACCAGAGTAAAAGTTTCTCCTGCAACGCGTTCCCTTTGTGCTAGATGAACGAACGTCTCTCCACATGCTCAGTTCTTAGAGATAAGTGTGTGTGAAAGACGTCCTTCACCTAGCTTGTTGGGAACACAAAGTTTCTTTTCAGTTGCAAACTCCACTCCATACATATATATGGGGAAGTATTAGTTCCAACTCGGTTTTACAGTGAAAACTTCAGGGACTTCAAACCGGCACTAGGAAACAGACAGAGAAACCAGAGTAAAAGTTTCTCCTGCAACCGGTTCCCTTTGTGCTAGATGAAAGAACGTCTCTCCACATGCTCAGTTCTGTGAGATAAGTGTGTGTGAAAGCCGTCCTTCACCTAGCTTTTTGGGAACACAAAGTTTCTTTTCAGTTGTAAACTCCACTCCATACATATATATGGGGAGGTACTAGTTCCAACCCGGTTTTACAGTGAAAACTGCAGGAATTCAAACCGGCACTAGGAAACATACTGTGAAACCAGAGAAAAAGTTTCTCCTGCAACCCGTTCAATTTTTGCTAGATGAACGAACGTCTCCCCACATGCTCAGTACTGTGAGATAAGTGTGTTTGAAAGCCGTACTTCACCTAGCTTTTTGGGAACACAACGTTTCTTTTCAGTTGCAAACTCCACTCCATACATATATATGGGGAGGTACTAGCTCCAACTCGGTTTTACAGTGGAAACTGCAGGAAATTCAAACCGGCACTAGTAAACAGACTGAGAAACCAGAGTAAAAGTTTCTCCTGCAACCCGTTCCCTTTGTGCTAGATGAACGAACGTCTCTCCATATGCTCAGTTCTGAGAGATAAGTGTGTGTGAAAGCCGACATTCACCTAGCTTTTTGGGAACACAAAGTTTATTTTCAGTTGCAAACCCCACTCCATACATATATATGGGGATGTACTAGCTCCAACTCGGTTTTACAGTGAAAACTGCAGGAACTTCAAACCGGCACTAGGAAAGAGACTGAGAAGCCAGAGTAAAAGTTTCCCCTGCAACCCGTTCCCTTTGTGCTAGATGAACGTACGTCTCTCCACATGCTCAGTTCTGAGAGATAAGTGTGTGTGAAAGCCGTCCTTCACCCAGCTTGTTGGGAACACAGAGTTTCTTTTCAGTTGCAAACTCCACTCCATATATATATATGGGGTGGTACTAGCTCCAACACGGTTTTACAGTGAAAAATGCAGGAACTTCAAACCGGCACTAGGAAACAGACTGAGAAACCAGAGTAAAAGTTTCTCCTGCAACCCGTTCCCTTTTTGCTAGATGAACGAACGTCTCTCCACATGCCCAGTTCTGAGAGATAATTGTGTGTGAAAGCCGTCCTTCATCTATCTTGTTGGGAACACAAAGTTTCTTTTCAGTTGCAAACTCCACTCCATACATATATATGGGGAGGTACTAGCTCCAACTCGATTTTACAGTGAAAATTGCAGGAACATCATACCGGCACTAGGAAACAGCCTGAGAAAACAGAGTAAAATTTTCTCCTGCAACCCGTTCCCTTTGTGCTAGATGAACGAACGTCTCCCCACATGCTCAGTTCTGTGAGATAAGTGTGTGTGAAAGCCGTCCTTCACCTAGATTTTAGGGAACACAAAGTTTCTTTTCAGTTGCAAACTCCACTCCATACATATATATGGAGAGGTACGAGCTCCAACTCTGTTTTACAGTGAAAACTGCAGGAACTTCAAACCGGCAGTAGGAAACATACTGTGAAACCAGAGTAAAAGTTTCTCCTGAAACCCGTTCCCCTTGTGCTAGATGAACGAACGTCTCTTCACATGCTCAGTTCTGAGAGATAGCTGTGTGTGAAAGTCGTCCTTCACCTAGATTGTTGGGAACACAAAGTTTCTTTTCAGTTGCAAACTCCACTCCATACATATAAATGGGGAGGTACTAGCTCCAACTCGGTTTTACACTGGAAACTGCAGGAACTTCAAACCGGCACTAGTAAACAGACTGAGAAACCAGAGTAAAAGTTTCTCCTGCAACCCGTTCCCTTTGTGCTAGATGAACGAACGTCTCTCCACATACTCAGTTCTGAGAGGTAAGTGTGGTTGAAAGCCGTACTTCACCTAGCTTGTTGGGAACACAAAGTTTTTTTTCACTTGCCAACTACACTCCATACATATATATGGGGAGGTACTAGCTCCAACTCGGTTTTACAGTGAAAACTGCAGGAAATTCAAACCGGCACTAGGAAACAGACTGAGAATCCAGAATAAAAGTTTCTACTGCAACCCGTTCCGTTGGTGCTAGATGAACGTACGTCTCTCCACATGCTCAGTTCTGAAAGATAACTGTGTGAAGCCGTCCTTAACCTAGCTTGTTGGGAACACAAAGTTTTTTTCAGTTGCAAACTCCACTCCATACATATATATGGGGAAGTACTAGCTCCAACTCGGTTTTACAGTGGAAACTGCAGGAACTTCAATCCGGCACTAGTAAACAGACTGAGAAACCAGAGTAAAAGATTCTCCTGCAACCCGTTCCCATTGTGCTAGATGAACGAACGTCTCTCCACATGCTCAGTTCTGAGAGATAAGTGTGTGTTAAAGAAGTCCTTCAACTCGCTTGTTGGGAACACAAAGTTTCTTTTCAGTTGAAAACTCCTCTCCATACATATATATGGGGAGGTACAAGCTCCAACTCGGTTTTACAGTGAAAACTGCAGGAACTTCAAACCGGCACTAGGAATGAGACTGAGAAACCAGAGTAAAAGTTTCTCCTGCAACCGGTTCCCTTTGTGCTAGATGAAAGAACGTCTCTCCACATGCTCAGTTCTGTGAGATAAGTGTGTGTGAAAGCCGTCCTTCACCTAGCTTTTTGGGAACACAAAGTTTCTTTTCAGTTGTAAACTCCACTCCATACATATATATGGGGAGGTACTAGTTCCAACCCGGTTTTACAGTGAAAACTGCAGGAATTCAAACCGGCACTAGGAAACATAATGTGAAACCAGAGAAAAAGTTACTCCTGCAACCCGTTCAATTTTTGCTAGATGAACGAACGTCTCCCCACATGCTCAGTACTGTGAGATAATTGTGTTTGAAAGCCGTACTTCACCTAGCTTTTTGGGAACACAAAGTTTCTTTTCAGTTGCAAACTCCACTCCATACATATATATGGGGAGGTACTAGCCCCAACTCGGTTTTACAGTGGAAACTGCAGGAAATTCAAACCGGCACTAGGAAACAGACTGAGAAACCAGAGTAAAAGTTTCTCCTGCAAACCTTTCCCTTTGTGCTAGATGAACGAACGTCTCTCCACATGCTCAGTTCTGAGAGATATGTGTGTGTGTAAGCCGTCCTTCACCTAGGTTGTTGGGAACACAAAGTTTTTTTCACTTGCAAAATCCACTCCATACATATATTTAGGGAGGTACGAGCTCCAAATCGGTTTTACAGTGAAAATTGCAGGAACTTCAAATCGGCACTAGGAAACAGACTGAGAATACAGAGTAAAAGTTTCTCCTGCAACCCGTTCCATTTGTGCTAGGTGAACGAAAGTCTCTCCACATGCTCAGTTCTGAGAGATAATTGTGTGTTAAAGAAGTCCTTCAACTCGCTTGTTGGGAACACAAAGTTTCTTTTCAGTTGAAAACTCCTCTCCATACATATATATGGGGAGGAACAAGCTCCAACTCGATTTTACACTGAAAACTGCAGGAACTTCAAACCGGCACGAGGAAACAGACTGAGAAACCGGAGAAAAGTTTCCCCTGCAACCCGTTCCCTTTGTGCTAGATGAACGAACGTCTCTCCACATGCTCAGTTCTGAGAGATAAGTGTGTGTTAAAGAAGTCCTTCAACTCGCTTGTTGGGAACACAAAGTTTCTTTTCAGTTGAAAACTCTTCTCCATACATATATATGGGGAGGAACAAGCTCCAACTCGGTTTTACAGTGAAAACTGCAGGAATTCTAACCGGCACTAGGAAACATACTGTGAAACAAGAGTTAAAGGTTCCCCTACAACACGTTCAATTTTTGTAGATGAACGAAAGTCTCTCCACATGCTCAGTTCTGAGATATAATTGTGTGTGAAAGCCGTCTTTCACCTAGCTTGTTGGGAACACAAAGTTTGTTTTCAGTTGCTAACACCACTCCACTCATATATATGGGGATTTACTAGCTCCAACTCTGTTTTACAGTGAAAACTTCAGGAACTTCAAACAGGCACTAGGAAACAGACTGAGAAAGCAGAGTAAAAGTTTCTCCTGCAACTAGTTCCCTTTGTGCTAGATGAAAGAACGTCTCTCCACATGCTCAGTTCTGTGAGATAAGTGTGTGTGAAGCCGTCCTTCACCTAGCTTTTTGGGAACACAAAGTTTCTTTTCATTTGCAAACTCCACTCCATACATATATATGGGGAGGTACTAGATCCAACTCGGTTTTACAGTGAAAACTGCAGGAATTCTAACCGGCACTAGGAAACATACTGTGAAACCAGAGTAAAAGGTTCTCCTACAGCCCGTTCAATTTTTGTAGATGAACGAAAGTCTCTCCACATGCTCAGTTCTGAGATATAATTGTGTGTGAAAGCCGTCCTTCACCTAGCTTGTTGGGAACACAAAGTTCTTTTCAGTTGCAAACTCCACTCCATACATATATATGGGGAGGTACGAGCTCCAACTCTGTTTTACAGTGAAAACTGCAGGAATTCAAACCGGCACTAGGAAACATACTGTGAAACCAGAGTAAAAGTTTCTCCTGAAACCCTTTCCTCTTGTGCTAGATGAACGAACGTCTCTTCACATGCTCAGTTCTGAGGGATATCTGTGTGTGAAAGCCGTCCTTCACCTAGATTGTTGGTAACACAAAGATTCTTTTCAGTTCCAATCTCCACTCCATACATATATATGGGGAGGTACTAGCTCCAACTCGGTTTTACAGTGAAAACTGCAGGAACTTCAAACCGGCAATAGGAATCAGACTGAGAAACCAGAGTAAAAGTTTCTCCTGAAACCCGTTCCCCTTGTGCTAGATGAACGAACGTCTCTTCACATGCTCAGTTCTGAGAGATATCTGTGAGTGAAAGCCGTACTTCACCTAGAGAGTTGGGAACACAAAGTTTCTTTTCAGTTGCAAACTCCACCCCGTACATATATATGGGGAGGTAGTAGCTCCAACTCGGTTTTACAGTGAAAACTGCAGGAACTTCAAACCGGCACTAGGAAACAGACTGAGAAAACAGAGAAAAAGTTTCTCCTGAAACCCGTTCCCTTTGCGCTAGATGAACGAACGTCTCTCCACATGCTCATTTCTGAGAGATAAATGTGTGTGAAAGCCGTCCTACACCTAGCTTGCTGGGAACACAAAGTTTCTTTTCAGTTGCTAACTACACTCCATACATATATTTGGGGAGGTACTAGCTCCAACTTTTTTTACAGTGAAAACTGCAGGAACTTCAAACAGGCACTAGGAAACAGACTGAGAAACCAGAGTAAAAGTTTCTCCTGCAAACCGTTCCCTTTGTGCTAGATGAACGTACGTCTCTCCACATGCTCAGTTCTGAGAGGTATGTGTGTGTGTAAGCCGTCCTTCACCTAGGTTGTTGGGAACACAAAGTTTTTTTCACTTGCAAAATCCACTCCATACATATATTTAGGGAGGTACGAGCTCCAAATCGGTTTTACAGTGAAAATTGCAGGAACTTCAAATCGGCACTAGGAAACAGACTGAGAATACAGAGTAAAAGTTTCTCCTGCAACCCGTTCCATTTGTGCTAGGTGAACGAAAGTCTCTCCACATGCTCAGTTCTGAGAGTTAAGTGTGTGTGAAAACCGTACTTCACCTAGCTTGTTGGGAACACAAAGATTCTTTTCATTTGCAAACCCCACTTCATACATATATATAGGGAGGTACAACATCCAACTCGATTTTACACTGAAAACTGCAGGAACTTCAAACCGGCTCTAGGAAACATACTGTGAAACCAGAGTATAAGTTTCTCCTGAAACCCGTTCCCCTTGTGCTAGATGAAGGAACGTCTCTTCACATGCTCAGTTCTGAGAGATATCTGTGTGTGAAAGCCGTTCTTCAACTAGATTGTTGGGAACACAAAGTTTCTTTTCAGTTGCAAACTCCACTCCATACATATATATTGGGAGGTACTAGCTCCAACTCGGTTTTACAGTGAAAACTGCAGGAACTTCAAACCGGCACTAGGAAACAGACTGAGAAACCAGAGTAAAAGTTCTCCTGCAACCCGTTCCCTTTGTGCTAGATGAACTAACGTCTCTCCACATGCTCAGTTCTGAGAGATAAGTGTGTGTGAAAGCCGTGCTTCACCTATCTTGTTGGGAACACAAAGTTTCTTTTCAGTTGCAAATTCCACTCCATACATATATATGGGGAGGTACTAGCTCCAACTCGATTTTACAGTGAAAAATGCAGGAACTTCAAACCGGCACTAGGAAACTAACTAAGAAACCAGAGTGAAAGTTTCTCCTGCATCGTGTTCCATTTTCGCTGGATGAACGAACTTCTCTCCACATGCTCAGTCCTGAGAGATAAGTGTGGGTGATGCCGTGCTTCACCTATCTTTTTGGGAACACGAAGATTCTTTTCATTTGCAAACTCCTTTCCATAAATATCTAAGAGTTGGGTCTAGCTCCAACTCGGTTTTACAGTGAAAACTGCAGGAACTTCAAACCGGCACTAGGAAAAATTCTGAGAATCCACAGTAAAATTTTCTCCTGCAAACAGTTCCCTTTGTGCTAGATGAACGAACGTCTCTACACATGCTCAGTTCTGAGAGATAAGTGTGTGTGAAAGCCGTCCTTCACCTAGCTTATTGTGAACACAAAGTTTCTTTTCAGTAGAAAACTCCACTCCATACATACATATGGGAAGATACTAGATCCAAATCTGTTTTACAGTGAAAACTGCAGGAACTTCAAACCGGCACTAGGAAACAGACTGAGAATCCAGAGTAAAAGTTTCTCCTGCAACGCGTTCCCTTTGTGCTAGATGAACGAACGTTTATCCACATGCTCAGTTCTGAGAGATAAGTGTGTGTGAAAGCCGTACTTCACATATCTTGTTGGGAAAACAAAGTTTCTTTTCAGTTGCAAACTCCACTCCATACATATATTTAGGTAGGTACGAGCTCCAACTGGTTTTACAGTGAAAACTGCAGGAACTTCAAACCGGCACTAGGAATCAGACTGAGAAACCAGAGTAAACGTTTCTCCTGCAACCCGTTCCCTTTGTGCTAGATGAAAGAACGTCTCCCCACATGCTCAGTTCTGTGAGATAAGTGTGTGTGAAGCCGTCCTTCACCTAGCTTTTTTGGAACACAAAGTTTCTTTTCATTTGCAAACTCCACTCCATACATATATATGGGGAGGTACTAGATCCAACTCGGTTTTACCGTGAAAACTGCAGGAATTCTAACCGGCACTAGGAAACATACTGTGAAACCAGAGTAAAAGGTTCTCCTACAACCCGTTCAATTTTTGTAGATGAACGAAAGTCTCTCCACATGCTCAGTTCTGAGATATAATTGTGTGTGAAAGCCGTCCTTCACCTAGCTTGTTGGGAACACAAAGTTCTTTTCAGTTGCAAACTCCACTCCATACATATATATGGGGAGGTACGAGCTCCAACTCTGTTTTACAGTGAAAACTGCAGGAATTCAAACCGGCACTAGGAAACATACTGTGAAACCAGAGTAAAAGTTTCTCCTGAAACCCTTTCCTCTTGTGCTAGATGAACGAACGTCTCTTCACATGCTCAGTTCTGAGGGATATCTGTGTGTGAAAGCCGTCCTTCACCTAGATTGTTGGGAACACAAAGATTCTTTTCAGTTCCAATCTCCACTCCATACATATATATTGGGAGGTACTAGCTCCAACTCGGTTTTACAGTGAAAACTGCAGGAACTTCAAACCGGCAATAGGAATCAGACTGAGAAACCAGAGTAAAAGTTTCTCCTGAAACCCGTTCCCCTTGTGCTAGATGAACGAACGTCTCTTCACATGCTCAGTTCTGAGAGATATCTGTGAGTGAAAGCCGTATTTCACCTAGATAGTTGGGAACACAAAGTTTCTTTTCAGTTGCAAACTCCACCCCGTACATATATATGGGGAGGTAGTAGCTCCAACTCGGTTTTACAGTGAAAACTGCAGGAACTTCAAACCGGCACTAGGAAACAGACTGAGAAAACAGAGAAAAAGTTTCTCCTGAAACCCGTTCCCTTTGCGCTAGATGAACGAACGTCTCTCCACATGCTCAGTTCTGAGAGATAAATGTGTGTGAAAGCCGTCCTTCACCTAGCTTGCTGGGAACACAAAGTTTCTTTTCAGTTGCTAACTACACTCCATACATATATTTGGGGAGGTACTAGCTCCAACCTTGTTTTACAGTGAAAACTGCAGGAACTTCAAACAGGCACTAGGAAACAGACTGAGAAACCAGAGTAAAAGTTTCTCCTGCAAACCTTTCCCTTTGTGCTAGATGAACGAACGTCTCTCCACATGCTCAGTTCTGAGAGATATGTGTGTGTGTAAGCCGTCCTTCACCTAGGTTGTTGGGAACACAAAGTTTTTTTCACTTGCAAAATCCACTCCATACATATATTTAGGGAGGTACGAGCTCCAAATCGGTTTTACAGTGAAAATTGCAGGAACTTCAAATCGGCACTAGGAAACAGACTGAGAATACAGAGTAAAAGTTTCTCCTGCAACCCGTTCCATTTGTGCTAGGTGAACGAAAGTCTCTCCACATGCTCAGTTCTGAGAGATAAGTGTGTGTTAAAGAAGTCCTTCAACTCGCTTGTTGGGAACACAAAGTTTCTTTTCAGTTGAAAACTCCTCTCCATACATATATATGGGGAGGAACAAGCTCCAACTCGATTTTACACTGAAAACTGCAGGAACTTCAAACCGGCACGAGGAAACAGACTGAGAAACCGGAGAAAAGTTTCCCCTGCAACCCGTTCCCTTTGTGCTAGATGAACGAACGTCTCTCCACATGCTCAGTTCTGAGAGATAAGTGTGTGTTAAAGAAGTCCTTCAACTCGCTTGTTGGGAACACAAAGTTTCTTTTCAGTTGAAAACTCCACTCCATACATATATATGGGGAAGTATTAGTTCCAACTCGGTTTTACAGTGAAAACTTCAGGGACTTCAAACCGGCACTAGGAAACAGACAGAGAAACCAGAGTAAAAGTTTCTCCTGCAACCGGTTCCCTTTGTGCTAGATGAAAGAACGTCTCTCCACATGCTCAGTTCTGTGAGATAAGTGTGTGTGAAAGCCGTCCTTCACCTAGCTTTTTGGGAACACAAAGTTTCTTTTCAGTTGTAAACTCCACTCCATACATATATATGGGGAGGTACTAGTTCCAACACGGTTTTACAGTGAAAACTGCAGGAATTCAAACCGGCACTAGGAAACATACTGTGAAACCAGAGAAAAAGTTTCTCCTGCAACCCGTTCAATTTTTGCTAGATGAACGAACGTCTCCCCACATGCTCAGTACTGTGAGATAAGTGTGTTTGAAAGCCGTACTTCACCTAGCTTTTTGGGAACACAACGTTTCTTTTCAGTTGCAAACTCCACTCCATACATATATATGGGGAGGTACTAGCTCCAACTCGGTTTTACAGTGGAAACTGCAGGAAATTCAAACCGGCACTAGTAAACAGACTGAGAAACCAGAGTAAAAGTTTCTCCTGCAACCCGTTCCCTTTGTGCTAGATGAACGAACGTCTCTCCATATGCTCAGTTCTGAGAGATAAGTGTGTGTGAAAGCCGACATTCACCTAGCTTTTTGGGAACACAAAGTTTATTTTCAGTTGCAAACCCCACTCCATACATATATATGGGGATGTACTAGCTCCAACTCGGTTTTACAGTGAAAACTGCAGGAACTTCAAACCGGCACTAGGAAAGAGACTGAGAAGCCAGAGTAAAAGTTTCCCCTGCAACCCGTTCCCTTTGTGCTAGATGAACGTACGTCTCTCCACATGCTCAGTTCTGAGAGATAAGTGTGTGTGAAAGCCGTCCTTCACCCAGCTTGTTGGGAACACAGAGTTTCTTTTCAGTTGCAAACTCCACTCCATAAATATATATAGGGTGGTACTAGCTCCAACACGGTTTTACAGTGAAAAATGCAGGAACTTCAAACTGGCACTAGGAAACAGACTGAGAAACCAGAGTAAAAGTTTCTCCTGCAACCCGTTCCCTTTTTGCTAGATGAACGAACGTCTCTCCACATGCCCAGTTCTGAGAGATAATTGTGTGTGAAAGCCGTCCTTCATCTATCTTGTTGGGAACACAAAGTTTCTTTACAGTTGCAAACTCCACTCCATACATATATATGGGGAGGTACTAGCTCCAACTCGATTTTACAGTGAAAATTGCAGGAACATCATACCGGCACTAGGAAACAGCCTGAGAAAACAGAGTAAAATTTTCTCCTGCAACCCGTTCCCTTTGTGCTAGATGAACGACAGTCTATCCATATGCTCAATTCTGAGAGAAAAGTGTGTGTGAAAGCCGTCCTTCACCTAGCTTTTTGGGAACACAAAGTTTCTTTTCAGTTGTAAATTCCACTCCATACATATATATGGGGAGGTACTAGTTCCAACTCGGTTTTACAGTGAAAACTGCAGGAATTCAAACCGGCACTAGGAAACATACTGTGAAACCAGAGAAAAAGTTTCTCCTGCAACCCGTTCAATTTTTGCTAGATGAACGAACGTCTCCGCACATGCTCAGTTCTGTGAGATAAGTGTGTGTGAAAGCCGTCCTTCACCTAGATTTTAGGGAACACAAAGTTTCTTTTCAGTTGCAAACTCCACTCCATACATATATATGGAGAGGTACGAGCTCCAACTCTGTTTTACAGTGAAAACTGCAGGAACTTCAAACCGGCAGTAGGAAACATACTGTGAAACCAGAGTAAAAGTTTCTCCTGAAACCCGTTCCCCTTGTGCTAGATGAACGAACGTCTCTTCACATGCTCAGTTCTGAGAGATAGCTGTGTGTGAAAGCCGTCCTTCACCTAGATTGTTGGGAACACAAAGTTTCTTTTCAGTTGCAAACTCCACTCCATACATATAAATGGGGAGGTACTAGCTCCAACTCGGTTTTACACTGGAAACTGCAGGAACTTCAAACCGGCACTAGTAAACAGACTGAGAAACCAGAGTAAAAGTTTCTCCTGCAACCCGTTCCCTTTGTGCTAGATGAACGAACGTCTCTCCACATACTCAGTTCTGAGAGGTAAGTGTGGTTGAAAGCCGTACTTCACCTAGCTTGTTGGGAACACAAAGTTTTTTTTCACTTGCCAACTACACTCCATACATATATATGGGGAGGTACTAGCTCCAACTCGGTTTTACAGTGAAAACTGCAGGAAATTCAAACCGGCACTAGGAAACAGACTGAGAATCCAGAATAAAAGTTTCTACTGCAACCCGTTCCGTTGGTGCTAGATGAACGTACGTCTCTCCACATGCTCAGTTCTGAAAGATAACTGTGTGAAGCCGTCCTTAACCTAGCTTGTTGGGAACACAAAGTTTTTTTCAGTTGCAAACTCCACTCCATACATATATATGGGGAAGTACTAGCTCCAACTCGGTTTTACAGTGGAAACTGCAGGAACTTCAATCCGGCACTAGTAAACAGACTGAGAAACCAGAGTAAAAGATTCTCCTGCAACCCGTTCCCATTGTGCTAGATGAACGAACGTCTCTCCACATGCTCAGTTCTGAGAGATAAGTGTGTGTTAAAGAAGTCCTTCAACTCGCTTGTTGGGAACACAAAGTTTCTTTTCAGTTGAAAACTCCTCTCCATACATATATATGGGGAGGTACAAGCTCCAACTCGGTTTTACAGTGAAAACTGCAGGAACTTCAAACCGGCACTAGGAATGAGACTGAGAAACCAGAGTAAAAGTTTCTCCTGCAACCGGTTCCCTTTGTGCTAGATGAAAGAACGTCTCTCCACATGCTCAGTTCTGTGAGATAAGTGTGTGTGAAAGCCGTCCTTCACCTAGCTTTTTGGGAACACAAAGTTTCTTTTCAGTTGTAAACTCCACTCCATACATATATATGGGGAGGTACTAGTTCCAACCCGGTTTTACAGTGAAAACTGCAGGAATTCAAACCGGCACTAGGAAACATACTGTGAAACCAGAGAAAAAGTTACTCCTGCAACCCGTTCAATTTTTGCTAGATGAACGAACGTCTCCCCACATGCTCAGTACTGTGAGATAATTGTGTTTGAAAGCCGTACTTCACCTAGCTTTTTGGGAACACAAAGTTTCTTTTCAGTTGCAAACTCCACTCCATACATATATATGGGGAGGTACTAGCTCCAACTCGGTTTTACAGTGGAAACTGCAGGAAATTCAAACCGGCACTAGTAAACAGACTGAGAAACCAGAGTAAAAGTTTCTCCTGCAAACCTTTCCCTTTGTGCTAGATGAACGAACGTCTCTCCACATGCTCAGTTCTGAGAGATATGTGTGTGTGTAAGCCGTCCTTCACCTAGGTTGTTGGGAACACAAAGTTTTTTTCACTTGCAAAATCCACTCCATACATATATTTAGGGAGGTACGAGCTCCAAATCGGTTTTACAGTGAAAATTGCAGGAACTTCAAATCGGCACTAGGAAACAGACTGAGAATACAGAGTAAAAGTTTCTCCTGCAACCCGTTCCATTTGTGCTAGGTGAACGAATGTCTCTCCACATGCTCAGTTCTGAGAGATAATTGTGTGTTAAAGAAGTCCTTCAACTCGCTTGTTGGGAACACAAAGTTTCTTTTCAGTTGAAAACTCCTCTCCATACATATATATGGGGAGGAACAAGCTCCAACTCGATTTTACACTGAAAACTGCAGGAACTTCAAACCGGCACGAGGAAACAGACTGAGAAACCGGAGAAAAGTTTCCCCTGCAACCCGTTCCCTTTGTGCTAGATGAACGAACGTCTCTCCACATGCTCAGTTCTGAGAGATAAGTGTGTGTTAAAGAAGTCCTTCAACTCGCTTGTTGGGAACACAAAGTTTCTTTTCAGTTGAAAACTCTTCTCCATACATATATATGGGGAGGAACAAGCTCCAACTCGGTTTTACAGTGAAAACTGCAGGAACTTCAAACCGGCACTAGGAATGAGACTGAGAAACCAGAGTAAAAGTTTCTCCTGCAACGCGTTCCCTTTGTGCTAGATGAACGAACGTCTCTCCACATGCTCAGTTCTTAGAGATAAGTGTGTGTGAAAGACGTCCTTCACCTAGCTTGTTGGGAACACAAAGTTTCTTTTCAGTTGCAAACTCCACTCCATACATATATATGGGGAAGTATTAGTTCCAACTCGGTTTTACAGTGAAAACTTCAGGGACTTCAAACCGGCACTAGGAAACAGACAGAGAAACCAGAGTAAAAGTTTCTCCTGCAACCGGTTCCCTTTGTGCTAGATGAAAGAACGTCTCTCCACATGCTCAGTTCTGTGAGATAAGTGTGTGTGAAAGCCGTCCTTCACCTAGCTTTTTGGGAACACAAAGTTTCTTTTCAGTTGTAAACTCCACTCCATACATATATATGGGGAGGTACTAGTTCCAACCCGGTTTTACAGTGAAAACTGCAGGAATTCAAACCGGCACTAGGAAACATACTGTGAAACCAGAGAAAAAGTTTCTCCTGCAACCCGTTCAATTTTTGCTAGATGAACGAACGTCTCCCCACATGCTCAGTACTGTGAGATAAGTGTGTTTGAAAGCCGTACTTCACCTAGCTTTTTGGGAACACAACGTTTCTTTTCAGTTGCAAACTCCACTCCATACATATATATGGGGAGGTACTAGCTCCAACTCGGTTTTACAGTGGAAACTGCAGGAAATTCAAACCGGCACTAGTAAACAGACTGAGAAACCAGAGTAAAAGTTTCCCCTGCAACCCGTTCCCTTTGTGCTAGATGAACGTACGTCTCTCCACATGCTCAGTTCTGAGAGATAAGTGTGTGTGAAAGCCGTCCTTCACCCAGCTTGTTGGGAACACAGAGTTTCTTTTCAGTTGCAAACTCCACTCCATAAATATATATGGGGTGGTACTAGCTCCAACACGGTTTTACAGTGAAAAATGCAGGAACTTCAAACCGGCACTAGGAAACAGACTGAGAAACCAGAGTAAAAATTTCTCCTGCAACCCGTTCCCTTTTTGCTAGATGAACGAACGTCTCTCCACATGCCCAGTTCTGAGAGATAATTGTGTGTGAAAGCCGTCCTTCATCTATCTTGTTGGGAACACAAAGTTTCTTTTCAGTTGCAAACTCCACTCCATACATATATATGGGGAGGTACTAGCTCCAACTCGATTTTACAGTGAAAATTGCAGGAACATCATACCGGCACTAGGAAACAGCCTGAGAAAACAGAGTAAAATTTTCTCCTGCAACCCGTTCCCTTTGTGCTAGATGAACGACAGTCTATCCATATGCTCAATTCTGAGAGAAAAGTGTGTGTGAAAGCCGTCCTTCACCTAGCTTTTTGGGAACACAAAGTTTCTTTTCAGTTGTAAATTCCACTCCATACATATATATGGGGAGGTACTAGTTCCAACTCGGTTTTACAGTGAAAACTGCAGGAATTCAAACCGGCACTAGGAAACATACTGTGAAACCAGAGAAAAAGTTTCTCCTGCAACCCGTTCAATTTTTGCTAGATGAACGAACGTCTCCCCACATGCTCAGTTCTGTGAGATAAGTGTGTGTGAAAGCCGTCCTTCACCTAGATTTTAGGGAACACAAAGTTTCTTTTCAGTTGCAAACTCCACTCCATACATATATATGGAGAGGTACGAGCTCCAACTCTGTTTTACAGTGAAAACTGCAGGAACTTCAAACCGGCAGTAGGAAACATACTGTGAAACCAGAGTAAAAGTTTCTCCTGAAACCCGTTCCCCTTGTGCTAGATGAACGAACGTCTCTTCACATGCTCAGTTCTGAGAGATAGCTGTGTGTGAAAGCCGTCCTTCACCTAGATTGTTGGGAACACAAAGTTTCTTTTCAGTTGCAAACTCCACTCCATACATATAAATGGGGAGGTACTAGCTCCAACTCGGTTTTACACTGGAAACTGCAGGAACTTCAAACCGGCACTAGTAAACAGACTGAGAAACCAGAGTAAAAGTTTCTCCTGCAACCCGTTCCCTTTGTGCTAGATGAACGAACGTCTCTCCAGATGCTCAGTTCTGAGAGGTAAGTGTGGTTGAAAGCCGTACTTCACCTAGCTTGTTGGGAACACAAAGTTTTTTTTCACTTGCCAACTACACTCCATACATATATATGGGGAGGTACTAGCTCCAACTCGGTTTTACAGTGAAAACTGCAGGAAATTCAAACCGGCACTAGGAAACAGACTGAGAATCCAGAATAAAAGTTTCTACTGCAACCCGTTCCGTTGGTGCTAGATGAACGTACGTCTCTCCACATGCTCAGTTCTGAAAGATAACTGTGTGAAGCCGTCCTTAACCTAGCTTGTTGGGAACACAAAGTTTTTTTCAGTTGCAAACTCCACTCCATACATATATATGGGGAAGTACTAGCTCCAACTCGGTTTTACAGTGGAAACTGCAGGAACTTCAATCCGGCACTAGTAAACAGACTGAGAAACCAGAGTAAAAGATTCTCCTGCAACCCGTTCCCATTGTGCTAGATGAACGAACGTCTCTCCACATGCTCAGTTCTGAGAGATAAGTGTGTGTTAAAGAAGTCCTTCAACTCGCTTGTTGGGAACACAAAGTTTCTTTTCAGTTGAAAACTCCTCTCCATACATATATATGGGGAGGTACAAGCTCCAACTCGGTTTTACAGTGAAAACTGCAGGAACTTCAAACCGGCACTAGGAATGAGACTGAGAAACCAGAGTAAAAGTTTCTCCTGCAACCGGTTCCCTTTGTGCTAGATGAAAGAACGTCTCTCCACATGCTCAGTTCTGTGAGATAAGTGTGTGTGAAAGCCGTCCTTCACCTAGCTTTTTGGGAACACAAAGTTTCTTTTCAGTTGTAAACTCCACTCCATACATATATATGGGGAGGTACTAGTTCCAACCCGGTTTTACAGTGAAAACTGCAGGAATTCAAACCGGCACTAGGAAACATACTGTGAAACCAGAGAAAAAGTTACTCCTGCAACCCGTTCAATTTTTGCTAGATGAACGAACGTCTCCCCACATGCTCAGTACTGTGAGATAATTGTGTTTGAAAGCCGTACTTCACCTAGCTTTTTGGGAACACAAAGTTTCTTTTCAGTTGCAAACTCCACTCCATACATATATATGGGGAGGTACTAGCTCCAACTCGGTTTTACAGTGGAAACTGCAGGAAATTCAAACCGGCACTAGTAAACAGACTGAGAAACCAGAGTAAAAGTTTCTCCTGCAAACCTTTCCCTTTGTGCTAGATGAACGAACGTCTCTCCACATGCTCAGTTCTGAGAGATATGTGTGTGTGTAAGCCGTCCTTCACCTAGGTTGTTGGGAACACAAAGTTTTTTTCACTTGCAAAATCCACTCCATACATATATTTAGGGAGGTACGAGCTCCAAATCGGTTTTACAGTGAAAATTGCAGGAACTTCAAATCGGCACTAGGAAACAGACTGAGAATACAGAGTAAAAGTTTCTCCTGCAACCCGTTCCATTTGTGCTAGGTGAACGAAAGTCTCTCCACATGCTCAGTTCTGAGAGATAAGTGTGTGTTAAAGAAGTCCTTCAACTCGCTTGTTGGGAACACAAAGTTTCTTTTCAGTTGAAAACTCCTCTCCATACATATATATGGGGAGGAACAAGCTCCAACTCGATTTTACACTGAAAACAGCAGGAACTTCAAACCGGCACGAGGAAACAGACTGAGAAACCGGAGAAAAGTTTCCCCTGCAACCCGTTCCCTTTGTGCTAGATGAACGAACGTCTCTCCACATGCTCAGTTCTGAGAGATAAGTGTGTGTTAAAGAAGTCCTTCAACTCGCTTGTTGGGAACACAAAGTTTCTTTTCAGTTGAAAACTCTTCTCCATACATATATATGGGGAGGAACAAGCTCCAACTCGGTTTTACAGTGAAAACTGCAGGAACTTCAAACCGGCACTAGGAATGAGACTGAGAAACCAGAGTAAAAGTTTCTCCTGCAACGCGTTCCCTTTGTGCTAGATGAACGAACGTCTCTCCACATGCTCAGTTCTTAGAGATAAGTGTGTGTGAAAGACGTCCTTCACCTAGCTTGTTGGGAACACAAAGTTTCTTTTCAGTTGCAAACTCCACTCCATACATATATATGGGGAAGTATTAGTTCCAACTCGGTTTTACAGTGAAAACTTCAGGGACTTCAAACCGGCACTAGGAAACAGACAGAGAAACCAGAGTAAAAGTTTCTCCTGCAACCGGTTCCCTTTGTGCTAGATGAAAGAACGTCTCTCCACATGCTCAGTTCTGTGAGATAAGTGTGTGTGAAAGCCGTCCTTCACCTAGCTTTTTGGGAACACAAAGTTTCTTTTCAGTTGTAAACTCCACTCCATACATATATATGGGGAGGTACTAGTTCCAACCCGGTTTTACAGTGAAAACTGCAGGAATTCAAACCGGCACTAGGAAACATACTGTGAAACCAGAGAAAAAGTTTCTCCTGCAACCCGTTCAATTTTTGCTAGATGAACGAACGTCTCCCCACATGCTCAGTACTGTGAGATAAGTGTGTTTGAAAGCCGTACTTCACCTAGCTTTTTGGGAACACAACGTTTCTTTTCAGTTGCAAACTCCACTCCATACATATATATGGGGAGGTACTAGCTCCAACTCGGTTTTACAGTGGAAACTGCAGGAAATTCAAACCGGCACTAGTAAACAGACTGAGAAACCAGAGTAAAAGTTTCTCCTGCAACCCGTTCCCTTTGTGCTAGATGAACGAACGTCTCTCCATATGCTCAGTTCTGAGAGATAAGTGTGTGTGAAAGCCGACATTCACCTAGCTTTTTGGGAACACAAAGTTTATTTTCAGTTGCAAACCCCACTCCATACATATATATGGGGATGTACTAGCTCCAACTCGGTTTTACAGTGAAAACTGCAGGAACTTCAAACCGGCACTAGGAAACAGACTGAGAAGCCAGAGTAAAAGTTTCCCCTGCAACCCGTTCCCTTTGTGCTAGATGAACGTACGTCTCTCCACATGCTCAGTTCTGAGAGATAAGTGTGTGTGAAAGCCGTCCTTCACCCAGCTTGTTGGGAACACAGAGTTTCTTTTCAGTTGCAAACTCCACTCCATAAATATATATGGGGTGGTACTAGCTCCAACACGGTTTTACAGTGAAAAATGCAGGAACTTCAAACCGGCACTAGGAAACAGACTGAGAAACCAGAGTAAAAGTTTCTCCTGCAACCCGTTCCCTTTTTGCTAGATGAACGAACGTCTCTCCACATGCCCAGTTCTGAGGGATAATTGTGTGTGAAAGCCGTCCTTCATCTATCTTGTTGGGAACACAAAGTTTCTTTTCAGTTGCAAACTCCACTCCATACATATATATGGGGAGGTACTAGCTCCAACTCGATTTTACAGTGAAAATTGCAGGAACATCATACCGGCACTAGGAAACAGCCTGAGAAAACAGAGTAAAATTTTCTCCTGCAACCCGTTCCCTTTGTGCTAGATGAACGACAGTCTATCCATATGCTCAATTCTGAGAGAAAAGTGTGTGTGAAAGCCGTCCTTCACATAGCTTTTTGGGAACACAAAGTTTCTTTTCAGTTGTAAATTCCACTCCATAGATATATATGGGGAGGTACTAGTTCCAACTCGGTTTTACAGTGAAAACTGCAGGAATTCAAACCGGCACTAGGAAACATACTGTGAAACCAGAGAAAAAGTTTCTCCTGCAACCCGTTCAATTTTTGCTAGATGAACGAACGTCTCCCCACATGCTCAGTTCTGAGAGATAGCTGTGTGTGAAAGCCGTCCTTCACCTAGATTGTTGGGAACACAAAGTTTCTTTTCAGTTGCAAACTCCACTCCATACATATAAATGGGGAGGTACTAGCTCCAACTCGGTTTTACACTGGAAACTGCAGGAACTTCAAACCGGCACTAGTAAACAGACTGAGAAACCAGAGTAAAAGTTTCTCCTGCAACCCGTTCCCTTTGTGCTAGATGAACGAACGTCTCTCCACATACTCAGTTCTGAGAGGTAAGTGTGGTTGAAAGCCGTACTTCACCTAGCTTGTTGGGAACACAAAGTTTTTTTTCACTTGCCAACTACACTCCATACATATATATGGGGAGGTACTAGCTCCAACTCGGTTTTACAGTGAAAACTGCAGGAAATTCAAACCGGCACTAGGAAACAGACTGAGAATCCAGAATAAAAGTTTCTACTGCAACCCGTTCCGTTGGTGCTAGATGAACGTACGTCTCTCCACATGCTCAGTTCTGAAAGATAACTGTGTGAAGCCGTCCTTAACCTAGCTTGTTGGGAACACAAAGTTTTTTTCAGTTGCAAACTCCACTCCATACATATATATGGGGAAGTACTAGCTCCAACTCGGTTTTACAGTGGAAACTGCAGGAACTTCAATCCGGCACTAGTAAACAGACTGAGAAACCAGAGTAAAAGATTCTCCTGCAACCCGTTCCCATTGTGCTAGATGAACGAACGTCTCTCCACATGCTCAGTTCTGAGAGATAAGTGTGTGTTAAAGAAGTCCTTCAACTCGCTTGTTGGGAACACAAAGTTTCTTTTCAGTTGAAAACTCCTCTCCATACATATATATGGGGAGGTACAAGCTCCAACTCGGTTTTACAGTGAAAACTGCAGGAACTTCAAACCGGCACTAGGAATGAGACTGAGAAACCAGAGTAAAAGTTTCTCCTGCAACCGGTTCCCTTTGTGCTAGATGAAAGAACGTCTCTCCACATGCTCAGTTCTGTGAGATAAGTGTGTGTGAAAGCCGTCCTTCACCTAGCTTTTTGGGAACACAAAGTTTCTTTTCAGTTGTAAACTCCACTCCATACATATATATGGGGAGGTACTAGTTCCAACCCGGTTTTACAGTGAAAACTGCAGGAATTCAAACCGGCACTAGGAAACATACTGTGAAACCAGAGAAAAAGTTACTCCTGCAACCCGTTCAATTTTTGCTAGATGAACGAACGTCTCCCCACATGCTCAGTACTGTGAGATAATTGTGTTTGAAAGCCGTACTTCACCTAGCTTTTTGGGAACACAAAGTTTCTTTTCAGTTGCAAACTCCACTCCATACATATATATGGGGAGGTACTAGCTCCAACTCGGTTTTACAGTGGAAACTGCAGGAAATTCAAACCGGCACTAGTAAACAGACTGAGAAACCAGAGTAAAAGTTTCTCCTGCAACCCGTTCCCTTTGTGCTAGATGAACGAACGTCTCTCCATATGCTCAGTTCTGAGAGATAAGTGTGTGTGAAAGCCGACATTCACCTAGCTTTTTGGGAACACAAAGTTTATTTTCAGTTGCAAACCCCACTCCATACATATATATGGGGATGTACTAGCTCCAACTCGGTTTTACAGTGAAAACTGCAGGAACTTCAAACCGGCACTAGGAAACAGACTGAGAAGCCAGAGTAAAAGTTTCCCCTGCAACCCGTTCCCTTTGTGCTAGATGAACGAACGTCTCTCCACATGCTCAGTTCTGAGAGATAAGTGTGTGTGAAAGCCGTCCTTCACCCAGCTTGTTGGGAACACAGAGTTTCTTTTCAGTTGCAAACTCCACTCCATAAATATATATGGGGTGGTACTAGCTCCAACACGGTTTTACAGTGAAAAATGCAGGAACTTCAAACCGGCACTAGGAAACAGACTGAGAAACCAGAGTAAAAGTTTCTCCTGCAACCCGTTCCCTTTTTGCTAGATGAACGAACGTCTCTCCACATGCCCAGTTCTGAGAGATAATTGTGTGTGAAAGCCGTCCTTCATCTATCTTGTTGGGAACACAAAGTTTCTTTTCAGTTGCAAACTCCACTCCATACATATATATGGGGAGGTACTAGCTCCAACTCGATTTTACAGTGAAAATTGCAGGAACATCATACCGGCACTAGGAAACAGACTGAGAAAACAGAGTAAAATTTTCTCCTGCAACCCGTTCCCTTTGTGCTAGATGAACGACAGTCTATCCATATGCTCAATTCTGAGAGAAAAGTGTGTGTGAAAGCCGTCCTTCACCTAGCTTTTTGGGAACACAAAGTTTCTTTTCAGTTGTAAATACCACTCCATACATATATATGGGGAGGTACTAGTTCCAACTCGGTTTTACAGTGAAAACTGCAGGAATTCAAACCGGCACTAGGAAACATACTGTGAAACCAGAGAAAAAGTTTCTCCTGCAACCCGTTCAATTTTTGCTAGATGAACGAAGTCTCCCCACATGCTCAGTTCTGTGAGATAAGTGTGTGTGAAAGCCGTCCTTCACCTAGCTTTTTGGGAACACAAAGTTTCTTTTCAGTTGTAAACTCCACTCCATACATATATATGGGGAGGTACGAGCTCCAACTCGGTTTTACAGAGGAAACTGCAGGAACTTCAATCCGGCACTAGTAAACAGACTGAGAAACCAGAGTAAAAGATTCTCCTGCAACCCGTTCCCATTGTGCTAGATGAACGAACGTCTCTCAACATGCTCATTTCTGAGAGATAAGTGTGTGTGAAAGCCGTCATTCACCTAGCTTTTTGGGAACACAAAGTTTCTTTTCAGTTGCAAACTCCACTCCATACATATATATGGGGATGTACTAGCTCCAACTCGGTTTTACAGTGAAAACTGCAGGAACTTCAAAACGGCACTAGGAAACAGACTGAGAAGCCAGAGTAAAAGTTTCTCCTTCAACCCGTTCCCTTTGTGCTAGATGAACGAACGTCTCTCCAGATGCTCAGTTCTGAGAGGTAAGTGTGTGTGAAAGCCGTCCTTCACGCAGCTTGTTGGGAACACAAAGTTTCTTTTCAGTTGCAAACTCCACTCCATACATATATATAGGGAGGTACAACATCCAACTCAGTTTTACAGTGAAAACTGCAGGAACTTCATCCCGGCACTAGGAAACAAACTGAGAAACCAGAGTAAAATTTCTCCTGCAAAACATTCCCTTTGGTCTAGATGAACGAACGTCTCCCAACATGCTCATTTCTGAGAGAAAAATTTGTGTGAAAGCCGTCCTTCAACTAGCTTGTTGAAAACACAAAGTTTCTTTCACT
The DNA here is from genome assembly GCF_036321535.1 of Camelus dromedarius. Taxonomy (NCBI): domain Eukaryota; kingdom Metazoa; phylum Chordata; class Mammalia; order Artiodactyla; family Camelidae; genus Camelus; species Camelus dromedarius. The sequence continues at coordinate 2,602,587 of NC_087449.1, read as the reverse complement.
TGCAAACACCACTCCATACATATATTTAGGGAGGTACGAGCCCCAACTCGGTTTTACAGTGAAAACTGTAGGAACTTCAAACCGGCACTAGGAAACAGACTGAGAAACCAGAGTAAAAGTTTCTCCTGCAACGCGTTCCCTTTGTGCTAGATGAACGAACGTCTCTCCACATGCTCAGTTCTTAGAGATAAGTGTGTGTGAAAGCCGTACTTCACCTAGCTTTTTGGGAACACAAAGTTTCTTTTCAGTTGCAAACAGCACTCCATTCATATATATGGGGATTTACTAGCTCCAACTCGGTTTTACAGTGAAAACTATAGGAACTTCAAAACGGCACTAGGAAACAGACTGAGAAACCGGAGTAAAAGTTTCACCTGCAACGCGTTACTTTTGTGCTAGATGAAAGAACGTCTCTTCACATGCTCAGTTCTGAGAGATAAGTGTGTGTGAAAGCCTTCCTTCACCTAGCTTCTTGGGAACACAAAGATTCTTTTCATTTGCTAAATCCAATCTATACATATACATTGGTAAGTACTTACTCCAACTAGGTGTTACAGTGAAAACTGCAGGAACATCAAACCGGCACTAGGAAACAGACTGAGAAACCAGAGTAAAAGTTTCTCATGCAACGCGTTCAAATTGTGCTAGATGAACGAAAGTCTTTCGACATGCTCAGGTCTGAGAAATAAGTGTGTGTGAAAGCCGTACTTCAACTAGCTTGTTGGGAACACAAAGTTTCTTTTCAGTTGCAAACTCCACTCCTTACATATATATAGGGAGGTACAACCTCCAACTTGTTTTTACATTGAAAACTGCAGGAACTTCAAACCTGCACTAGGAAACAGACTGAGAAACCAGAGTAAAAGTTCCTCTTGCAATGCGTTCCATTTGTGTTAGATGAACGAAAGCCTCTCCACATGCTCAGTTCTGAGAGATAAGTGTGTGTGAAAGCCGTCCTTCACATATCTTGTTGGGAACACAAAGATTCTTTTCAGTTGCTAACTCCAATCCATACATATACATGGGTAGGTACTAGCTCCAACTCGGTATTACAGTGAAAAATGCAGAAATTCAAACCGGCACTAGGAAACAGACTGAGAATCCAGAATAATAGTTTATCCTGCAACGCGTTCCCGTGGTGCTAGATGAACGATCGTCTTTCCACATGCTCAGTTCTGAGAGATAAGTGACTGTGAAAGCCGTACTTCACCTAGCTTGTTGGGAACACAAAGTTTCTTTTCAGTTGCAAACTCCACTCCATACATATATATAGGGAAGTACAACCTCCAACTCTGTTTTACAGTGAAAACTGCAGGAACATCAAACCGGCTCTAGGAAACAGACTGAGATACCAGAGTAAAAGTTTCACTTGCAACGTGTTCCATTTTTGCTAGATGAACGAACGTCTATCCACATGCTAAGTTCTGAGTGATAAGTGTGTGTGAAAGCCGAACTTCACCTAGCTTGTTGGGAACACAAAGTTTCTTTTCAGTTGCAAACTCCACTCCATACATATATATAGGGAAGTACAACCTCCAACTCTGTTTTACAGTGAAAACTGCAGGAAAATCAAACTGGCACTAGGAAACAGACTGAGAGAACAGAGTAAAGATTCTCCTGCAACCCGTTCCCTTTGTGCTAGATGAACGAACGTCTCTCCACATGCTAATTTCTGAGAGATAAATGTGTGTGAAAGCCGTCCTTCAACTTGCTTGTTGGGAACACAAAGTTCCTTTCACTTGCAAACTCCAATCCATACATATATATAGGGAGGTACAACCTCCAACTCGGTTTTACAGTGAAAACTGCAGGTACTTCAAACCGGCTTTAGGAAACAGACTGAGAAACAAGAGTAAAAGTTCCTCCTGCAACGCGTTCCCTTTTTGCTAGATGAACGAACGTCAATCCACATGCTCAGTTCTGAGAGATAAGTGTGTGTGAAAGCCGTACTTCACCTAGCTTGTTGGGAACACAAAGTTTCTTTTCAGTTGCAAACTCCACTCCATACATATATATAGGAAGGTACAACCTACAACTCTGTTTTACAGTGAAAACTGCAGGAAATTCAAACAGGCACTAGGAAACAGACTGAGAGACCAGAGTAAAGTTTCTCCTGCAACCCGTTCCCTTTTTGCTAGATGAACGAACGTCTCTAAACATGCTCAGTTCTGAGATATATGTGTGTGTGAAAGCCGTCCTTCACCTAGCTTGTTGGGAACACAAAGATTCTTTTCAGTTGCAAAGTCCAATCCATACATATATATAGGGAGGTACAACCTCCAACTCGGTTTTACAGTGAAAACTGCAGGTACTTCAAACCGGCTTTAGGAAACAGACTGAGAAACCAGAGTAAAAGTTCCTACTGCAACGCGTTCCCTTTGTGCTAGATGAACGAACGCCTCTCCACATGCTCAGTTCTGAGAGAAAAGTGTGTGTGAAAGCCGCACTTCACATAGCTTGTTGGGAACACAAAGTTTCTTTTCAGTTGAAAACCCTATCCATACATATACATGGGGAGGTACTAGCCCCAAATCGATTTTACAGTGAAAACTGCAGGAACTTCAAACCGGCACAAGGAAACAGACTGAGATACCAGAGTAAAAGTTTCACCTGCAACGTGTTCCCTTTCTGCTAGATGAAGGAACGTCTATCCACATGCTCAGTTATGAGAGATAAGTGTGTGTGAAAGCCGTCCTTTAACTAGCTTGTTGGGAATACAAAGTTTCTTTCACTTGCAAACACCACTCCATACATATATTAGGGAGTTACGAGCTCCAACTCGGTTTTACAGTGAAAACTGCAGGAAATTCAACCCGGGACTAGGAAACAAACTGAGAAACCAGAGTAAAATTTCTCCTGCAAAACGTTCCCTTTGTTCTAGATGAACGAACGTCTGCCAACATTCTCATTTCTGAGAGAAAAATTTGTGTGAAAACCGTCCTTCAACTAGCTTGTTGGGAATACAAAGTTTCTTTCACTTGCAAACACCACTCCATACATATATTTAGGGAGGTACGAGCTCCAAATCGGTTTTACAGTGAAAATTGCAGGAACTTCAAATCGGCACTAGGAAACAGACTGAGAATACAGAGTAAAAGTTTCTCCTGCAACCCGTTCCATTTGTGCTAGGTGAACGAAAGTCTCTCCACATGCTCAGTTCTGAGAGATAAGTGTGTGTTAAAGAAGTCCTTCAACTCGCTTGTTGGGAACACAAAGTTTCTTTTCAGTTGAAAACTCCTCTCCATACATATATATGGGGAGGAACAAGCTCCAACTCGATTTTACACTGAAAACTGCAGGAACTTAAAACCGGCACGAGGAAACAGACTGAGAAACCGGAGAAAAGTTTCCCCTGCAACCCGTTCCCTTTGTGCTAGATGAACGAACGTCTCTCCACATGCTCAGTTCTGAGAGATAAGTATGTGTTAAAGAAGTCCTTCAACTCGCTTGTTGGGAACACAAAGTTTCTTTTCAGTTGAAAACTCTTCTCCATACATATATATGGGGAGGAACAAGCTCCAACTCGGTTTTACAGTGAAAACTGCAGGAACTTCAAACCGGCACTAGGAATGAGACTGAGAAACCAGAGTAAAAGTTTCTCCTGCAACGCGTTCCCTTTGTGCTAGATGAACGAACGTCTCTCCACATGCTCAGTTCTTAGAGATAAGTGTGTGTGAAAGACGTCCTTCACCTAGCTTGTTGGGAACACAAAGTTTCTTTTCAGTTGCAAACTCCACTCCATACATATATATGGGGAAGTATTAGTTCCAACTCGGTTTTACAGTGAAAACTTCAGGGACTTCAAACCGGCACTAGGAAACAGACAGAGAAACCAGAGTAAAAGTTTCTCCTGCAACCGGTTCCCTTTGTGCTAGATGAAAGAACGTCTCTCCACATGCTCAGTTCTGTGAGATAAGTGTGTGTGAAAGCCGTCCTTCACCTAGCTTTTTGGGAACACAAAGTTTCTTTTCAGTTGTAAACTCCACTCCATACATATATATGGGGAGGTACTAGTTCCAACCCGGTTTTACAGTGAAAACTGCAGGAATTCAAACCGGCACTAGGAAACATACTGTGAAACCAGAGAAAAAGTTTCTCCTGCAACCCGTTCAATTTTTGCTAGATGAACGAACGTCTCCCCACATGCTCAGTACTGTGAGATAAGTGTGTTTGAAAGCCGTACTTCACCTAGCTTTTTGGGAACACAACGTTTCTTTTCAGTTGCAAACTCCACTCCATACATATATATGGGGAGGTACTAGCTCCAACTCGGTTTTACAGTGGAAACTGCAGGAAATTCAAACCGGCACTAGTAAACAGACTGAGAAACCAGAGTAAAAGTTTCTCCTGCAACCCGTTCCCTTTGTGCTAGATGAACGAACGTCTCTCCATATGCTCAGTTCTGAGAGATAAGTGTGTGTGAAAGCCGACATTCACCTAGCTTTTTGGGAACACAAAGTTTATTTTCAGTTGCAAACCCCACTCCATACATATATATGGGGATGTACTAGCTCCAACTCGGTTTTACAGTGAAAACTGCAGGAACTTCAAACCGGCACTAGGAAACAGACTGAGAAGCCAGAGTAAAAGTTTCCCCTGCAACCCGTTCCCTTTGTGCTAGATGAACGTACGTCTCTCCACATGCTCAGTTCTGAGAGATAAGTGTGTGTGAAAGCCGTCCTTCACCCAGCTTGTTGGGAACACAGAGTTTCTTTTCAGTTGCAAACTCCACTCCATAAATATATATGGGGTGGTACTAGCTCCAACACGGTTTTACAGTGAAAAATGCAGGAACTTCAAACCGGCACTAGGAAACAGACTGAGAAACCAGAGTAAAAGTTTCTCCTGCAACCCGTTCCCTTTTTGCTAGATGAACGAACGTCTCTCCACATGCCCAGTTCTGAGAGATAATTGTGTGTGAAAGCCGTCCTTCATCTATCTTGTTGGGAACACAAAGTTTCTTTTCAGTTGCAAACTCCACTCCATACATATATATGGGGAGGTACTAGCTCCAACTCGATTTTACAGTGAAAATTGCAGGAACATCATACCGGCACTAGGAAACAGCCTGAGAAAACAGAGTAAAATTTTCTCCTGCAACCCGTTCCCTTTGTGCTAGATGAACGACAGTCTATCCATATGCTCAATTCTGAGAGAAAAGTGTGTGTGAAAGCCGTCCTTCACCTAGCTTTTTGGGAACACAAAGTTTCTTTTCAGTTGTAAATTCCACTCCATACATATATATGGGGAGGTACTAGTTCCAACTCGGTTTTACAGTGAAAACTGCAGGAATTCAAACCGGCACTAGGAAACATACTGTGAAACCAGAGAAAACGTTTCTCCTGCAACCCGTTCAATTTTTGCTAGATGAACGAACGTCTCCCCACATGCTCAGTTCTGTGAGATAAGTGTGTGTGAAAGCCGTCCTTCACCTAGATTTTAGGGAACACAAAGTTTCTTTTCAGTTGCAAACTCCACTCCATACATATATATGGAGAGGTACGAGCTCCAACTCTGTTTTACAGTGAAAACTGCAGGAACTTCAAACCGGCAGTAGGAAACATACTGTGAAACCAGAGTAAAAGTTTCTCCTGAAACCCGTTCCCCTTGTGCTAGATGAACGAACGTCTCTTCACATGCTCAGTTCTGAGAGATAGCTGTGTGTGAAAGCCGTCCTTCACCTAGATTGTTGGGAACACAAAGTTTCTTTTCAGTTGCAAACTCCACTCCATACATATAAATGGGGAGGTACTAGCTCCAACTCGGTTTTACACTGGAAACTGCAGGAACTTCAAACCGGCACTAGTAAACAGACTGAGAAACCAGAGTAAAAGTTTCTCCTGCAACCCGTTCCCTTTGTGCTAGATGAACGAACGTCTCTCCACATACTCAGTTCTGAGAGGTAAGTGTGGTTGAAAGCCGTACTTCACCTAGCTTGTTGGGAACACAAAGTTTTTTTTCACTTGCCAACTACACTCCATACATATATATGGGGAGGTACTAGCTCCAACTCGGTTTTACAGTGAAAACTGCAGGAAATTCAAACCGGCACTAGGAAACAGACTGAGAATCCAGAATAAAAGTTTCTACTGCAACCCGTTCCGTTGGTGCTAGTTGAACGTACGTCTCTCCACATGCTCAGTTCTGAAAGATAACTGTGTGAAGCCGTCCTTAACCTAGCTTGTTGGGAACACAAAGTTTTTTTCAGTTGCAAACTCCACTCCATACATATATATGGGGAAGTACTAGCTCCAACTCGGTTTTACAGTGGAAACTGAAAGAACTTCAATCCGGCACTAGTAAACAGACTGAGAAACCAGAGTAAAAGATTCTCCTGCAACCCGTTCCCATTGTGCTAGATGAACGAACGTCTCTCCACATGCTCAGTTCTGAGAGATAAGTGTGTGTTAAAGAAGTCCTTCAACTCGCTTGTTGGGAACACAAAGTTTCTTTTCAGTTGAAAACTCCTCTCCATACATATATATGGGGAGGTACAAGCTCCAACTCGGTTTTACAGTGAAAACTGCAGGAACTTCAAACCGGCACTAGGAATGAGACTGAGAAACCAGAGTAAAAGTTTCTCCTGCAACCGGTTCCCTTTGTGCTAGATGAAAGAACGTCTCTCCACATGCTCAGTTCTGTGAGATAAGTGTGTGTGAAAGCCGTCCTTCACCTAGCTTTTTGGGAACACAAAGTTTCTTTTCAGTTGTAAACTCCACTGCATACATATATATGGGGAGGTACTAGTTCCAACCCGGTTTTACAGTGAAAACTGCAGGAATTCAAACCGGCACTAGGAAACATACTGTGAAACCAGAGAAAAAGTTACTCCTGCAACCCGTTCAATTTTTGCTAGATGAACGAACGTCTCCCCACATGCTCAGTACTGTGAGATGATTGTGTTTGAAAGCCGTACTTCACCTAGCTTTTTGGGAACACAAAGTTTCTTTTCAGTTGCAAACTCCACTCCATACATATATATGGGGAGGTACTAGCTCCAACTCGGTTTTACAGTGGAAACTGCAGGAAATTCAAACCGGCACTAGTAAACAGACTGAGAAACCAGAGTAAAAGTTTCTCCTGCAACCCGTTCCCTTTGTGCTAGATGAACGAACGTCTCTCCATATGCTCAGTTCTGAGAGATAAGTGTGTGTGAAAGCCGACATTCACCTAGCTTTTTGGGAACACAAAGTTTATTTTCAGTTGCAAACCCCACTCCATACATATATATGGGGATGTACTAGCTCCAACTCGGTTTTACAGTGAAAACTGCAGGAACTTCAAACCGGCACTAGGAAACAGACTGAGAAGCCAGAGTAAAAGTTTCCCCTGCAACCCGTTCCCTTTGTGCTAGATGAACGTACGTCTCTCCACATGCTCAGTTCTGAGAGATAAGTGTGTGTGAAAGCCGTCCTTCACCCAGCTTGTTGGGAACACAGAGTTTCTTTTCAGTTGCAAACTCCACTCCATAAATATATATGGGGTGGTACTAGCTCCAACACTGTTTTACAGTGAAAAATGCAGGAACTTCAAACCGGCACTAGGAAACAGACTGAGAAACCAGAGTAAAAGTTTCTCCTGCAACCCGTTCCCTTTTTGCTAGATGAACGAACGTCTCTCCACATGCCCAGTTCTGAGAGATAATTGTGTGTGAAAGCCTTCCTTCACCTAGCTTCTTGGGAACACAAAGATTCTTTTCATTTGCTAAATCCAATCTATACATATACATTGGTAAGTACTTACTCCAACTAGGTGTTACAGTGAAAACTGCAGGAACATCAAACCGGCACTAGGAAACAGACTGAGAAACCAGAGTAAAAGTTTCTCATGCAACGCGTTCAAATTGTGCTAGATGAACGAAAGTCTTTCGACATGCTCAGGTCTGAGAAATAAGTGTGTGTGAAAGCCGTACTTCAACTAGCTTGTTGGGAACACAAAGTTTCTTTTCAGTTGCATACTCCACTCCATACATATATATAGGGAGGTACAACCTCCAACTTGTTTTTACATTGAAAACTGCAGGAACTTCAAACCTGCACTAGGAAACAGACTGAGAAACCAGAGTAAAAGTTCCTCTTGCAATGCGTTCCATTTGTGTTAGATGAACGAAAGCCTCTCCACATGCTCAGTTCTGAGAGATAAGTGTGTGTGAAAGCCGTCCTTCACATATCTTGTTGGGAACACAAAGATTCTTTTCAGTTGCTAACTCCAATCCATACATATACATGGGTAGGTACTAGCTCCAACTCGGTATTACAGTGAAAAATGCAGAAATTCAAACCGGCACTAGGAAACAGACTGAGAATCCAGAATAATAGTTTATCCTGCAACGCGTTCCCGTGGTGCTAGATGAACGATCGTCTTTCCACATGCTCAGTTCTGAGAGATAAGTGACTGTGAAAGCCGTACTTCACCTAGCTTGTTGGGAACACAAAGTTTCTTTTCAGTTGCAAACTCCACTCCATACATATATATAGGGAAGTACAACCTCCAACTCTGTTTTACAGTGAAAACTGCAGGAACATCAAACCGGCTCTAGGAAACAGACTGAGATACCAGAGTAAAAGTTTCACTTGCAACGTGTTCCCTTTTTGCTAGATGAACGAACGTCTATCCACATGCTAAGTTCTGAGTGATAAGTGTGTGTGAAAGCCGAACTTCACCTAGCTTGTTGGGAACACAAAGTTTCTTTTCAGTTGCAAACTCCACTCCATACATATATATAGGGAAGTACAACCTCCAACTCTGTTTTACAGTGAAAACTGCAGGAAAATCAAACTGGCACTAGGAAACAGACTGAGAGAACAGAGTAAAGATTCTCCTGCAACCCGTTCCCTTTGTGCTAGATGAACGAACGTCTCTCCACATGCTAATTTCTGAGAGATAAATGTGTGTGAAAGCCGTCCTTCAACTTGCTTGTTGGGAATACAAAGTTTCTTTCACTTGCAAACACCACTCCATACATATATTTAGGGAGGTACGAGCTCCAACTCGGTTTTACAGTGAAAACTGCAGGAACTTCAAAACGGCACTAGGAAACATACTGAGAAGCCAGAGTAAAAGTTTCTCCTTCTACCCGTTCCATTTGTGCTAGATGAACGAACGTCTCTCCAGATGCTCAGTTCTGAGAGGTAAGTGTGTATGAAAGCCGTCCTTCACCCAGCTTGTTGGGAACACAAAGTTTCTTTTCAGTTGCAAACTCCACTCCATACATATATATAGGGAGGTACAACATCCAACTCAGTTTTACAGTGAAAACTGCAGGAACTTCATCCCGGCACTAGGAAACAACTGAGAAACCAGAGTAAAATTTCTCCTGCAAAACTTTCTCTTTGTTCTAGATGAACGAACGTCTCCCAACATGCTCATTTTTGAGAGAAAAATTTGTGTGAAAGCCGTCCTTCAACTAGCTTGTTGGGAACACAAAGTTTCTTTCACTTGCAAACACCACTCCATACATATATTTAGGGAGGTACGAGCACCAACTCGGTTTTACAGTGAAAACTGTAGGAACTTCAAACCGGTACTAGGAAACAGACTGAGAAACCAGAGTAAAAGTTTCTCCTGAAACCCGTTCCCCTTGTGCTAGATGAACGAACGTCTCTTCACATGCTCAGTTCTGAGAGATATCTGTGTGTGAAAGCCGTTTTTCAACTAGATTGTTGGGAACACAAAGTTTCTTTTCAGTTGCAAACTCCACTCCATACATATATATTGGGAGGTACTAGCTCCAACTCGGTTTTACAGTGAAAACTGCAGGAACTTCAAACCGGCACTAGGAAACAGACTGAGAAACCAGAGTAAAAGTTCTCCTGCAACCCGTTCCCTTTGTGCTAGATGAACGAACGTCTCTCCACATGCTCAGTTCTGAGAGATAAGTGTGTGTGAAAGCCGTACTTCACCTATCTTGTTGGGAACACAAAGTTTCTTTTCAGTTGCAAATTCCACTCCATACATATATATGGGGAGGTACAAGCTCCAACTCGGTTTTACAGTGAAAAATGCAGGAACTTCAAACCGGCACTAGGAAACTAACTAAGAAACCAGAGTGAAAGTTTCTCCTGCATCGCGTTCCATTTGCGCTGGATGAACGAACTTCTCTCCACATGCTCAGTCCTGAGAGATAAGTGTGGGTGATGCCGTGCTTCACCTAGCTTTTTGGGAACACAAAGATTCTTTTCATTTGCAAACTCCTTTCCATAAATATCTAAGAGTCGGGTCTAGCTCCAACTCGGTTTTACAGTGAAAACTGCAGGAACTTCAAACCGGCACTAGGAAAAATTCTGAGAATCCACAGTAAAATTTTCTCCTGCAAACAGTTCCCTTTGTGCTAGATGAACGAACGTCTCTACACATGCTCAGTTCTGAGAGATAAGTGTGTGTGAAAGCCGTCCTTCACCTAGCTTATTGTGAACACAAAGTTTCTTTTCAGTAGAAAACCCCACTCCATACATATATATGGGAAGATACTAGATCCAAATCTGTTTTACAGTGAAAACTGCAGGAACTTCAAACCGGCACTAGGAAACAGACTGAGAAACCAGAGTAAAAGTTTCTCCTGCAACTCGTTCCCTTTGTGCTAGATGAACGAACGACTCTCCACATGCTCAGTTCTGAGAGATATGTGTGCGTGAAAGCCGTCCTTCACCTAGGATGTTGGGAATACAAAGATTTTTTCACTTGCAAACTCCACTCCATACATATATTTAGATAGGTACGAGCTCCAACTGGTTTTACAGTGAAAACTGCAGGAACTTCAAACCGGCACTAGGAATCAGACTGAGAAACCAGAGTAATAGTTTCTCCTGCAACGCGTTCCCTTTGTGCTAGATGAACGAACGTCTCTCCACATGCTCATTTCTGAGAGATATGTGTGTGTGAAAGCCGTCCTTCACCTAGCTTGTTGGGAACACAAAGTTTCTTTTCAGTTGCAAACCCCACTCCATACATATATATGGGGAAGTATTAGTTCCAACTCTGTTTTACAGTGAAAACTGCAGGAACTTCAAACCGGCACTAGGAAACAGACTGAGAAACCAGAGTAAACGTTTCTCCTGCAACCCGTTCCCTTTGTGCTAGATGAAAGAACGTCTCTCCACATGCTCAGTTCTGTGAGATAAGTGTGTGTGAAGCCGTCCTTCACCTAGCTTTTTGGGAACACAAAGTTTCTTTTCATTTGCAAACCCCACTCCATACATATATATGGGGAGGTACTAGATCCAACTCGGTTTTACAGTGAAAACTGCAGGAATTCTAACCGGCACTAGGAAACATACTGTGAAACCAGAGTAAAAGGTCCTCCTACAACCAGTTCAAATTTGTAGATGAACGAAAGTCTCTCCACATGCTCAGTTCTGAGAGATAATTGTGTGTGAAAGCCGTCCTTCACCTAGCTTGTTGGGAACACAAAGTTCTTTTCAGTTGCAAACTCCACTCCATACATATATATAGGGAGGTACGAGCTCCAACTCTGTTTTACAGTGAAAACTGCAGGAATTCAAACCGGCACTAGGAAACATACTGTGAAACCAGAGTAAAAGTTTCCCCTGAAACCCTTTCCTCTTGTGCTAGATGAACGAACGTCTCTTCACATGCTCAGTTCTGAGGGATATCTGTGTGTGAAAGCCGTCCTTCACCTAGATTGTTGGGAACACAAAGATTCTTTTCAGTTCCAATCTCCACTCCATACATATATATGGGGAGGTACTAGCTCCAACTCGGTTTTACAGTGAAAACTGCAGGAACTTCAAACCGGCAATAGGAATCAGACTGAGAAACCAGAGTAAAAGTTTCTCCTGCAAACCGTTCCCTTTGTGCTAGATGAACGAATGTCTCTCCACATGCTCAGTTCTGACAGATAAGTGTGTGTGAAAGCCGTCCTTCACCTAGCTTGTTGGGAACACAAAGTTTCTTTTCAGTTGCAAATTCCACTCCGTACATATATATGGGGAGGTATTAGTTCCAACTCGGTTTTACAGTGAAAACTGCAGGAAATTCAAATCGGCACTAGGAAACAGACTGAGAAACCAGAGTAAAAGTTTCTCCTGAAACCCGTTCCCCTTGTGCTAGATGAACAAACGTCTCTTCACATGCTCAGTTCTGAGAGATATCTGTGAGTGAAAGCCGTACTTCACCTAGATAGTTGGGAACACAAAGTTTCTTTTCAGTTGCAAACTCCACCCCGTACATATATATGGGGAGGTAGAAGCTCCAACTCGGTTTTGCAGTGAAAACTGCAGGAACTTCAAACCGGCACTAGGAAACAGACTGAGAAAACAGAGAAAAAGTTTCTCCTGAAACCCGTTCCCTTTGCGCTAGATGAACGAACGTCTCTCCACATGCTCAATTCTGAGAGATAAATGTGTGTGAAAGCCGTCCTTCACCTAGCTTGCTGGGAACACAAAGTTTCTTTTTAGTTGCTAACTCCACTCCATACATATATATGGGGAGGTACTAGCTCCAACTTTGTTTTACAGTGAAAACTGCAGGAACTTCAAACAGGCACTAGGGAACAGACTGAGAAACCAGAGTAAATGTTTCTCCTGCAAACCGTTCCCTTTGTGCTAGATGAACGAACGTCTCTCCACATGCTCAGTTCTGAGAGATATGTGTGTGTGTAAGCCGTCCTTCACCTAGGTTGTTGGGAACACAAAGTTTTTTCACTTGCAAAATCCACTCCATACATATATTTAGGGAGGTACGAGCTCCAAATCGGTTTTACAGTGAAAACTGCAGGAACTTCAAACAGGCACTAGGAAACAGACTGAGAATACAGAGTAAAAGTTTCTCCTGCAACCCGTTCCATTTGTGCTAGGTGAACGAAAGTCTCTCCACATGCTCAGTTCTGAGAGTTAAGTGTGTGTGAAAACCGTACTTCACCTAGCTTGTTGGGAACACAAAGATTCTTTTCATTTGCACACCCACTTCATACATATATATAGGGAGGTACAACATCCAACTCGATTTTACAATGAAAACTGCAGGAACTTCAAACCGGCACGAGGAAACAGACTGAGAAACCGGAGAAAAGTTTCCCCTGCAACCCGTTCCCTTTGTGCTAGATGAACGAACGTCTCTCCACATGCTCAGTTCTGAGAGATAAGTGTGTGTTAAAGAAGTCCTTCTATTCGCTTGTTGGGAACACAAAGTTTCTTTTCAGTTGCAAACTCCTCTCCATACATATATATGGGGAGGTACAAGCTCCAAATCGGTTTTACAGTGAAAACTGCAGGAACTTCAAACCGGCACTAGGAATGAGACTGAGAAACCAGAGTAAAAGTTTCTCCTGCAACCCGTTCCCTTTGTGCTATATGAAAGAACGTCCCTCCACATGCTCAGTTCTGTGAGATAAGTGTGTGTGAAAGCCGTCCTTCACCTAGCTTTTTGGGAACACAAAGTTTCTTTTCAGTTGTAAACTCCACTCCATACATATATATGGGGAGGAACTAGTTCCAACCCGGTTTTACAGTGAAAACTGCAGGAATTCAAACCGGCACTAGGAAACATACTGTGAAACCAGAGAAAAAGTTTCTCCTGCAACCCGTTCAATTTTTGCTAGATGAACGAACGTCTCCCCACATGCTCAGTACTGTGAGATAAGTGTGTTTGAAAGCCGTCCTTCACCTAGCTTTTTGGGAACACAAAGTTTCTTTTCAGTTGCAAACTCCACTCCTTACATATATATGGGGAGGTACTAGCTCCAACTCGGTTTTACAGTGGAAACTGCAGGAACTTCAAACCGGCATTAGTAAACAGACTGAGAAACCAGAGTAAAAGTTTCCTCTGCAACCCGTTCAATTTGTGCTAGATGAACGAACGTCTCTCCATATGCTCAGTTCTGAGAGATAAGTGTGTGTGAAAGCCGTCATTCAACTAGCTTTTTGGGAACACAAAGATTATTTTCAGTTGCAAACTCCACTCCATACATATATATGGGGATGTACTAGCTCCAACTCGGTTTTACAGTGAAAACTGCAGGAACTTCAAACCGGCACTAGGAAACAGACTGAGAAGCCAGAGTAAAAGTTTCTCCTGCAACCCGTTCCCTTTGTGCTAGATGAAAGTACGTCTCTCCACATGCTCAGTTCTGACAGATAAGTGTGTGTGAAAGCCGTCCTTCACCCAGCTTGTTGGGAACACAGAGTTTCTTTTCAGTAGCCAACTCCACTCCATAAATATATATGGGGAGGTACTAGCTCCAACTCGGTTTTACAGTGGAAACTGCAGGAATTCAAACCGGCACTAGGAAACATACTGTGAAACCAGAGAAAAAGTTTCTCCTGCAACCCGTTCAATTTTTGCTAGATGAACGAACGTCTCCCCACATGCTGAGTTCCGTGAGATAAGTGTGTGTGAAAGCCGTCCTTCACCTAGCTTTTAGGGAACACAAAGTTTCTTTTCAGTGGCAAACTCCACTCCATACATATATATGGGGAGGTACGAGCTCCAACTCTGTTTTACAGTGAAAACTGCAGGAACTTCAAACCGACACTAGGAAACATACTGTGAAACCAGAGTAAAAGTTTCTCCTGAAACCCGTTCCCCTTGTGCTAGATGAACGAACGTCTCTTCACATGCTCAGTTCTGAGAGATAGCTGTGTGTGAAAGCCGTCCTTCACCTAGATTGTTGGGAACACAAAGTTTCTTTTCAGTTGCAAACTCCACTCCATACATATATATGGGGAGGTACTAGCTCCAACTCGGTTTTACAGTGGAAACTGCAGGAACTTCAAACCGGCACTAGTAAACAGACTGAGAAACCAGAGTAAAAGTTTCTCCTGCAACCCGTTCCCTTTGTGCTAGATGAACGAACGTCTCTCCACATACTCAGTTCTGAGAGGTAAGTGTGTTTGAAAGCCGTACTTCACCTAGCTTGTTGGGAACACAAAGTTTTTTTTCACTTGCCAAATACACTCCATACATATATATGGGAGGTACTAGCTCCAAGTCGGTTTTACAGTGAAAACTGCAGGAACTTCAAACCGGCACTAGGAAACAGACTGAGAATCCAGAATAAAAGTTTCTACTGCAACCCGTTCCGTTGGTGCTAGATGAACGTACGTCTCTCCACATGCTCAGTTCTGAAAGATAACTGTGTGAAGCTGTCCTTCACCTAGCTTGTTGGGAACACAAAGTTTTTTTCAGTTGCAAACTCCACTCCATACATATATATGGGGAAGTACTAGCTCCAACTCGGTTTTACAGTGGAAACTGGAGGAACTTCAATCCGGCACTAGTAAACAGACTGAGAAAGCAGAGTAAAAGATTCTCCTGCAACCCGTTCCCATTGTGCTAGATGAAATAACGTATCTCAACATGCTCAGTTCTGAGAGATAAGTGTGTGTGAAAGCCGTCATTCACCTATCTTTTTGGGAACACAAAGTTTCTTTTCAGTTGCAAACTCCACTCCATACATATATATGGGGATGTACTAGCTCCAACTCGGTTTTACAGTGAAAACTGCAGGAACTTCAAAACGGCACTAGGAAACAGACTGAGAAGCCAGAGTAAAAGTTTCTCCTTCAACCCGTTCCCTTTGTGCTAGATGAACGAACGTCTCTCCAGATGCTCAGTTCTGAGAGGTAAGTGTGTGTGAAAGCCGTCCTTCACCCAGCTTGTTGGGAACACAAAGTTTCTTTTCAGTTGCAAAATCCACTCCATACATATATATAGGGAGGTACAACATCCAACTCAGTTTTACAGTGAAAACTGCAGGAACTTCATCCCGGCACTAGGAAACAAACTGAGAAACCAGAGTAAAATTTCTCCTGCAAAACATTCCCTTTGTTCTAGATGAACGAACGTCTCCCAACATGCTCATTTCTGAGAGAAAAATTTGTGTGAAAGCCGTCCTTCAACTAGCTTGTTGGGAACACAAAGTTTCTTTCAATAGCAAACACCACTCCATACATATATTTAGGGAGGTACAACATCCAACTCGATTTTACACTGAAAACTGCAGGAACTTCAAACCGGCACGAGGAAACAGACTGAGAAACCGGAGAAAAGTTTCCCCTGCAACCCGTTCCCTTTGTGCTAGATGAACGAACGTCTCTCCACATGCTCAGTTCTGAGAGATAAGTGTGTGTTAAAGAAGTCCTTCTATTCGCTTGTTGGGAACACAAAGTTTCTTTTCAGCTGCAAACTCCTCTCCATACATATATATGGGGAGGTACAAGCTCCAAATCGGTTTTACAGTGAAAACTGCAGGAACTTCAAACCGGCACTAGGAATGAGACTGAGAAACCAGAGTAAAAGTTTCTCCTGCAACGCGTTCCCTTTGTGCTAGATGAACGAACGTCCCTCCACATGCTCAGTTCTTAGAGATAAGTGTGTGTGAAAGACGTCCTTCACCTAGCTTGTTGGGAACACAAAGTTTCTTTTCAGTTGCAAACTCCACTCCATACATATATATGGGGGGGTATTAGTTCCAACTCGGTTTTACAGTGAAAACTTCAGGGACTTCAAACCGGCACTAGGAAACAGACAGAGAAACCAGAGTAAAAGTTTCTCCTGCAACCCGTTCCCTTTGTGCTATATGAAAGAACGTCCCTCCACATGCTCAGTTCTGTGAGATAAGTGTGTGTGAAAGCCGTCCTTCACCTAGCTTTTTGGGAACACAAAGTTTCTTTTCAGTTGTAAACTCCACTCCATACATATATATGGGGAGGAACTAGTTCCAACCCGGTTTTACAGTGAAAACTGCAGGAATTCAAACCGGCACTAGAAAACATACTGTGAAACCAGAGAAAAAGTTTCTCCTGTAACCCGTTCAATTTTTGCTAGATGAACGAACGTCTCCCCACATGCTCAGTACTGTGAGATAAGTGTGTTTGAAAGCCGTCCTTCACCTAGCTTTTTGGGAACACAAAGTTTCTTTTCAGTTGCAAACTCCACTCCTTACATATATATGGGGAGGTACTAGCTCCAACTCGGTTTTACAGTGGAAACTGCAGGAACTTCAAACCGGCATTAGTAAACAGACTGAGAAACCAGAGTAAAAGTTTCTCCTGCAACCCGTTCCCTTTGTGCTAGATGAACGTACGTCTCTCCACATGCTCAGTTCTGACAGATAAGTGTGTGTGAAAGCCGTCCTTCACCCAGCTTGTTGGGAACACAGAGTTTCTTTTCAGTAGCCAACTCCACTCCATAAATATATATGGGGTGGTACTAGCTCCAACACGGTTTTACAGTGAAAAATGCAGGAACTTCAAACCGGCACTAGGAAACAGACTGAGAAACCAGAGAAAAAGTTTCTCCTGCAACTCGTTCCCTTTGTGCTAGATGAACGAACGTCTCTCCACATGCTCAGTTCTGAGAGATAAGTGTGGTTGAAAGCCGTCCTTCACCTAGCTTGTTGGGAAAACAAAGTTTCTTTTCACTTGCCAACTCCACTCCATACATATATATGGGGAAGTACTAGCTCCAACTCGGTTTTACAGTGAAAACTGCAGGAAGTTCAAACCGGCACTAGGAAACAGACTGAGAAACCAGAGTAAAAGTTTCTCCTGCAACCCGTTCCCTTTTTGCTAGATGAACGAACGTCTCTCCACATGCCCAGTTCTGAGAGATAATTGTGTGTGAAAGCCGTCCTTCATCTATCTTGTTGGGAACACAAAGTTTCTTTTCAGTTGCAATCTCCACTCCATACATATATATGGGGAGGTACTAGCTCCAACTCGAATTTACAGTGAAAATTGCAGGAACATCATACCGGCACTAGGAAACAGACTGAGAAAACAGAGTAAAATTTTCTCCTGCAACCCGTTCCCTTTGTGCTAGATGAACGACTGTCTATCCACATGCTCAATTCTGAGAGAAAAGTGTGTGTGAAAGCCGTCATTCACCTAGCTTTTTGGGAACACAAAGTTTGTTTTCAATTGTAAACTCCAGTCCATACATATATATGGGGAGGTACTAGTTCCAACTCGGTTTTATAGTGAAAACTGCAGGAATTCAAACCGGCACTAGGAAACATACTGTGAAACCAGAGAAAAAGTTTCTCCTGCAACCCGTTCAATTTTTGCTAGATGAACGAACGTCTCCCCACATGCTGAGTTCCGTGAGATAAGTGTGTGTGAAAGCCGTCCTTCACCTAGCTTTTAGGGAACACAAAGTTTCTTTTCAGTGGCAAACTCCACTCCATACATATATATGGGGAGGTACGAGCTCCAACTCTGTTTTACAGTGAAAACTGCAGGAACTTCAAACCGGCACTAGGAAACATACTGTGAAACCAGAGTAAAAGTTTCTCCTGAAACCCGTTCCCCTTGTGCTAGATGAACGAACGTCTCTTCACATGCTCAGTTCTGAGAGATAGCTGTGTGTGAAAGCCGTCCTACACCTAGATTGTTGGGAACACAAAGTTTCTTTTCAGTTGCAAACTCCACTCCATACATATATATGGGGAGGTACTAGCTCCAACTCGGTTTTACAGTGGAAACTGCAGGAACTTCAAACCGGCACTAGTAAACAGACTGAGAAACCAGAGTAAAAGTTTCTCCTGCAACCCGTTCCCTTTGTGCTAGATGAACGAACGTCTCTCCACATACTCAGTTCTGAGAGGTAAGTGTGGTTGAAAGTCGTACTTCACCTAGCTTGTTGGGAACACAAAGTTTTTTTTCACTTGCCAACTACACTCCATACATATATATGGGAGGTACAAGCTCCAAGTCGGTTTTACAGTGAAAACTGCAGGAACTTCAAACCGGCACTAGGAAACAGACTGAGAATCCAGAATAAAAGTTTCTACTGCAACCCGTTCCGTTGGTGCTAGATGAACGTACGTCTCTCCACATGCTCAGTTCTGAAAGATAACTGTGTGAAGCCGTCCTTCACCTAGCTTGTTGGGAACACAAAGTTTTTTTCAGTTGCAAACTCCACTCCATACATATATATGGGGATGTACTAGCTCCAACTCGGTTTTACAGTGAAAACTGCAGGAACTTCAAAACGGCACTAGGAAACAGACTGAGAAGCCAGAGTAAAAGTTTCTCCTTCAACCCGTTCCCTTTGTGCTAGATGAACGAACGTCTCTCCAGATGCTCAGTTCTGAGAGGTAAGTGTGTGTGAAAGCCGTCCTTCACCCAGCTTGTTGGGAACACAAAGTTTCTTTTCAGTTGCAAACTCCACTCCATACATATATATGGGGAGGTATTAGTTCCAACTCGGTTTTACAGTGAAAACTTCAGGGACTTCAAACCGGCACTAGGAAACAGACAGAGAAACCAGAGTAAAAGTTTCTCCTGCAACCCGTTCCCTTTGTGCTAGATGAAAGATGGTCTCTCCACATGCTCAGTTCTGTGAGATAAGTGTGTGTGAAAGCCGTCCTTCACCTAGCTTTTTGGGAACACAAAGTTTCTTTTCAGTTGTAAACTCCACTCCATACATATATATGGGGAGGTACTAGTTCCAACCCGGTTTTACAGTGAAAACTGCAGGAATTCAAACCGGCACTAGGAAACATACTGTGAAACCAGAGAAAAAGTTTCTCCTGCAACCCGTTCAATTTTTGCTAGATGAACGAACGTCTCCCCACATGCTCAGTACTGTGAGATAAGTGTGTTTGAAAGCCGTCCTTCACCTAGCTTTTTGGGAACACAAAGTTTCTTTTCAGTTGCAAACTCCACTCCATACATATATATGGGGAGGTACTAGCTCCAAATCGGTTTTACAGTGGAAACTGCAGGAACTTCAAACCGGCACTAGTAAAAAGACTGAGAAGCCAGAGTAAAAGTTTCTCCTGCAACCCGTTCCCTTTGTGCTAGATGAACGTACGTCTCTCCACATGCTCAGTTCTGAGAGATAAGTGTGTGTGAAAGCCGTCCTTCACCCAGCTTGTTGGGAACACAGAGTTTCTTTTCAGTTGCAAACTCCACTCCATATATATATATATGGGGTGGTACTAGCTCCAACACGGTTTTACAGTGAAAAATGCAGGAACTTCAAACCGGCACTAGGAAACAGACTGAGAAACCAGAGTAAAAGTTTCTCCTGCAACCCGTTCCCTTTGTGCTAGATGAACGAACGTCTCTCCACATGCTCAGTTCTGAGAGATAAGTGTGGTTGAAAGCCGTCCTTCACCTAGCTTGTTGGGAAAACAAAGTTTCTTTTCACTTGCCAACTCCACTCCATACATATATATGGGGAGGTACTAGCTCCAACTCGGTTTTACAGTGAAAACTGCAGGAAGTTCAAACCGGCACTAGGAAACAGACTGAGAAACCAGAGTAAAAGTTTCTCCTGCAACCCGTTCCCTTTTTGCTAGATGAACGAACGTCTCTCCACATGCCCAGTTCTGAGAGATAATTGTGTGTGAAAGCCGTACTTCATCTATCTTGTTGGGAACACAAAGTTTCTTTTCAGTTGCAAACTCCACTCCATACATATATATGGGGAGGTACTAGCTCCACCTCGATTTTACAGTGAAAATTGCAGGAACATCATACCGGCACTAGGAAACAGACTGAGAAAACAGAGTAAAATTTTCTCCTGCAACCCGTTCCCTTTGTGCTAGATGAACGACAGTCTATCCACATGCTCAATTCTGAGAGAAAAGTGTGTGTGAAAGCCGGCCTTCACCTAGCTTTTTGGGAACACAAAGTTTCTTTTCAGTTGTAAACTCCACTCCATACATATATATGGGGAGGTACTAGTTCCAACTCGGTTTTACTGTGAAAACTGCAGGAATTCAAACCGGCACTAGGAAAGATACTGTGAAACCAGAGAAAAAGTTTCTCCAGCAACCCGTTCAATTTTTGCTAGATGAACGAACGTCTCCCCACATGCTCAGTTCTGTGAGATAAGTGTGTGTGAAAGCCGTCCTTCACCTAGCTTTTAGGGAACACAATGTTTCTTTTCAGTTGCAAACTCCACTCCATACATATATATGGGGAGGTACGAGCTCCAACTCTGTTTTACAGTGAAAACTGCAGGAACTTCAAACCGGCACTAGGAAACATACTGTGAAACCAGAGTAAAAGTTTCTCCTGAAACCCGTTCCCCTTGTGCTAGATGAACGAACGTCTCTTCACATGCTCAGTTCTGAGAGATAGCTGTGTGTGAAAGCCGCCCTTCACCTAGATTGTTGGGAACACAAAGTTTCTTTTCAGTTGCAAACTCCACTCCATACATATATATGGGGAGGTACTAGCTCCAACTCGGTTTTACAGTGGAAACTGCAGGAACTTCAAACCGGCACTAGTAAACAGACTGAGAAACCAGAGTAAAAGTTTCTCCTGCAACCCGTTCCCTTTGTGCTAGATGAACGAACGTCTCTCCACATACTCAGTTCTGAGCGGTAAGTGTGGTTGAAAGCCGTACTTCACCTAGCTTGTTGGGAACACAAAGTTTTTTTTCACTTGCCAAATACACTCCATACATATATATGGGGAGGTACTAGCTCCAACTCGGTTTTACAGTGAAAACTGCAGGAACTTCCAACCGGCACTAGGAAACAGACTGAGAATCCAGAATAAAAGTTTCTACTGCAACCCGTTCCGTTGGTGCTAGATGAACGTACGTCTCTCCACATGCTCAGTTCTGAAAGATAACTGTGTGAAGCCGTCCTTCACCTAGCTTGTTGGGAACACAAACTTTTTTTCAGTTGCAAACTCCACTCCATACATATATATGGGGAAGTACTAGCTCCAACTCGGTTTTACAGTGGAAACTGCAGGAACTTCAATCCGGCACTAGTAAACAGACTGAGAAACCAGAGTAAAAGATTCTCCTGCAACCCGTTCCCATTGTGCTAGATGAACGAACGTCTCTCAACATGCTCAGTTCTGAGAGATAAGTGTGTGTGAAAGCCGTCATTCACCTAGCTTTTTGGGAACACAAAGTTTCTTTTCAGTTGCAAACTCCACTCCATACATATATATGGGGATGTACTAGCTCCAACTCGGTTTTACAGTGAAAACTGCAGGAACTTCAAAACGGCACTAGGAAAAAGACTGAGAAGCCAGAGAAAAAGTTTCTCCTGCAACCCGTTCCCTTTGTGCTAGATGAACGAACGTCTCTAAACATGCTCAGTTCTGAGATATAAGTGTGTGTGAAAGCCGTCCTTCACCTAGCTTGTTGGGAACACAAAGATTCTTTTCAGTTGCATACTCCAATCCATACATATATATAGGGAGGTACAACCTCCAACTCGGTTTTACAGTGAAAACTGCAGGTACTTCAAACCGGCTTTAGGAAACAGACTGAGAAACCAGAGTAAAAGTTCCTACTGCAACGCGTTCCCTTTGTGCTAGATGAACGAACGCCTCTCCACATGCTCAGTTCTGAGAGAAAAGTGTGTGTGAAAGCCGCACTTCACCTAGCTTGTTGGGAACACAAAGTTTCTTTTCAGTTGAAAACCCCAATCCATACATATACATGGGGAGGTACTAGCTCCAAATCGATTTTACAGTGAAAACTGCAGGAACTTCAAACCGGCACTAGGAAACAGACTGAGATACCAGAGTAAAAGTTTCACCTGCAACGTGTTCCCTTTCTGCTAGATGAAGGAACGTCTATCCACATGCTCAGTTATGAGAGATAAGTGTGTGTGAAAGCCGTCCTTCAACTAGCTTGTTGGGAATACAAAGTTTCTTTCACTTACAAACACCACTCCATACATATATTAGGGAGGTACGAGCTCCAACTCGGTTTTACAGTGAAAACTGCAGGAACTTCAAAACGGCACTAGGAAACAGACTGAGAAGCCAGAGTAAAAGTTTCTCCTTCAACCCGTTCCCTTTGTGCTAGATGAACGAACTTCTCTCCAGATGCTCAGTTCTGAGAGGTAAGTGTGTGTGAAAGCCGTCCTTCACCCAGCTTGTTGGGAACACAAAGTTTCTTTTCAGTTGCAAACTCCACTCCATACATATATATAGGGAGGTACAACATCCAACTCAGTTTTACAGTGAAAACTGCAGGAACTTCATCCCGGCACTAGGAAACAAACTGAGAAACCAGAGTAAAATTTCTCCTGCAAAACATTCCCTTTGTTCTAGATGAACGAACGTCTCCCAACATGCTCATTTCTGAGAGAAAAATTTGTGTGAAAGCCGTCCTTCAACTAGCTTGTTGGGAACACAAAGTTTCTTTCACTTGCAAACACCACTCCATACATATATTTAGGGAGGTACGAGCCCCAACTCGGTTTTACAGTGAAAACTGTAGGAACTTCAAACCGGCACTAGGAAACAGACTGAGAAACCAGAGTAAAAGTTTCTCCTGCAACGCGTTCCCTTTGTGCTAGATGAACGAACGTCTCTCCACATGCTCAGTTCTGAGAGATAAGTGTGTGTGAAAGCCGTACTTCACCTAGCTTCTTGGGAACACAAAGTTTCTTTTCAGTTGCAAACAGCACTCCATTCATATATATGGGGATTTACTAGCTCCAACTCGGTTTTACAGTGAAAACTATAGGAACTTCAAAACGGCACTAGGAAACAGACTGAGAAACCAGAGTAAAAGTTTCACCTGCAACGCGTTACTTTTGTGCTAGATGAAAGAATGTCTCTTCACATGCTCAGTTCTGAGAGATAAGTGTGTGTGAAAGCCTTCCTTCACCTAGCTTCTTGGGAACACAAAGATTCTTTTCATTTGCTAAATCCAATCCATACATATACATTGGTAGGTACTTGCTCCAACTAGGTGTTACAGTGAAAACTGCAGGAACATCAAACCGGCACTAGGAAACAGACTGAGAAACCAGAGTAAAAGTTTCTCATGCAACGCGTTCAAATTGTGCTAGATGAACGAAAGTCTTTCGACATGCTCAGGTCTGAGAAATAAGTGTGTGTGAAAGCCGTAATTCAAATAGCTTGTTGGGAACACAAAGTTTCTTTTCAGTTGCAAACTCCACTCCATACATATATATAGGGAGGTACAACCTCCAACTTGTTTTTACAGTGAAAACTGCAGGAACTTCAAACCGGCACTAGGAAACAGACTGAGAAACCAGAGTAAAAGTTCCTCTTGCAATGCGTTCCATTTGTGTTAGATGAACGAAAACCTCTCCACATGCTCAGTTCTGAGAGATAAGTGTGTGTGAAAGCCGTCCTTCACATAGCTTGTTGGGAACACAAAGATTCTTTTCAGTTGCTAACTCCAATCCATACATATACATGGGTAGGTACTAGCTCCAACTCAGTATTACAGTGAAAAATTCAGAAATTCAAACCGGCACTAGGAAACAGACTGAGAATCCAGAATAATAGTTTATCCTGCAACGCGTTCCCGTTGTGCTAGATGAACGATCGTCTTTCCACATGCTCAGTTCTGAGAGATAAGTGACTGTGAAAGCCGTACTTCACCTAGCTTGTTGGGAACATAAAGTTTCTTTTCACTTGAAAACTCCACTCCATACATATATATGGGGAGGTAATAGCTCCAAATCGATTTTACAGTGAAAACTTCAGGTACTTCAAACCGGCACTAGGAAACAGACTGAGATACCAGAGTAAAAGTTTCACTTGCAACGTGTTCCCTTTTTGCTAGATGAACGAACGTCTATACACATGCTAAGTTCTGAGTGATAATTGTGTGTGAAAGCCGTACTTCACCTGGCTTGTTGGGAACACAAAGTTTCTTTTCAGTTGCAAACTCCACTCCATACATATATATAGGGAAGTACAACCTCCAACTCTGTTTTACAGTGAAAACTGCAGGAACATCAAACTGGCACTAGGAAACAGACTGAGAGAACAGAGTAAAGATTCTCCTGCAACCCGTTCCCTTTGTGCTAGATGAACGAACGTCTCTCCACATGCTAATTTCTGAGAGATACATGTGTGTGAAAGCCGTCCTTCAACTAGCTTGTTGGGAACACAAAGTTCCTTTCACTTGGAAACTCCAATCCATACATATATATAGGGAGGTACAACCTCCAACTCGGTTTTACAGTGAAAACTGCAGGTACTTCCAACCGGCTTTAATAAACAGACTGAGAAACAAGAGTAAAAGTTCCTCCTGCAACGCGTTCCCTTTTTGCTAGATGAACGAACGTCTATCCACATGCTCAGTTCTGAGAGATAAGTGTGTGTGAAAGCCGTACTTCACCTAGCTTGTTGGGAACACAAAGTTTCTTTTCAGTTGCAAACTCCACTCCATACATATATATAGGGAGGCACAACCTACAACTCTGTTTTACAGTGAAAACTGCAGGAACTTCAAACCGGCACTAGGAAACAGACTGAGAGACCAGAGTAAAGTTTCTCCTGCAACCCGTTCCCTTTGTGCTAGATGAACGAACGTCTCTAAATATGCTCAGTTCTGAAATATAAGTGTGTGTGAAAGCCGTCCTTCACCTAGCTTGTTGGGAACACAAAGATTCTTTTCAGTTGCAAAGTCCAATCCATACATATATATAGGGAGGTACAACCTCCAACTCGGTTTTACAGTGAAAACTGCAGGTACTTCAAACCGGCTTTAGGAAACAGACTGAGAAACCAGAGTAAAAGTTCCTGCTGCAACGCGTTCCCTTTGTGCTAGATGAACGAAAGCCTCTCCACATGCTCAGTTCTGAGAGATAAGTGTGTGTGAAAGCCGTCCTTCACATAGCTTGTTGGGAACACAAAGATTCTTTTCAGTTGCTAACTCCAATCCATATATATACATGGGTAGGTACTAGCTCCAACTCAGTATTACAGTGAAAAATGCAGAAATTCAAACCGGCACTAGGAAACAGACTGAGAATCCAGAGTAATAGTTTATCCTGCAACGCGTTCTCTTTGTGCTAGATGAACGAACGTCTTTCCAAATGCTCAGTTCTGACAGATATGTGACTGTGAAAGCCGTACTTCACCTAACTTGTTGGGAACATAAAGTTTCTTTTCACTTGAAAACTCCACTCCATACATATATATGGGGAGGTAATAGCTCCAAATCGATTTTACAGTGAAAACTGCAGGAACTTCCAACCGGCACTTGGAAACAGACTGAGATACCGGAGTATAAGTTTCACCTGAATCGTGTTCCATTTTTGCTAGATGAACGAACGTCTATCCAAATGCTCAGTTCTGAGAGATAAGTGTGTGTGAAAGCCGTCCTTCACCTAGCTTGATGGGAACACAAAGTTTCTTTTCAGTTGCAAACTCCACTCCATAGATATATATAGGGAGGTACAACCTCCAACTCGGTTTTACAGTGAAAACTGCAGGAACTTCAAACCGGCACTAGGAAAGAAACTGAGAAACCACAGTAAAAGTTTCCCCTGCAACGCGTTACATTTGTGCTAGATGAACGAAAGTATCCCAACATGCTCAGATATTAGAGTTAAGAGTCTATGAAAGTCGTCCTTCACCTAGGTTGTTGGGAACATAAAGTTTCTTTTCACTTGAAAACTCCACTCCATACATATATATGGGGAGGTAATAGCTCCAAATCGATTTTACAGTGAAAACTGCAGGTACTTCAAACCGGCACTAGGAAACAGACTGAGATACCAGAGTAAAAGTTTCACTTGCAACGTGTTCCCTTTTTGCTAGATGAACGAACGTCTATCCACATGCTCAGTTCTGAGTGATAAGTGTGTGTGAAAGCCGCACTTCACCTAGCTTGTTTTGAACACAAAGTTTCTTTTCAGTTGCAAACTCCACTCCATACATATATATAGGGAAGTACAACTTCCAACTCTGTTTTACAGTGAAAACTGCAGGAAATTCAAACTGGCACTAGGAAACAGACTGAGAGAACAGAGTAAAGATTCTCCTGCAACCCGTTCCCTTTTTGCTAGATGAACGAACGTCTCTCCACATGCTAATTTCTGAGAGATACATGTGTGTGAAAGCCGTCCTTCAACTAGCTTGTTGGGAACACAAAGTTCCTTTCACTTGTAAACTCCAATCCATACATATATATAGGGAGGTACAACCTCCAACTCGGTTTTACAGTGAAAACTGCAGGTACTTCAAACCGGCTTTAGGAAACAGACTGAGAAACAAGAGTAAAAGTTCCTCCTGCAACGCGTTCCCTTTTTGCTAGATGAACGAACGTCTATCCACATGCTCAGTTCTGAGAGATAAGTGTGTGTGAAAGCCGTACTTCACCTAGCTTGTTGGGAACACAAAGTTTCTTTTCAGTAGCAAACTCCAATCCATACATATACATTTGTAGGTACTAGCTCCAACTCGGTTTACAGTGAAAATTGCATTAAGTTCCAACCGGCACAAGGAAACAGACTGAGAAACCAGAGTAAAAGTTTCTTCTGCAAACCTTTCCCTTTGTGCTAGATGAACGAACGTCTCTTCACATACTCAGTTCTGAGAGATAAGTGTGTGTGAAAGCCTTCCTTCACTTATCTTCTTGGGAACACAAAGATTCTTTTCAGTTGCTAAATCCAATCCATACATATACATTGGTAGGTACTTGCTCCAACTCGTTGTTACAGTGAAAACTGCAGGAAAATCAAACCGGCACTAGGAAACAGACTGAGAAACCAGAGTAAAAGTTTCTCATGCAACGCGTTCAAATTGTGCTAGATGAACGAAAGTCTTTCGACATGCTCAGGTCTGAGAAATAAGTGTGTGTGAAAGCCGTCCTTCACCTAGCTTGTTGGGAACACAAAGTTTCTTTTCAGTTGCAAACTCCACTCCATACATATATATAGGGAGGTACAACCTCCAACTCGTTTTTACAGTGAAAACTGCAGGAACTTCAAACAGGCAGTAGGAAACAGACTGAGAAACCAGAGTAAAAGTTCCTCCTGCAATGCGTTCCAATTGTGCTAGATGAACGAAAGCCTCTCCACATGCTCAGTTCTGAGAGATAATTGTGTGTGAAAGCCGTCCTTCACCTAGCTTGTTGGGAACACAAAGATTCTTTTCAGTTGCTAACTCCAATCCATACATATACATGGGTAGGTACTAGCTCCAACTCAGTATTACAGTGAAAAATGCAGAAATTCAAACCGGCACTAGGAAACAGACTGAGAATCCAGAGTAATACTTTATCCTGCAACGCGTTCCCTTTGTGCTACATGAACGAACGTCTTTCCACATGCTCAGTTCTGAGAGAAAAGTGACTGTGAAAGCCGTACTTCACCTAGCTTGTTGGGAACATAAAGTTCCTTTTGACTTGAAAACTCCACTCCATACATATATATGGGGAGGTAATAGCTCCAAATCGATTTTACAGTGAAAACTGCAGGAACTTCCAACCGGCACTAGGAAACAGACTGAGATACCAGAGTATAAGTTTCACCTGAATCGTGTTCCATTTTTGCTAGATAAACGAACGTCTATCCAAATGCTCAGTTCTGAGAGATAATTGTGTGTGAAAGCTGTACTTCACCTAGCTTGTTGGGAACACAAAGTTTCTTTTCAGTTGCAAACTCCACTCCATAGATATATATAGGGAGCTACAACCTCCAACTCGATTTTACAGTGAAAACTGCAGGAACTTCAAACCGGCACTAGGAAAAAGACTGAGAATCCAGAGTAAAAGTTTCCCTTGCAAACCGTTCCCTTTATGCTAGATGAACGAACGTCTCTTCACATGCTCTGTTCTGAGAGATAAGTGTGGTTGAAAGCCGTCCTTCACCTAGCTTGTTGGGAAAACAAAGTTTCTTTTCACTTGCCAACTCCACTCCATACATATATATGGGGAGGTACTAGCTCCAACTCGGTTTTACAGTGAAAACTGCAGGAAGTTCAAACCGGCACTAGGAAACAGACTGAGAAACCAGAGTAAAAGTTTCTCCTGCAACCCGTTCCCTTTTTGCTAGATGAACGAACGTCTCTCCACATGCCCAGTTCTGAGAGATATTTGTGTGTGAAAGCCGTACTTCATCTATCTTGTTGGGAACACAAAGTTTCTTTTCAGTTGCAAACTCCACTCCATACATATATATGGGGAGGTACTAGCTCCACCTCGATTTTACAGTGAAAATTGCAGGAACATCATACCGGCACTAGGAAACAGACTGAGAAAACAGAGTAAAATTTTCTCCTGCAACCCGTTCCCTTTGTGCTAGATGAACGACAGTCTATCCACATGCTCAATTCTGAGAGAAAAGTGTGTGTGAAAGCCGGCCTTCACCTAGCTTTTTGGGAACACAAAGTTTCTTTTCAGTTGTAAACTCCACTCCATACATATATATGGGGAGGTACTAGTTCCAACTCGGTTTTACTGTGAAAACTGCAGGAATTCAAACCGGCACTAGGAAAGATACTGTGAAACCAGAGAAAAAGTTTCTCCAGCAACCCGTTCAATTTTTGCTAGATGAACGAACGTCTCCCCACATGCTCAGTTCTGTGAGATAAGTGTGTGTGAAAGCCGTCCTTCACCTAGCTTTTAGGGAACACAATGTTTCTTTTCAGTTGCAAACTCCACTCCATACATATATATGGGGAGGTACGAGCTCCAACTCTGTTTTACAGTGAAAACTGCAGGAACTTCAAACCGGCACTAGGAAACATACTGTGAAACCAGAGTAAAAGTTTCTCCTGAAACCCGTTCCCCTTGTGCTAGATGAACGAACGTCTCTTCACATGCTCAGTTCTGAGAGATAGCTGTGTGTGAAAGCCGCCCTTCACCTAGATTGTTGGGAACACAAAGTTTCTTTTCAGTTGCAAACTCCACTCCATACATATATATGGGGAGGTACTAGCTCCAACTCGGTTTTACAGTGAAAACTGCAGGAACTTCCAACCGGCACTAGGAAACAGACTGAGAATCCAGAATAAAAGTTTCTACTGCAACCCGTTCCGTTGGTGCTAGATGAACGTACGTCTCTCCACATGCTCAGTTCTGAAAGATAACTGTGTGAAGCCGTCCTTCACCTAGCTTGTTGGGAACACAAACTTTTTTTCAGTTGCAAACTCCACTCCATACATATATATGGGGAAGTACTAGCTCCAACTCGGTTTTACAGTGGAAACTGCAGGAACTTCAATCCGGCACTAGTAAACAGACTGAGAAACCAGAGTAAAAGATTCTCCTGCAACCCGTTCCCATTGTGCTAGATGAACGAACGCCTCTCCACATGCTCAGTTCTGAGAGAAAAGTGTGTGTGAAAGCCGCACTTCACCTAGCTTGTTGGGAACACAAAGTTTCTTTTCAGTTGAAAACCCCAATCCATACATATACATGGGGAGGTACTAGCTCCAAATCGATTTTACAGTGAAAACTGCAGGAACTTCAAACCGGCACTAGGAAACAGACTGAGATACCAGAGTAAAAGTTTCACCTGCAACGTGTTCCCTTTCTGCTAGATGAAGGAACGTCTATCCACATGCTCAGTTATGAGAGATAAGTGTGTGTGAAAGCCGTCCTTCAACTAGCTTGTTGGGAATACAAAGTTTCTTTCACTTACAAACACCACTCCATACATATATTAGGGAGGTACGAGCTCCAACTCGGTTTTACAGTGAAAACTGCAGGAACTTCAAAACGGCACTAGGAAACAGACTGAGAAGCCAGAGTAAAAGTTTCTCCTTCAACCCGTTCCCTTTGTGCTAGATGAACGAACTTCTCTCCAGATGCTCAGTTCTGAGAGGTAAGTGTGTGTGAAAGCCGTCCTTCACCCAGCTTGTTGGGAACACAAAGTTTCTTTTCAGTTGCAAACTCCACTCCATACATATATATAGGGAGGTACAACATCCAACTCAGTTTTACAGTGAAAACTGCAGGAACTTCATCCCGGCACTAGGAAACAAACTGAGAAACCAGAGTAAAATTTCTCCTGCAAAACATTCCCTTTGTTCTAGATGAACGAACGTCTCCCAACATGCTCATTTCTGAGAGAAAAATTTGTGTGAAAGCCGTCCTTCAACTAGCTTGTTGGGAACACAAAGTTTCTTTCACTTGCAAACACCACTCCATACATATATTTAGGGAGGTACGAGCCCCAACTCGGTTTTACAGTGAAAACTGTAGGAACTTCAAACCGGCACTAGGAAACAGACTGAGAAACCAGAGTAAAAGTTTCTCCTGCAACGCGTTCCCTTTGTGCTAGATGAACGAACGTCTCTCCACATGCTCAGTTCTGAGAGATAAGTGTGTGTGAAAGCCGTACTTCACCTAGCTTCTTGGGAACACAAAGTTTCTTTTCAGTTGCAAACAGCACTCCATTCATATATATGGGGATTTACTAGCTCCAACTCGGTTTTACAGTGAAAACTATAGGAACTTCAAAACGGCACTAGGAAACAGACTGAGAAACCAGAGTAAAAGTTTCACCTGCAACGCGTTACTTTTGTGCTAGATGAAAGAATGTCTCTTCACATGCTCAGTTCTGAGAGATAAGTGTGTGTGAAAGCCTTCCTTCACCTAGCTTCTTGGGAACACAAAGATTCTTTTCATTTGCTAAATCCAATCCATACATATCCATTGGTAGGTACTTGCTCCAACTAGGTGTTACAGTGAAAACTGCAGGAACATCAAACCGGCACTAGGAAACAGACTGAGAAACCAGAGTAAAAGTTTCTCATGCAACGCGTTCAAATTGTGCTAGATGAACGAAAGTCTTTCGACATGCTCAGGTCTGAGAAATAAGTGTGTGTGAAAGCCGTAATTCAAATAGCTTGTTGGGAACACAAAGTTTCTTTTCAGTTGCAAACTCCACTCCATACATATATATAGGGAGGTACAACCTCCAACTTGTTTTTACAGTGAAAACTGCAGGAACTTCAAACCGGCACTAGGAAACAGACTGAGAAACCAGAGTAAAAGTTCCTCTTGCAATGCGTTCCATTTGTGTTAGATGAACGAAAACCTCTCCACATGCTCAGTTCTGAGAGATAAGTGTGTGTGAAAGCCGTCCTTCACATAGCTTGTTGGGAACACAAAGATTCTTTTCAGTTGCTAACTCCAATCCATACATATACATGGGTAGGTACTAGCTCCAACTCAGTATTACAGTGAAAAATTCAGAAATTCAAACCGGCACTAGGAAACAGACTGAGAATCCAGAATAATAGTTTATCCTGCAACGCGTTCCCGTTGTGCTAGATGAACGATCGTCTTTCCACATGCTCAGTTCTGAGAGATAAGTGACTGTGAAAGCCGTACTTCACCTAGCTTGTTGGGAACATAAAGTTTCTTTTCACTTGAAAACTCCACTCCATACATATATATGGGGAGGTAATAGCTCCAAATCGATTTTACAGTGAAAACTTCAGGTACTTCAAACCGGCACTAGGAAACAGACTGAGATACCAGAGTAAAAGTTTCACTTGCAACGTGTTCCCTTTTTGCTAGATGAACGAACGTCTATACACATGCTAAGTTCTGAGTGATAAGTGTGTGTGAAAGCCGTACTTCACCTGGCTTGTTGGGAACACAAAGTTTCTTTTCAGTTGCAAACTCCACTCCATACATATATATAGGGAAGTACAACCTCCAACTCTGTTTTACAGTGAAAACTGCAGGAACATCAAACTGGCACTAGGAAACAGACTGAGAGAACAGAGTAAAGATTCTCCTGCAACCCGTTCCCTTTGTGCTAGATGAACGAACGTCTCTCCACATGCTAATTTCTGAGAGATACATGTGTGTGAAAGCCGTCCTTCAACTAGCTTGTTGGGAACACAAAGTTCCTTTCACTTGCAAACTCCAATCCATACATATATATAGGGAGGTACAACCTCCAACTCGGTTTTACAGTGAAAACTGCAGGTACTTCCAACCGGCTTTAATAAACAGACTGAGAAACAAGAGTAAAAGTTCCTCCTGCAACGCGTTCCCTTTTTGCTAGATGAACGAACGTCTATCCACATGCTCAGTTCTGAGAGATAAGTGTGTGTGAAAGCCGTACTTCACCTAGCTTGTTGGGAACACAAAGTTTCTTTTCAGTTGCAAACTCCACTCCATACATATATATAGGGAGGCACAACCTACAACTCTGTTTTACAGTGAAAACTGCAGGAACTTCAAACCGGCACTAGGAAACAGACTGAGAGACCAGAGTAAAGTTTCTCCTGCAACCCGTTCCCTTTGTGCTAGATGAACGAACGTCTCTAAATATGCTCAGTTCTGAAATATAAGTGTGTGTGAAAGCCGTCCTTCACCTAGCTTGTTGGGAACACAAAGATTCTTTTCAGTTGCAAAGTCCAATCCATACATATATATAGGGAGGTACAACCTCCAACTCGGTTTTACAGTGAAAACTGCAGGTACTTCAAACCGGCTTTAGGAAACAGACTGAGAAACCAGAGTAAAAGTTCCTGCTGCAAAGCGTTCCCTTTGTGCTAGATGAACGAAAGCCTCTCCACATGCTCAGTTCTGAGAGATAAGTGTGTGTGAAAGCCGTCCTTCACATAGCTTGTTGGGAACACAAAGATTCTTTTCAGTTGCTAACTCCAATCCATATATATACATGGGTAGGTACTAGCTCCAACTCAGTATTACAGTGAAAAATGCAGAAATTCAAACCGGCACTAGGAAACAGACTGAGAATCCAGAGTAATAGTTTATCCTGCAACGCGTTCTCTTTGTGCTAGATGAACGAACGTCTTTCCAAATGCTCAGTTCTGACAGATATGTGACTGTGAAAGCCGTACTTCACCTAACTTGTTGGGAACATAAAGTTTCTTTTCACTTGAAAACTCCACTCCATACATATATATGGGGAGGTAATAGCTCCAAATCGATTTTACAGTGAAAACTGCAGGAACTTCCAACCGGCACTTGGAAACAGACTGAGATACCGGAGTATAAGTTTCACCTGAATCGTGTTCCATTTTTGCTAGATGAACGAAAGTCTATCCAAATGCTCAGTTCTGAGAGATAAGTGTGTGTGAAAGCCGTCCTTCACCTAGCTTGATGGGAACACAAAGTTTCTTTTCAGTTGCAAACTCCACTCCATAGATATATATAGGGAGGTACAACCTCCAACTCGGTTTTACAGTGAAAACTGCAGGAACTTCAAACCGGCACTAGGAAAGAAACTGAGAAACCACAGTAAAAGTTTCCCCTGCAACGCGTTACATTTGTGCTAGATGAACGAAAGTATCCCAACATGCTCAGATATTAGAGTTAAGAGTCTATGAAAGTCGTCCTTCACCTAGGTTGTTGGGAACATAAAGTTTCTTTTCACTTGAAAACTCCACTCCATACATATATATGGGGAGGTAATAGCTCCAAATCGATTTTACAGTGAAAACTGCAGGTACTTCAAACCGGCACTAGGAAACAGACTGAGATACCAGAGTAAAAGTTTCACTTGCAACGTGTTCCCTTTTTGCTAGATGAACGAACGTCTATCCACATGCTCAGTTCTGAGTGATAAGTGTGTGTGAAAGCCGCACTTCACCTAGCTTGTTGGGAACACAAAGTTTCTTTTCAGTTGCAAACTCCACTCCATACATATATATAGGGAAGTACAACTTCCAACTCTGTTTTACAGTGAAAACTGCAGGAAATTCAAACTGGCACTAGGAAACAGACTGAGAGAACAGAGTAAAGATTCTCCTGCAACCCGTTCCCTTTTTGCTAGATGAACGAACGTCTCTCCACATGCTAATTTCTGAGAGATACATGTGTGTGAAAGCCGTCCTTCAACTAGCTTGTTGGGAACACAAAGTTCCTTTCACTTGTAAACTCCAATCCATACATATATATAGGGAGGTACAACCTCCAACTCGGTTTTACAGTGAAAACTGCAGGTACTTCAAACCGGCTTTAGGAAACAGACTGAGAAACAAGAGTAAAAGTTCCTCCTGCAACGCGTTCCCTTTTTGCTAGATGAACGAACGTCTATCCACATGCTCAGTTCTGAGAGATAAGTGTGTGTGAAAGCCGTACTTCACCTAGCTTGTTGGGAACACAAAGTTTCTTTTCAGTAGCAA
This sequence comes from Camelus dromedarius, assembly GCF_036321535.1. Taxonomy (NCBI): domain Eukaryota; kingdom Metazoa; phylum Chordata; class Mammalia; order Artiodactyla; family Camelidae; genus Camelus; species Camelus dromedarius. The sequence goes on along the minus strand of NC_087449.1, from coordinate 2,567,809 downwards.
ACTCCAATCCATACATATACATTTGTAGGTACTAGCTCCAACTCGGTTTACAGTGAAAATTGCATTAAGTTCCAACCGGCACAAGGAAACAGACTGAGAAACCAGAGTAAAAGTTTCTTCTGCAAACCTTTCCCTTTGTGCTAGATGAACGAACGTCTCTTCACATACTCAGTTCTGAGAGATAAGTGTGTGTGAAAGCCTTCCTTCACTTATCTTCTTGGGAACACAAAGATTCTTTTCAGTTGCTAAATCCAATCCATACATATACATTGGTAGGTACTTGCTCCAACTCGTTGTTACAGTGAAAACTGCAGGAAAATCAAACCGGCACTAGGAAACAGACTGAGAAACCAGAGTAAAAGTTTCTCATGCAACGCGTTCAAATTGTGCTAGATGAACGAAAGTCTTTCGACATGCTCAGGTCTGAGAAATAAGTGTGTGTGAAAGCCGTCCTTCACCTAGCTTGTTGGGAACACAAAGTTTCTTTTCAGTTGCAAACTCCACTCCATACATATATATAGGGAGGTACAACCTCCAACTCGTTTTTACAGTGAAAACTGCAGGAACTTCAAACAGGCAGTAGGAAACAGACTGAGAAACCAGAGTAAAAGTTCCTCCTGCAATGCGTTCCAATTGTGCTAGATGAACGAAAGCCTCTCCACATGCTCAGTTCTGAGAGATAATTGTGTGTGAAAGCCGTCCTTCACCTAGCTTGTTGGGAACACAAAGATTCTTTTCAGTTGCTAACTCCAATCCATACATATACATGGGTAGGTACTAGCTCCAACTCAGTATTACAGTGAAAAATGCAGAAATTCAAACCGGCACTAGGAAACAGACTGAGAATCCAGAGTAATACTTTATCCTGCAACGCGTTCCCTTTGTGCTACATGAACGAACGTCTTTCCACATGCTCAGTTCTGAGAGAAAAGTGACTGTGAAAGCCGTACTTCACCTAGCTTGTTGGGAACATAAAGTTCCTTTTGACTTGAAAACTCCACTCCATACATATATATGGGGAGGTAATAGCTCCAAATCTATTTTACAGTGAAAACTGCAGGAACTTCCAACCGGCACTAGGAAACAGACTGAGATACCAGAGTATAAGTTTCACCTGAATCGTGTTCCATTTTTGCTAGATAAACGAACGTCTATCCAAATGCTCAGTTCTGAGAGATAATTGTGTGTGAAAGCTGTACTTCACCTAGCTTGTTGGGAACACAAAGTTTCTTTTCAGTTGCAAACTCCACTCCATAGATATATATAGGGAGCTACAACCTCCAACTCGATTTTACAGTGAAAACTGCAGGAACTTCAAACCGGCACTAGGAAAAAGACTGAGAATCCAGAGTAAAAGTTTCCCTTGCAAACCGTTCCCTTTATGCTAGATGAACGAACGTCTCTTCACATGCTCTGTTCTGAGAGATAAGTGTGTGTGAAAGCCGTCCTTCACTTAGCTTGTTGGGAACACAAAGTTTCTTTTCAGTTGAAAACCCCACTCCATACATATATATGGGGAGATACTAGAACCAACTCGGTTTTACAGTGAAAACTGCAGGAACTTCAAACCGGCACTAGGAAACAGAATGAGAATCCAGGATAAAAGTTTCTCCTGCAACCCGTTCCCTTTGTGCTAGATGAACGAAAGTCTCTCAACATGCTCAATTCTGAGAGATATGTGTGTGTGAAAGCCGTCCTTCACCTAGCTTGTTGGGAACACAAAGTTCTTTTCAGTTGCAAACTCCACTCCATACATATATATGGGGAGGTACGAGCTCCAACTCTGTTTTACAGTGAAAACTGCAGGAATTTCAAACCGGCACTAGGAAACATACTGTGAAACCAGAGTATAAGTTTCTCCTGAAACCCCTACCCCTTGTGCTAGATGAACGAACGTCTCTTCACATGCTCAGTTCTGAGAGATATCTGTGTGTGAAAGCCGTTCTTCAACTAGATTGTTGGGAACACAAAGTTTCTTTTCAGTTGCAAACTCCACTCCATACATATATATGGGGAGGTACAAACTCCAACTCGGTTTTACAGTGAAAACTGTAGGAACTTCAAACTGGCACTAGGAAACAGACTGGGAAACCAGAGTAAAAGTTTCTCCTGCAACGCGTTCCCTTTGTGCTAGATGAACGAACGTCTCTCCACATGATCACTTCTGAGAGATAAGTGTGTGTGAAAGCCGTACTTCACCTAGCTTGTTGGGAACACAAAGTTTGTTTTCAGTTGCTAACACCACTCCACTCATATATATGGGGATTTACTAGCTCCAACTCTGTTTTACAGTGAAAACTGCAGGAACTTCAAACCGGCACTAGGAAACAGACTGAGAAACCAGAGTAAAAGTTTCTCCTGCAACTCGTTCCCTTTGTGCTAGATGAACGAACGACTCTCCACATGCTCAGTTGTGAGAGATATGTGTGTGTGAAAGCCGTCCTTCACCTAGGATGTTGGGAACACAAAGATTTTTCACTTGCAAACTCCACTCCATACATATATTTAGATAGGTACGAGCTCCAACTGGTTTTACAGTGAAAACTTCAGGAACTTCAAACCGGCACTAGGAATCAGACTGAGAAACCAGAGTAATAGTTTCTCCTGCAACCCGTTCCCTTTGTGCTAGATGAACGAACGTCTCTCCACATGCTCAGTTCTGAGAGATAAGTGTGTGTGAAAGCCGTCCTTCACCTAGCTTGTTGGGAACACAAAGTTTCTTTTCAGTTGCAAACCCCACTGTATACATATATATGGGGAGGTAGTAGTTCAAACTCTGTTTTACAGTGAAAACTGCAGGAACCTCAAACCGGCACTAGGAAACAGACTGAGAAACCAGAGTAAACGTTTCTCCTGCAAACCGTTCCCTTTGTGCTAGATGAAAGAACGTCTCTCCACATGCTCAGTTCTGTGAGATAAGTGTGTGTGAAGCCGTCCTTCACCTAGCTTTTTGGGAACACAAAGTTTCTTTTCATTTGCAAACTCCACTCCATACATATATATGGGGAGGTACTAGATCCAACTCGGTTTTACAGTGAAAACTGCAGGAATTCAAACCGGCACTAGGAAACATACTGTGAAACCAGAGTAAAAGGTTCTCCTACAACCCGTTCAATTTTTGCTAGATGAACGAAAGTCTCTCCACATGCTCAGTTCTGAGAGATAATTGTGTGTGAAAGCCGTCCTTCACCTAGCTTGTTGGCAACACAAATTTCTTTTCAGTTGCAAACTCCACTCCATAAATATATATGGGGTGGTACGAGCTCCAACTCTGTTTTACAGTGAAAACTGCAGGAATTCAAACCGGCACAAGGAAACATACTGTGAAACCAGAGTAAAAGTTTCTCCTGAAACCCGTTCCTCTTGTGCTAGATGAACGAACGTCTCTTCACATGCTCAGTTCTGAGGGATATCTGTGTGTGAAAGCCGTCCTTCACCTAGATTGTTGGGAACACAAAGATTCTTTTCAGTTCCAAACTCCACTCCATACATATATATGGGGAGGTACTAGCTCCAACTCGGTTTTACAGTGAAAACTGCAGGATCTTCAAACCGGCAATAGGAATCAGACTGAGAAACCAGAGTAAAAGTTTCTCCTGCAACCCGTTCCCTTTGTGCTAGATGAACGAACGTCTCTCCACATGCTCAGTTCTGAGAGATAAGTGTGTGTGAAAGCCGTCCTTCACCTAGCTTGTTGGGAACACAAAGTTTCTTTTCAGTTGCAAATTCCACTCCGTACATATATATGGGGAGGTATTAGTTCCAACTCGGTTTTACAGTGAAAACTGCAGGAAATTCAAATCGGAACTAGGAAACAGACTGAGAAACCAGAGTAAAAGTTACTCCTGCAACCCGTTCCCCTTGTGCTAGATGAACGAACGTCTCTTCACATGCTCAGTTCTGAGAGATATCTGTGAGTGAAAGCCGTCCTTCACCTAGATAGTTGGGAACACAAAGTTTCTTTTCAGTTGCAAACTCCACCCCGTACATATATATGGGGGGTACTAGCTCCAACTCGGTTTTACAGTGAAAACTGCAGGAACTTCAAACCGGCACTAGGAAACAGACTGAGAAAACAGAGAAAAAGTTTCTCCTGAAACCCGTTCCCTTTGCGCTAGATGAACGAACGTCTCTCCACATGCTCAGTTCTGAGAGATAAATGTGTGTGAAAGCCGTCCTTCACCTAGCTTGCTGGGAACACAAAGTTTCTTTTCAGTTGCTAACTCCACTCCATACATATATATGGGGAGGTACTAGCTCCAAATTTGTTTTACAGTGAAAACTGCAGGAACTTCAAACAGGCACTAGGAAACAGACTGAGAAAATAGAGTAAAAGTTTCTCCTGCAACCCGTTCAATTTTTCGTAGATGAATGAACGTCTCCCCACATGCTCAGTTCTGAGAGATAAGTGTGTGTGAAAGCCGTCATTCACCTAGATTTTTGGGAACACAAAGTTTATTTTCAGTTGCAAACTCCACTCCATACATATATATGGGGATGTACTAGCTCCAACTCGGTTTTACAGTGAAAACTGCAGGAACTTCAAACCGGCACTAGGAAACAGACTGAGAAGCCAGAGTAAAAGTTTCTCCTGCAACCCGTTCCCTTTGTGCTAGATGAACGTACGTCTCTCCACATGCTCAGTTCTGAGAGATAAGTGTGTGTGAAAGCCGTCCTTCACCCAGCTTGTTGGGAACACAGAGTTTCTTTTCAGTTGCAAACTCCACTCCATAAATATATATGGGGTGGTACAAGCTCCAACACGGTTTTACAGTGAAAAATGCAGGAACTTCAAACCGGCACTAGGAAACAGACTGAGAAACCAGAGTAAAAGTTTCTCCTGCAACTCGTTCCCTTTGTGCTAGATGAACGAACGTCTCTCCACATGCTCAGTTCTGAGAGATAACTGTGGTTGAAAGCCGTCCTTCACATAGCTTGTTGGGAACACAAAGTTTCTTTTCACTTGCCAACTCCACTCCATACATATATATGGGGAGGTACAAGTTCCAACCCAGTTTTACAGTGAAAACTGCAGGAACTTCAAACCGGCACTAGTAAACAGACTGAGAAACCAGAGTAAAATTTTCTCCTGCAACCCGTTCCCTTTGTGCTTGATGAACGAACGTCTCTCCACATACTCAGTTCTGAGAGGTAAGTGTGGTTGAAAGCCGTACTTCACCTAGCTTGTTGGGAACACAAAGTTTTTTTTCACTTGCCAACTCCACTCCATACATATATATGGGGAGGTACTAGTTCCAACCCGGTTTTACAGTGAAAAGTGCAGGAACTTCAAACCGGACTAAGAAACAGAATGAGAAAACAGAATAATGGTTTCTCCTGCAACCCGTTCCCTTTTTGCTAGATGAACGAACGTCTCTCCACATGCTCAGTTCTGAGAGATAAGTGTGTGTGAAAGCCGTCCTTCACCTAGCTTGTTGGGGACACAAAGTTTCTTTTCAGTTGCAAACTCCACTCCATACATATATATGGGGAGGTATTCGTTCCAACTCGGTTTTAAACTGAAAACTGCAGGAACTTCAAACCGGCACTAGGAAACAGACTGAGAAACCAGAGTAAAAGTTTCTCCTGCAACCCGTTCCCTTTGTGCTAGATGAAAGAACGTCTCGCTACATGCTCAGTTCTGTGAGATAAGTGTGTGTGAAAGCCGTCCTTCACCTAGCTATTTGGGAACACAAAGTTTCTTTTCAGTTGCAAACCCCACTCCATACATATATATGGGGAGGTACTAGTTCCAACTCGGTTTTACAGTGAAAACTGCAGGAATTCAAACCGGCAGTAGGAAACATACTGTGAAACCAGAGTAAAAGTTTCTACTGCAACCCGTTCAATTTTTGCTAGATGAACGAACGTCTCTCCACATGCTCAGTTCTGAGAGATAATTGTGTGTGAAAGCCGTCCTTCACCTAGCTTGTTGGGAACACAAAGTCCTTTTCAGTTGCAAAATCCACTCCATACATATATATGTTGAGGTACGAGCTCCAACTCTGTTTTAGAGTGAAAACTGCAGGAATTTCAAACCGGCACTAGGAAACATACTGTGAAACCAGAGTATAAGTTTCTCCTGAAACCCGTACCCCTTGTGCTAGATGAACGAACGTCTCTTCACATGCTCAGTTCTGAGAGATATCTGTGTGTGAAAGCCGTTCTTCAACTAGATTGTTGGGAACACAAAGTTTCTTTTCAGTTGCAAACTCCACTCCGTACATATATATGGGGAGGTACCAACTCCAACTCGGTTTTACAGTGAAAACTGTAGGAACTTCAAAGTGGCACTAGGAAACAGACTGAGAAACCAGAGTAAAAGTTTCTCCTGCAACGCGTTCCCTTTGTGCTAGATGAACGAACGTCTCTCCACATGATCAGTTCTGAGACATAAGTGTGTGTGAAGCCGTCCTTCACCTAGCTTTTTGGGAACACAAAGTTTCTTTTCATTTGCAAACTCCACTCCATACATATATATGGGGAGGTACTACTTCCAACTCGGTTTTACAGAGAAAACTGCAGGAACTTCAAACCGGCACTAGGAATCAGACTGAGAAACCAGAGTAATAGTTTATCCTGCAACCCGTTCCCTTTGTGCTAGATGAACGAACGTCTCTCCACATGCTCAGTTCTGAGAGATAAGTGTGTGTGAAAGCCGTCCTTCACCTAGCTTGTTGGGAACACAAAGATTCTTTTCAGTTGCAAACCCCACTCTATACATATATATGGGGAGGTATTAGTTCAAACTCTGTTTTACAGTGAAAACTGCAGGAACCTCAAACCGGCACTAGGAAACAGACTGAGAAACCAGAGTAAACGTTTCTCCTGAAACCCGTTCCTCTTGTGCTAGATGAACGAACGTCTCTTCACATGCTCAGTTCTGAGGGATATCTTTGTGTGAAAGCCGTCCTTCATCTAGATTGTTGGGAACACAAAGATTCTTTTCAGTTCCAAACTCCACTCCATACATATATATGGGGAGGTACTAGCTCCAACTCGGTTTTACAGTGAAAACTGCAGGAACTTCAAACCGGCAATAGGAATCAGACTGAGAAACCAGAGTAAAAGTTTCTCTTGCAACCCGTTCCATTTGTGCTAGATGAACGAACGTCTCTCCACATGCTCAGTTCAGAGAGATAAGTGTGTGTGAAAGCCTTCCTTCACCTAGCTTGTTGGGAACACAAAGTTTCTTTACAGTTGCAAATTCCACTCCGTACATATATATGGGGAGGTATTAGTTCCAACTCGGTTTTACAGTGAAAACTGCAGGAAATTCAAATCGGAACTAGGAAACAGACTGAGATACCAGAGTAAAAGTTTCTCCTGAAACCCGTTCCCCTTGTGCTAGATGAACGAACGTCTCTTCACATGCTCAGTTCTGAGAGATATCTGTGAGTGAAAGCCGTCCTTCACCTAGATAGTTGGGAACACAAAGTTTCTTTTCAGTTGCAAACTCCACCCCGTACTTATATATGGGGAGGTACTAGCTCCAACTCGGTTTTACAGTGAAAATTGCAGGAACTTCAAACCGGCACTAGGAAACAGACTGAGAAAACAGAGAAAAAGTTTCTCCTGAAACCCGTTCCCTTTGCGCTAGATGAACGAACGTCTCTCCACATGCTCAGTTCTGAGAGATAAATGTGTGTGAAAGCCGTCCTTCACCTAGCTTGCTGGGAACACAAAGTTTCTTTTCAGTTGCTAACTCCACTCCATACATATATATGGGGAGGTACTAGCTCCAAATTTGTTTTACAGTGAAAACTGCAGGAACTTCAAACAGGCACTAGGAAACAGACTGAGAAACCAGAGTAAAAGTTTCTCCTGCAACCCGTTCCCTTTGTGCTAGATGAACGTACGTCTCTCCACATGCTCAGTTCTGAGAGATAAGTGTGTGTGAAATCCTTCCTTCACCCAGCTTGTTGGGAACACAGAGTTTCTTTTCAGTTGCAAACTCCACTCCATAAATATATATGGGGTGGTACAAGCTCCAACACGGTTTTACAGTGAAAAATGCAGGAACTTCAAACCGGCACTAGGAAACAGACTGAGAAACCAGAGTAAAAGTTTCTCCTGCAACTCGTTCCCTTTGTGCTAGATGAACGAACGTCTCTCCACATGCTCAGTTCTGAGAGATAATTGTGGTTGAAAGCCGTCCTTCACATAGCTTGTTGGGAACACAAAGTTTCTTTTCACTTGCCAACTCCACTCCATACATATATATGGGGAGGTACTAGTTCCAACCCGGTTTTACAGTGAAAACTGCAGGAACTTCAAACCGGCACTAGTAAACAGACTGAGAAACCAGAGTAAAATTTTCTCCTGCAACCCGTTCCCTTTGTGCTAGATGAACGAACGTCTCTCCACATACTCAGTTCTGAGAGGTAAGTGTGGTTGAAAGCCGTACTTCACCTAGCTTGTTGGGAACACAAAGTTTTTTTTCACTTGCCAACTACACTCCATACATATATATGGTGAGGTACTAGCTCCAACTCGGTTTTACAGTGAAAACTGCAGGAACTCCAAACCGGCACTAGGAAACAGACTGAGAATCCAGAAGAAAAGTTTCTACTGCAACCCGTTCCGTTGGTGCTAGATGAACGTACGTCTCTCCACATGCTCAGTTCTGAAAGATAACTGTGTGAAGCCGTCCTTCACCTAGGTTGTTGGGAACACAAAGTTTTTTTCAGTTGCAAACTCCACTCCATACATATATATGGGGAAGTACTAGCTCCAACTCGGTTTTACAGTGGAAACTGAAGGAATTTCAATCCGGCACTAGTAAACAGACTGAGAAACCAGAGAAAAGATTCTCCTACAACCCGTTCCCATTGTGCTAGATGAACGAACGTCTCTCAACATGCTCAGTTCTGAGAGATAAGTGTGTGTGAAAGCCGTCATTCACCTAGCTTTTTGGGAACACAAAGTTTCTTTTCAGTTGCAAACTCCACTCCATACATATATATGGGGATGTACTAGCTGAAACTCGGTTTTATAGTGAAAACTGCAGGAACTTCAAAACGGCACTAGGAAACAGACTGAGAAGCCAGAGTAAAAGTTTCTCCTGCAACCCGTTCCCTTTGTGCTAGATGAACGAACGTCTCTCCAGATGCTAAGTTCTGAGAGGTAAGTGTGTGTGAAAGCCGTCCTTCACCCAGCTTGTTGGGAACACAAAGTTTCTTTTCAGTTGCAAACAACACTCCATACATATATTTGGGGAGGTACGAGCTCCAACTCGATTTTACAGTGAAAATTGCAGGATCTTCAAACCGGCACTAGGAAACAGACTGAGAAACCAGAGTAAAAGTTTCTTCTGAAACCCGTTCCCTTTGTGCTGGATGAACGAAAGTCTCTCCACATGCTCAGTGCTGAGAGATAACTGCGTGTGAAGCCGTCCTTCACCTAGCATGTTGGGAACACAAAGTTTCTTTTCAGTTGCAAACAACACTCCATACATATATTTGGGGAGGTACGAGCTCCAACTCGATTTTACAGTGAAAATTGCAGGATCTTCAAACCGGCACTAGGAAACAGACTGAGAAACCAGAGTAAAAGTTTCTCCTGCAACCCGTTCCCTTTGTGCTAGATGAACGAACGTCTCTCCACATGCTCAGTTCTGAGGGACAAGTGTGTGTGAAAGCCGTCCTTCACCTACCTTGTTGGGAAAGCAAAGTTTCTTTCCAGTTGCAAACTCCACTCCATACATATATTTGGGGAGGTACTAGCTCCAACTCGATTTTACAGTGAAAACTGCAGGATCTTCAAACCGGCACTATGAAACAGACTGAGAAAACAGAGTAAAAGTTTCTCCTGCAACCCGTTCCCTTTGTGCTAGATGAACGACAGTCTCTCAACATGCTCAATTCTGAGAGAAAAGTGTGTGTGAAAGCCGTCCTTCACATAGCTTCTTGGGAACACAAAGTTTCTTATCGGTTGCACACCGCAAACCATACATAAATATGGGGAGGTACTAGCTCCAACTCGGTTTTACAGTGAAAACTGAAGGAACTTCATACCGGCACTAGGAAACAGACTGAGAAAACAGAATAAAAGTTTCTACTGCAACCCGTTCCCTTTTTGCTAGATGAACGAACGTCTCTCCACATGCTCAGTTCTGAGAGATAACTGTGTGAAGCCGTCCTTCACATAGCTTGTTGGGAACACAAAGTTTCTTTTCAGTTGCAAACTCCACTCCATACATATATATGGGGAGGTACTAGCTCCAACTCTTTTTTACAGTGGAAACTGCAGGAACTTCAAACCGGCACTAGGAAACAGACTGAGAAACCAGAGTAAAAGTTTCTCTTGCAACCCGTTCCCTTTGTGCTAGATGAACGAACGTCTCTCCACATGCTCAGTGCTGAGAGATAACTGAGTGTGAAGCCGTCCTTCACCAAGCATGTTGGGAACACAAAGTTTCTTTGCAGTTGCAAACAACACTCCATACATATATATGGGGAGGTACGAGCTCCAACTCGGTTTTACAGTGAAAATTGCAGGAACTTCAAACCGGCACTAGGAAACAGACTGAGAAACCAGAGTAAAAGTTTCTCCTGCAACTCGTTCCCTTTGTGCTAGATGAACGAACGTCTCTCCACATGCTCAGTTCTGAGAGACAAGTGTGTGTGAAAGCCGTCCTTAACCTACCTTGTTGGGAACACAAAGTTTCTTTTCAGTTGCAAACTCCACTCCGTTCATATATATGGGGATATACTAGCTCCAAGTCTGTTTTACAGTGAAAACTGCAGGAAATTCAAACCGGCACTAAGAAACAGACTGAGAATCCAGAGAAAAGTTCCACCTGCAACCCGTTCCTTTTGTGCTAGATGAACGAACGTCTCTCCACATGCCCAGTTCTGAGAGATAAGTGTGTGTGAAAGCCGTCCTTCATCTATCTTGTTGGGAACACAAAGTTTCTTTTTAGTTGCAAACTCCACCCCATACATATATATGGGGAGGTACTAGCTCCAACTCGATTTTACAGTGAAAACTGCAGGAACTTCAAACCGGCACTAGGAAACAGACTGAGAATACAGAGTAAAAGATTCTCCTGCAACCCGTTCCCTTTGTGCTAGATGAACGACAGTCTCTCCACATGCTCAAATCTGAGAGAAAAGTGTGTGTGAAAGCCGTCCTTCACATAGCTTGTTGGGAACACATAGTTTCTTATCGGTTGCAAACAGCACTCCATACATATATGTGCGGAGGTACTAGCTCCAACTCGGTTTTACAGTGGAAACTGCAAGAACTTCAAACCAGTACTAGAAAACAGACTGAGAAACCAGAGTAAAGTTTCTCCTGCAACCCGTTCCCTTTGTGCTAGATGAACGAACGTCTCTCCACATGCTCAGTTCTGAGAGATAAGTGTGTGTGAAAGCCGTACTTCACCCAGCTTGTTGGGAACACAAAGTTTCTTTTCAGTTGCAAACTCCACTCCATACATATATATGGGGAGGTACGAGCTCCAACACGGTTTTACAGTGAAAAATGCAGGAACTTCAAACCGGCACTAGGAAACAGACTGAGAAGCCAGAGTAAAAGTTTCTCCTGCAACCCCTTCCCTTTTTGCTAGATGAACGAACGTCTCTCCACATGCTCAGTTCTGAGATATAAGTGTGGTTGAAAGCCGTCCTTCACCTAGCTTGTTGGGAACACAAAGTTTCTTTTCACTTGCCAACTCCACTCCATACATATATATGGGGAGGTACTAGCTCCAACTCTGTTTTACAGTGAAAACTGCAGAAACTTCAAACCGGCACTAGGAAACAGACTGAGAAACCAGAGTATATGTTTCTCCTGCAACCCGTTCCCTTTGTTCTAGATGAACGACAGTCTCTCCACATGCTCAATTCTGAGAGAAAAGAGTGTGTGAAAGCCGTACTTCACATAGCTTGTTGGGAACACAAAGTTTCTTTTCAGTTACAAACTCGACTGCATACATATATATGGGGAGGTACAAGCTCCAACACCTTTTTAAAGTGAAAAATGCAGGAACTTCAAACCGGGACTAGGAAACAGACTGAGAAACCAGAGTAAAAATTTCTCCTGCAACCCGTTCCCTTTGTGCTAGATGAACGAACGTCTCTCTACATGCTCAGTGCTGAGAGACAAGTGTGTGTGAAAGTCGTCCTTCACATAGATTGTTGGGAACACAAAGTTTCTTTTCAGTTGCAAACTCCACTCCATACATATATATGGGGAGCTACGAGCACCAAATCTGTTTTACAGTGGAAACTGCATGAACTTCAAACCGGCACTAGGAAACAGACTGAGAAACCAGAGTAAAAGTTTCTCCTGCAACCCGTTCCCTTTGTGCTAGATGAACGAAAGTCTCCCCACATGCTCAATTCTGAGAGATAAGTGTGTTTTAAAGCCGTCCTTCAACTTGATTGTTGGGAACACAAAGTTTGTTTTCAGTTGCAAACTCCACTCCATACATATATATGGGGAGGTACTAGCTCCAACTCTTTTTTACTGTGAAAACTGCAGGAACTTCAAACAGGCACTAGGAAACAGCCTGAGAAACCAGAGTAAAAGTTTCTCCTTCAACCCGTTCCCATTGTGCTAGATGAACGAACGTCTCTCCACAGGCTCAATTCTGAGAGATAAGTGTGTGTGAAAGCCGTCCTTCACCTAGCTTGTAGGGAACACAAAGTTTCTTTTCAATTGCAAACTCCACTCCATACATATATATAGGGAGGTACTAGCTCCAACTCGTTTTTACAGTGAAAACTGCAGGAAATTCAAACCAGCACTAGGAAGCAGACTGAGAAACCAGAGTAAAAGTTTCTCCTTCAACCCGTTCACATTGTGCTAGATGAACGAACGCCTCTCCACATGCTCAATTCTGAGAGATAAGTGTGTGTGAAAGCCGTCCTTCATCTAGCTTGTTGGGAACACAAAGTTTCTTTTCAATTGCAATCTCCACTCCATACATATATATGGGGAGGTACTAGCTCCAACTCGGTTTTACAGTGAAAATTTCAGGAACATAAAACCTCCACTATGAAACAGACTGAGAAAACAGAGTAAAAGTTTCCCCTGCTACCTGTTCCCTTTGTGCTAGATGAAAGAACGTCTCTCCACATGCTCAGTTCTGAGAGATAAGTGTGTGTGAAAGCCGTACTTCACCTAGGTTTTTGGGAACACAAAGATTCTTTTCAGTTGCAAACTCTACTCCATACATATATATGGGGAGGTACTAACTCCAACTCGGTTTTACAGTGAAAACTGCAGGAACTTCAAACCGGCACTAGGAAAAAGACTGAGAAAGCAGAGAAAAAGTGTCTCCTGCAACCCGTTCCCTTGGTGCTAGATGAACGAACGTCTCTCCACTTGCTCAGTTCTGAGAGATAATTGTGTATGAAAGCCGTACTTCAACTAGCTTGTTGGAAACACAGAGTTTCTTTTCAGTTGCAAACTCCTTTCGATACATATATATGGGGAGGTACTAGCTCCAACACGGTTTTACAGAGGAAACTGCAGGAAATTCAAACTGGCACTAGGAAACAGACTGAGAAACCAGAGTAAAAGTTTCCCTGCAACCCGTTCCATTTATGCTAGATGAACGAACGTCTCTCCAGATGCTCAATTCTAAGAGATAAGTGTGTGTGAAAGCCGTCCTTCACCTAGCTTGTTGGGAACACAAAAATTCTTTTCAGTTGCAAACTCCACTCCATACATATATATAGGGAGGTACAACATCCAACTCGTTTTTACAGTGAATACAGCAGGAACTTCAAACCGGCACTTGGAAAAAGACTGAGAATACAGAGTAAAAGTTTCTCCTGCAAACCGTTCCCTTTGTGATAGATGAACGAACATCTCTTCACATGCTCAGTTCTGAGAGATAAGTGTGTGTGAAAGCCTTCCTTCACCTAGCTTGTTGGGAACACAAAAATTCTTTTCAGTTGCTAAATCCAATCCATACATATACATGGTTAGGTACTTGCTACAAATCGGTGTTACAGTGAAAACTGCAGGAACATCAAACCGGCAGTAGGAAACCGACTGAGAAACCAGAGTAAAAGTTTCTCATGCAAAGCGTTCCCATTGTGCTAGATGAATGAATGTCTATCCACAAGCTCAGTTCTGAGAGATAAGTGTGTGTGAAAGCCGTCCTTCACCTAGCTTGTTGGGAACACAAAGTTTCTTTTCTGTTGCAAACTCCTTTCCATAAATATCTAAGAGTCGGGTCTAGCTCCAACTCAGTTTTACAGTGAAAACTGCAGGAACATCAAAACGGCACTTGGAAAAATACTGAGAATCCAGAGTAAAATTTTCTCCTGCAAACTGTTCCCTTTGTGCTAGATGAACGAACGTCTCTTCACATGCTCAGTTCTGAGAGATAATTGTGTGTGAAAGCCTTCCTTCACCTAGTTTCTTGGGAACACAAAGATTCTTTTCAGTTCCTAAATCCAATCCATACATATACATGGGTAGGTACTTGCTCCAACACTGTGTTACAGTGAAAACAGCAGGAACTTCAAACCAGCACTAGGAAACAGACTGAGAAACCAGAGTAAAAGTTTCCCATGCAACGTGTTCAAATTTTTCTAGATGAACGAACGTCTTTCTACAAGCTCAGAGTTGAGAAATAACTGTGTGTTTGCCGACCTTCAACTAGCTTGTTGGTAACACAAAGTTTCTTTTCAGTTGCAAACTCCAATCCATACATATATATAGGGAGGTACTAGCTCCAACTCGGTTTTACAGTGATAACTGCAGGAATTCAAACCGGCACTAGGAAACAGACTGAGAAACCAGAGTAAAAGTTTCCCTTGCAACACGTTCCCTTTGTGCTAGATGAACGAACGTCTCTCCACATGCTCAGTTCTGAGAGATAAGTGTGTGTGAAAGCCGTCCTTCACCTAGCTTGTTGGGAACACAAAGATTCTTTTCAGTTACAAACTCCACTCCATACATATATATGGGGAGGTACCAGCTGCAACTCAATTTTACAGTGAAAACTGCAGGAACTTCAAACCGGCACTAGGAAACAGACTGAGAAACCAGAGTAAAAGTTCCCCCTGCAATGCGTTCCATTTGTGCTACATGAACGAAAGCCTCTCCACATGCTCACTTCTGAAAGATAAGTGTGTGTGAAAGCCGTCCTTCACCTAGCTTGTTGGGAACACAAAGATTCTTTTCAGTTGCTAACTCCAATCCATACATATACATGGGTAGGTACTCTGCTCCAACTCAGTATTACAGTGAAAAATGCAGAAATTCAAACCGGCACTAGGAAAAAGACTGAGAATCCAGAGTAATAGTTTATCCTACAACGGGTTCTCTTTGTGCTAGATGAAAGAACGTCTTTCCACATGCTCAGTTCTGAGAGATAAGTGACTGTGAAAGCCGTACTTCACCTAGCATGTTGGGAACATAAAGTTTCTTTTCACTTGAAAATTCCACTCCATACATATATATGGGGAGGTAATAGCTCCAAATCGATTTTACAGTGAAAACTGCAGGAACTTCCAACCGGCACTAGGAAACAGACTGAGATACCAGAGTATAAGTTTCACCTGAATCGTGTTCCATTTTTGCTAGATGAACGAACGTCTATCCAAATGCTCAGTTCTGAGAGATAAGTGTGTGTGAAAGCTGTACTTCACCTAGCTTGTTTGGAACACAAAGTTTCTTTTCAGTTGCAAACTCCAATCCATACATATATTTAGGGAGGTACGAGCTCCAACTCGGTTTTACAGTGAAAACTGCAGGACTTCAAACAGACACTAGGAAACAGACTGAGGAACCAGAGTAAAGGTTTCTCCTGCAACCCGTTTCCTTTGTGCTAGTTGAACTAACGTCTCTCCACATGCTTAGATCTGAGAGATAAGTGTGTGTGAAAGCCGTACTTCACCTAGCTTCTTGGGAACACAAAGTTTCTTTTCAGTTGCAAACACCACTCCATTCATATATATGGTGATTTACTACCTCCAACTCGGTTTTACAGGGAAAACTGTAGGAACTTCAATCCGGCACTTGGAAAAATACTAAGAATCCAGAGTAAAAGTTTCTCCTGCAAACCGTTCCTTTTGTGCTAGATGAACGAACCTCTCTACACATGCTCAGTTCTGAGATATAAGTGTGTGTGAAAGCCTTCCTTCACCTAGCTTGTTGGGACCACAAAAATTCTTTTCAGTTGCTAAATCCAATCCATACATATACATGGTTAGGTACTTGCTCCAACTCGGTGTTACAGTGAAAACTGCAGGAACATGAAACCGGCACTAGGAAACCGACTGAGAAACCAGAGTAAAAGTTTCTCATGCAAAGCGTTCCCATTTTGCTAGATGAATGAACGTCTATCCACAAGCTCAGTTCTGAGAGATAAGTGTGTGTGAAAGCGGTCCTTCACCTAGCTTGTTGGGAACACAAAGTTTCTTTTCAGTTGCAAACTCCTTTCCATAAATATTTAAGAGTCGGGTCTAGCTCCAACTCAATTTTACAGTGAAAACTGCAGGAACTTCAAACCGGCACTAGGAAACAGACTGAGAAACCAGAGTAAAAGTTTCCCATGCAACGCGTTCAAATTTTGCTAGATGAACGAACGTCTTTCGACATACTCAGGTTTGAGAAATAAGTGTGTGTAAAGCCGACCTTCAACTAGCTTGTTGGGAACACAAAGTTTCTTTTCAGTTGCAAACTCCACTCCATACATATATATAGGGAGGTACAACCTCCAACTCGGTTTTACAGTGAAAACTGCAGGAAATACAAACCGGCACTAGGAAACAGACTTAGAAACCAGAGTAAAAGTTCCTCCTGCAATGCGTTCCATTTGTGCTAGATGAACGAAAGCCTCTCCACATGCTCAGTTCTGAGAGATAAGTGTGTGTGAAAGCCGTCCTTCAATTTGCTTGTTGGGAACACAAAGATTCTTTTCAGTTGCTAACTCCAATCCATACATATACATGGGTAGTTACTAGCTCCAACAAAGTATTACAGTGAAAAATGCAGGAAATTCAAACCGGCACTAGGAAACAGAATGAGAATCCAGAGTAATAGTTTATCCTGCAACGCGTTCCCTTTGTGCTAGATGAATGAACGTCTTTCCACATGCTGAGTTCTGAGAGATAAGTGTGTGTGAAAGCCGTACTTCACCTAGCTTGTTGGGAACACAAAGTTTCTTTTCAGTTGCAAACTCCACTCCATACATTTATATGGGGTGGTACAATCTCCAACTCGGTTTTACAGTGAAAACTGTAGGAACTTGAAACCGGCACTAGGAAACAGACTGAGAAACCAGAGTAAAAGTTTCTCCTGCAACACGTTCCCTTTATGCTAGATGAAGGAACGTCTCTCCACATGCTCAGTTCTCAGAGATAAGTGTGTGTGAAAGCCGTACTTCACATAGCTTCTTGGGAACACAAAGTTTCTTTTCATTTGCAAACACCACTCCATTCATATATATGGGGATTTACTAGCTCAAACTCGGTTTTACAGTGAAAACTGCAGGAACTTCAAACCGGCACTAGGAAAAAGACTGAGAATCCAGAGTAAAAGTTTCTCCTGCAACCCGTTCCCTTTGTGCTAGATGAACGAACGTCTCCCCACATGCTCAGTTCTGAGAGATAACAGTGTGTGAAAGCCGTCCTTCACCTAGCTTGTTGGGAACACAAAGTTTCTTTTCAATTGCAATCTCCACTCCATAGATATATAATGGGAGGTACTAGCTACAACTCGGTTTTACAGTGAAAACTGCAGGAACTTCAAACCGGCACTAGGAAACAGACTGAGAAACCAGAGTAAAAGTTTCTTCTGCAATCCGTTACATTTGTGCTAGATGAACGAACGTCTCTCCACATGCTCAGTTGTGAGAGATAAGTGTGTGTGAAAGCTGTCCTTCACCTATCTTGTTGGGAACATAAAGTTTCTTTTCTGTTGCAAACTCCACTCCATACATATATAAGGGGAGGTACTAGCTCCAACTCGGTTTTACAGAGGAAACTGCAGGAAATTCAAACCGGCACTAGGAAACAGACTGATAAACCAGAGTAAAAGTTTCCCTGCAACCCGTTCCATTTATGCTAGATGAACGAACGTCTCTCCAGGTGCTCAATTCTAAGAGATAAGTGTGTGTGAAAGCCGTCCTTCACCTTGCTAGTTGGGAACACAGTTTCTTTTCAGTTGCAAACTGCACTCCATACATATATATGGGGAGGTACGAGCTCCAACTCTGTTTTACATTGAAAACTGCAGGAACTTCAAACCGGCACTAGGAAACAGACTGTGAAAGCAGAGTAAAAGTATCCCCTGAAACCCGTTCTCTTTGTGCTAGATGAACGAACGTCTCTCCACATGCTCAGTTCTGAGAGATAACAGTGTTGAAAGCCGTCCTTCACATATCTTGTTGGGAACATTAAGTTTCTTTTCAGTTGCAAATTCCTCTCCACACATATATACGGGAAGGTACTAGCTCCAACTCGGTTTTACAGTGAAAACTGCAGGAACTTCCAACCGGCACTAGGAAACAGACTGAGAACCCAGGGTAAAAGTTTCTCCTGCAACCCGTTCCCTTTGTGCTAGATGAACGAACGAATCTCCACATGCTCAGTTCTGAAAGATAAGTGTGTGTGAAAGCCGTCCTTCACCTAGCTTGTTGGAACACAAAGTTTCTTTTCAGTTGCAAACTCCACTCCATACATATATATGGGGAGGTACTAGCTCCAACTCGGTTTTACATTGAAAACTGCAGGAACATAAAACCTCCACTAGGAAACAGACTGAGAAACCAGACTAAAAGTTTCTCATGCAACGCGTTCATATTGGGCTAGATGAACGAAAGTCTTTCGACATGCTCAGGTCTGAGAAATAAGTGTGTGTGAAAGCCGTCCTTCAGCTTGCTTGTTGGGAACACAAAGTTTCTTTTCAGTTGCAAACTCCTTTCCATAAATATCTAAGAGTCGGGTCTAGCTCCAACTCAGTTTTACAGTGAAAACTGCAGGAACATCAAAACGGCACTTGGAAAAATACTGAGAATTCAGAGTAAAATTTTCTCCTGCAAACCGTTCCCTTTGTGCTAGATGAACGAACGTCTCTTCACATGCTCAGTTCTGAGAGATAAGTGTCTGTGAAAGCCTTCCTTCACCTAGCTTCTTGGGAACACAAAGATTCTTTTCAGTTCCTAAATCCAATCCATACATATACATGGGTAGGTACTTGCTAGAACATGGTGTTACAGTGAAAACTGCAGGAACTTCAAACCGGCACTAGGAAACAGACTGAGAAACCAGAGTAAAAGTTTCCCATGCAACGCGTTCAAATTTTGCTAGATGAACGAACGTCTTTCGACAAGCTCAGTTTTGAGGAATAAGTGTGTGTGAAAGCCGACCTTCAACTAGCTTGTTGGGAACACAAAGTTTCTTTTCAGTTGCAAACTCCAATCCATACATATATATAGGGAGGTACTAGCTCCAACTCGGTTTTACAGTGAAAACTGCAGGAATTCAAACCGGCACTAGGAAACAGACTGAGAAACCAGAGTAAAAGTTTCCCTTGCAACACGTTCCCTTTGTGCTAGATGAACGAACGTCTCTCCACATGCTCAGTTCTGAGAGATAAGTGTGTGTGAAAGCCGTCCTTCACCTAGCTTGTTGGGAACACAAAGATTCTTTTCAGTTACAAACTCCACTCCATACATATATATGGGGAGGTACTAGCTGCAACTCGATTTTACAGTGAAAACTGCAGGAACTTCAAACCGGCACTGGGAAACAGACTGAGAAACCAGAGTAAAAGTTCCTCCTGCAATGCGTTCCATTTGTGCTAGATGAACGAAAGCCTCTCCACATGCTCAGTTCTGAGAGATAAGTGTGTGTGAAAGCCGTCCTTCAACTAGCTTGTTGGGAACACAAAGATTCTTTTCAGTTGCTAACTCCAATCCATACATATACATGGGTAGGTACTCTGTTCCAACTCAGTATTACAGTGAAAAATGCAGAAATTCAAACCGGCACTAGGAAAATACTGAGAATCCAGAGTAATAGTTTATCCTACAATGCGTTCTCTTTTTGCTAGATGAAAGAACGTCTTTCCACATGCTCAGTACTGAGAGATAAGTGTGTGTGAAAGCCGTACTTCACCTAGCTTGTTGGGAAGATAAAGTTTCTTTTCACTTGAAAACTCCACTCCATACATATATATGGGGAGGTAATAGCTCCAAATCGATTTTACAGTGAAAACTGCAGGAACTTCCAACCGGCACTAGGAAACAGACTGAGATACCAGAGTATTAGTTTCACCTGAATCGTGTTCCATTTTTGCTAGATGAACGAACGTCTATCCAAATGCTCAGTTCTGAGAGATAAGTGTGTGTGAAAGCTGTACTTCACCTAGCTTGTTGGGAACACAAAGTTTCTTTTCAGTTGCAAACTCCACTCCATAGATATATATAGGGAGGTACAACTTCCAACTCGGTTTTACATTGAAAACTGCAGGAAATTCAAACCGGCACTAGGAAACAAACGGAGAAACCAGAGTAAAATTTCTCCTTCAACCCGTTCCCTTTGTGCTAGATGAACGAACGTCTCTCCACATGCTCATTTCTGAGAGATAAATGTGTGTGAAAGCCGTCCTTCAACTAGCTTGTTGGGAACACATAGTTTCTTTCACTTGCAAACTCCAATCCATACATATATTTAGGGAGGTACGAGCTCCAACTCGGTTTTACAGTGAAAACTGCAGGACTTCAAACAGACACTAGGAAACAGACTGAGGAACCAGAGTAAAGGTTTCTCCTGCAACCCGTTTCCGTTGTGCTAGTTGAACTAACGTCTCTCCACATGCGTAGATCTGAGAGATAAGTGTGTGTGAAAGCCGTACTTCACCTAGCTTCTTGGGAACACAAAGTTTCTTTTCAGTTGCAAACACCACTCCATTCATATATATGGGGATTTACTAGCTCAAAATCGGTTTTACAATGAAAACTGCAGGAACTTCAAACCGGCACTAGGAAAAAGACTGAGAATCCAGAGTAAAAGTTTCTCCTGCAACCCGTTCCCTTTGTGCTAGATGAACGAACGTCTCCCCACATGCTCAGTTCTGAGAGATAACAGTGTGTGAAAGCCGTCCTTCACCTAGCTTGTTGGGAACACAAAGTTTCTTTTCAATTGCAATCTCCACTCCATAGATATATAATGGGAGGTACTAGCTACAACTCGGTTTTACAGTGAAAACTGCAGGAACTTCAAACCGGCACTAGGAAACAGACTGAGAAACCAGAGTAAAAGTTTCTTCTGCAACCCGTTACATTTGTGCTAGATGAACGAACGTCTCTCCACATGCTCAGTTGTGAGAGAAAAGTGTGTGTGAAAGCTGTCCTTCACCTATCTTGTTGGGAACATAAAGTTTCTTTTCTGTTGCAAACTCCACTCCATACATATATAAGGGGAGGTACTAGCTCCAACTCGGTTTTACAGAGGAAACTGCAGGAAATTCAAACCGGCACTAGGAAACAGACTGATAAACCAGAGTAAAAGTTTCCCTGCAACCCGTTCCATTTATGCTAGATGAACGAACGTCTCTCCAGGTGCTCAATTCTAAGAGATAAGTGTGTGTGAAAGCCGTCCTTCACCTAGCTAGTTGGGAACACAGTTTCTTTTCAGTTGCAAACTGCACTCCATACATATATATGGGGAGGTACGAGCTCCAACTCTGTTTTACAGTGAAAACTGCAGGAACTTCAAACCGGCACTAGGAAACAGACTGTGAAAGCAGAGTAAAAGTATCCCCTGAAACCCGTTCCCTTTGTGCTAGATGAACGAACGTCTCTCCACATGCTCAGTTCTGAGAGATAACAGTGTTGAAAGCCGTCCTTCACATATCTTGTTGGGAACATTAAGTTTCTTTTCAGTTGCAAATTCCTCTCCATACATATATACGGGAAGGTACTAGCTCCAACTCGGTTTTACAGTGAAAACTGCAGGAACTTCAAACCGGCACTAGGAAACAGACTGAGAACCCAGAGTAAAAGTTTCTCCTGCAACCCGTTCCCTTTGTGCTAGATGAACGAACGAATCTCCACATGCTCAGTTCTGAAAGATAAGTGTGTGTGAAAGCCGTCCTTCACCTAGCTTGTTGGAACACAAAGTTTCTTTTCAGTTGCAAACTCCACTCCATACATATATATGGGGAGGTACTAGCTCCAACTCGGTTTTAAAGTGAAAACTGCAGGAACTTCAAACCGGCACTAGGAAACAGACTGAGAAACCAGAGTAAAAATTTCTCCTGCAACCCGTTCCCTTTGTGCTAGATGAACGAACGTCTCTCCACATGCTCAGTTCTGAGAGATAAGTGTGTGTGAAAGCCGTCCTTCACCTAGCTTGTTGGGAACACAAAGTTTATTTTCAGTTGCAAACTCCACTCAATACATATATATGGGGAGGTACTAGCTCCAACTCGGTTTTACATTGAAAACTGCAGGAACATAAAACCTCCACTAGGAAACAGACTGAGAAACCAGAGTAAAAGTTTCTCATGCAACGCGTTCATATTGGGCTAGATGAACGAAAGTCTTTCGACATGCTCAGGTCTGAGAAATAAGTGTGTGTGAAAGCCGTCCTTCAGCTTGCTTGTTGGGAACACAAAGTTTATTTTCAGTTGCAAACTCCACTCCATACATATACATAGGGATGTACAACATCCAACTCGTTTTTACAGTGAAAACTGCAGGAACTTCAAACCGGCACTAGGAAACATACTGTGAAACCAGAGTAAAAGTTTCTCCTGCCACACGTTCCCTTTGTGCTAGATGAACGAACGTCTCTCCATGTGCTCAGTTCTGAGAGATAATTGTGTGTTAAAGCCGTCCTTCACCTAGCTTGTTGGGAACACAAAGTTTCTTTTCAGTTGCAAACACCACTCCATACATATATATGGGGATGTATTAGCTCCAACTCGATTTTACAGTGAAAACTGCAGGAACTTCAAACCGGCACTAGGAAACAGACTGAAAATCCAGAGTAAAAGTTTCTCCTGCAATGCGTTCCCTTTGTGCTAGATGAACGAACGTCTCTCCACATGCTCAGTTCTGAGAGATAAGTGTGTGTGAAAGCCGTACTTCACCTAGCTTCTTGGGAACACAAAGTTTCTTTTCAGTTGTAAACACCACTCCATTCATATATATGGGGATTTACTAGCTCCAACTCGGTTTTACAGTGAAAACTGTAGGAACATCAAACCGGCACTAGGAAACAGACTGAAAATACCAGAGTAAAAGTTTCTCCTGCAACCCGTTCCCTTTTTGCTAGATGAACGAACGTCTCTACACATGCTCAGTTCTGAGAGATAAGTGTGTGTGAAAGCCGTACTTCACCTAGCTTCTTGGGAACACAAAGTTTCTTTTCAGTTGCCAACACCACTCCATACATATATATGGGGTGGTACTAGCTGAAACTCGGTTTTACAGTGAAAACTGCAGGAACTTCAAACCGGCACTAGGAAACAGACTGAAGAAACCAGAGTAAAAGTTTCTCCTGCAACGCGTTCCCTTTGTGCTAGATGAACGAACATTTCTCCACATGCTCAGTTCTGAGAGATATGTGTGTGTTAAAGCCGTACTTCACCTAGCTTCTTGGGAACACAAAGTTTCTTTTCAGTTGCAAACACCACTCCATTCATATATATGGGGATTTACTAGCTCCAACTCGGTTTTACTGTGAAAACTGTAGGAACTTCAAAATGGCACTAGGAAACAGACTGAGAAACCGGAGTAAAAGTTTCACCTGCAAAGCGTTACCTTTGTGCTAGATGAACAAACGTCTCTCCACATGCTCAGTTCTGAGAGATAAGTGTGTGTGAAAGCCGTACTTCACCTATTTTGTTGGGAACACAAAGTTTCTTTTCAGTAGCAAACTCCAATCCATACATATACATGGGTAGGTACTAGCTCCAACTCGGTTTTACAGTGAAAACTGCAGGAAGTTCCAACCGGCAGAAGGAAACAGACTGAGAAACCAGAGTAAAAGTTTCTTCTGCAAACCTTTCACTTTGTGCTAGATGAACGAACGTCTCTTCACATGCTCAGTTCTGAGAGATAAGTGTGTGTGAAAGCCTTCCTTCACCTAGCTTGTTGGGAACACAAAGTTTCTTTTCAGTTGCAAACTCCACTCCATACATATATATAGGGAGGTACAACCTCCAACTCGTTTTTACAGTGAAAACTGCAGGAACTTCAAACCGGCACTAGGAAACAGACTGAGAAACCAGAGTAAAAGTTCCTCCTGCAATGCGTTCCATTTGTGCTAGATGAACGAAAGCCTCTCCACATGCTCAGTTCTGAGAGATAAGTGTGTGTGAAAGCCGTCCTTCACCTAGCTTGTTGGGAACACAAAGTTTCTTTTCAGTTGCAAACTCCTTTCCATAAATATCTAAGAGTCGGGTCTAGCTCCAACTCAGTTTTACAGTGAAAACTGCAGGAACATCAAAACGGCACTTGGAAAAATACTGAGAATTCAGAGTAAAATTTTCTCCTGCAAACCGTTCCCTTTGTGCTAGATGAACGAACGTCTCTTCACATGCTCAGTTCTGAGAGATAAGTGTGTGTGAAAGCCTTCCTTCACCTAGCTTCTTGGGAACACAAAGATTCTTTTCAGTTCCTAAATCCAATCCATACATATACATGGGTAGGTACTTGCTAGAACATGGTGTTACAGTGAAAACTGCAGGAACTTCAAACCAGCACTAGGAAACAGACTGAGAAACCAGAGTAAAAGTTTCCCATGCAACGCGTTCAAATTTTGCTAGATGAACGAACGTCTTTCGACAAGCTCAGTTTTGAGAAATAAGTGTGTGTGAAAGCCGATCTTCAACTAGCTTGTTGGGAACACAAAGTTTCTTTTCAGTTGCAAACTCCAATCCATACATATATATAGGGAGGTACTAGCTCCAACTCGGTTTTACAGTGAAAACTGCAGGAATTCAAACCGGCACTAGGAAACAGACTGAGAAACCAGAGTAAAAGTTTCCCTTGCAACACGTTCCCTTTGTGCTAGATGAACGAACGTCTCTCCACATGCTCAGTTCTGAGAGATAAGTGTGTGTGAAAGCCGTCCTTCACCTAGCTTGTTGGGAACACAAAGATTCTTTTCAGTTACAAACTCCACTCCATACATATATATGGGGAGGTACTAGCTGCAACTCGATTTTACAGTGAAAACTGCAGGAACTTCAAACCGGCACTGGGAAACAGACTGAGAAACCAGAGTAAAAGTTCCTCCTGCAATGCGTTCCATTTGTGCTAGATGAACGAAAGCCTGTCCACATGCTCAGTTCTGAGAGATAAGTGTGTGTGAAAGCCGTCCTTCAACTAGCTTGTTGGGAACACAAAGATTCTTTTCAGTTGCTAACTCCAATCCATACATATACATGGGTAGGTACTCTGCTCCAACTCAGTATTACAGTGAAAAATGCAGAAATTCAAACCGGCACTAGGAAAATACTGAGAATCCAGAGTAATAGTTTATCCTACAATGCGTTCTCTTTTTGCTAGATGAAAGAACGTCTTTCCACATGCTCAGTTCTGAGAGATAAGTGTGTGTGAAAGCCGTACTTCACCTAGCTTGTTGGGAAGATAAAGTTTCTTTTCACTTGAAAACTCCACTCCATACATATATATGGGGAGGTAATAGCTCCAAATCGATTTTACAGTGAAAACTGCAGGAACTTCCAACCGGCACTAGGAAACAGACTGAGATACCAGAGTATAAGTTTCACCTGAATCGTGTTCCATTTTTGCTAGATGAACGAACGTCTATCCAAATGCTCAGTTCTGAGAGATAAGTGTGTGTGAAAGCTGTACTTCACCTAGCTTGTTGGGAACACAAAGTTTCTTTTCAGTTGCAAACTCCACTCCATAGATATATATAGGGAGGTACAACCTCCAACTCGGTTTTACATTGAAAACTGCAGGAAATTCAAACCGGCACTAGGAAACAAACGGAGAAACCAGAGTAAAATTTCTCCTTCAACCCGTTCCCTTTGTGCTAGATGAACGAACGTCTCTCCACATGCTCATTTCTGAGAGATAAATGTGTGTGAAAGCCGTCCTTCAACTAGCTTGTTGGGAACACATAGTTTCTTTCACTTGCAAACTCCAATCCATACATATATTTAGGGAGGTACGAGCTCCAACTCGGTTTTACAGTGAAACCTGCAGGACTTCAAACAGACACTAGGAAACAGACTGAGGAACCAGAGTAAAGGTTTCTCCTGCAACCCGTTTCCTTTGTGCTAGTTGAACTAACGTCTCTCCACATGCTTAGATCTGAGAGATAAGTGTGTGTGAAAGCCGTACTTCACCTAGCTTCTTGGGAACACAAAGTTTCTTTTCAGTTGCCAACACCACTCCATTCATATATATGGTGATTTACTACCTCCAACTCGGTTTTACAGTGAAAACTGTAGGAATTTCTATCCGGCACTTGGAAAAATACTAAGAATCCAGAGTAAAAGTTTCTCCTGCAAACCGTTCCTTTTGTGCTAGATGAACGAACCTCTCTACACATGCTCAGTTCTGAGAGATAAGTGTGTGTGAAAGCCTTCCTTCACCTAGCTTGTTGGGACCACAAAAATTCTTTTCAGTTGCTAAATCCAATCCATACATATACATGGTTAGGTACTTGCTCCAACTCGGTGTTACAGTGAAAACTGCAGGAACATCAAACCGGCACTAGGAAAGCGACTGAGAAACCAGAGTAAAAGTTTCTCATGCAAAGCGTTCCCTTTGTGCTAGATGAATGAAAGTCTATCCACAAGCTCAGTTCTGAGAGATAAGTGTGTGTGAAAGCGGTCCTTCAAATAGCTTGTTGGGAAAACAAAGTTTCTTTTCAGTTGCAAACTCCTTTCCATAAATATTTAAGAATCGGTTCTAGCTCCAACTCAGTTTTACAGTGAAAACTGCAGGAACTTCAAACCGGCACTAGGAAACAGACTGAGAAACCAGAGTAAAAGTTTCCCATGCAACGCGTTCAAATTTTGCTAGATGAACGAACGTCTTTCGACATGCTCAGTTTTGAGAAATAAGTGTGTGTAAAGCCGACCTTCAACTAGCTTGTTGGGAACACAAAGTTTCTTTTCAGTTGCAAACTCCACTCCATACATATATATAGGGAGGTACAACCTCCAACTCGGTTTTACAGTGAAAACTGCAGGAAATTCAAACCGGCACTAGGAAACAGAATGAGAATCCAGAGTAATAGTTTATCCTGCAACGCGTTCCCTTTGTGCTAGATGAATGAACGTCTTTTCACATGCTGAGTTCTGAGAGATAAGTGTGTGTGAAAGCCGTACTTCACCTAGCTTGTTGGGAACACAAAGTTTCTTTTCAGTTGCAAACTCCACTCCATACATTTATATGGGGAGGTACAATCTCCAACTTGGTTTTACAGTGAAAACTGTAGGATCTTGAAACCGGCACTAGGAAACAGACTGAGAAACCAGAGTAAAAGTTTTCCTTGCAACACGTTCCCTTTGTGCTAGATGAAGGAACGTCTCTCCACATGCTCAGTTCTGAGAGATAAGTGTGTGTGAAAGCCGTACTTCACCTAGCTTCTTGGGAACACAAAGTTTCTTTTCAGTTGCAAACACCACTCCATTCATATATATGGGGATTTACTAGTTCAAACTCGGTTTTACAGTGAAAACTGCAGGAACTTCAAACCGGAACTAGGAAAAACACTGAGAATCCAGAGTAAAAGTTTCTCCTGCAAACCGTTCACTTTGTGCTAGATGAACGAATGTCTCTTCACATGCTCAGTTTTGAGAGATAAGTGTGTGTGAAAGCCTTCCTTCAGCTAGCTTGTTGGGAACACAAAAATTCTTTTCAGTTGCAAACTCCACTCCATACATATATATGGGGAGGTACTAGCTCCAACTCAGTTTTACAGTGGAAACTGCAGGAACTTCAAACCGGCACTAGGAAACAGACTGAGAAACCAGAGTAAAAGTTTCTCCTGCAACCCGTTCCCTTTGTGCTAGATGAACGAACGTCTCTCCACATGCTCAGTTCTGAGAGATAAGTGTGTGTGAAAGCCGTCTTTCACCCCGCTTGTTGGGAACAAAAAGTTCCTTTTCAGTTGCAAACTCCACTCCATACATATATATGGGGAGGTACTAGCTCCAACTCGGTTTTACAGTGAAAACTGCGGGATATTCAAACCGGCACTAGGAAACAGACTGAGAAACCAGAGTAAAAGTTTCCCTTGCAACACGTTCCCTTTGTGCTAGATGAACGAACGTCTCTCCACATGCTCAGTTCTGAGAGATAAGTGTGTGTGAAAGCCGTCCTTCACCTAGCTTGTTGGGAACACAAAGATTCTTTTCAGTTACAAACACCACTCCATACATAAACATGGGTAGGTACTCTGCTCCAACTCAGTATTACAGTGAAAAATGCAGAAATTCAAACCGGCACTAGGAAAATACTGAGAATCCAGAGTAATAGTTTATCCTACAATGCGTTCTCTTTTTGCTAGATGAAAGAACGTCTTTCCACATGCTCAGTTCTGAGAGATAAGTGTGTGTGAAAGCCGTACTTCACCTAGCTTGTTGGGAAGATAAAGTTTCTTTTCACTTGAAAACTCCACTCCATACATATATATGGGGAGGTAATAGCTCCAAATCGATTTTACAGTGAAAACTGCAGGAACTTCCAACCGGCACTAGGAAACAGACTGAGATACCAGAGTATAAGTTTCACCTGAATCGTGTTCCATTTTTGCTAGATGAACGAACGTCTATCCAAATGCTCAGTTCTGAGAGATAAGTGTGTGTGAAAGCTGTACTTCACCTAGCTTGTTGGGAACACAAAGTTTCTTTTCAGTTGCAAACTCCACTCCATAGATATATATAGGGAGGTACAACCTCCAACTCGGTTTTACATTGAAAACTGCAGGAAATTCAAACCGGCACTAGGAAACAAACGGAGAAACCAGAGTAAAATTTCTCCTTCAACCCGTTCCCTTTGTGCTAGATGAACGAACGTCTCTCCACATGCTCATTTCTGAGAGATAAATGTGTGTGAAAGCCGTCCTTCAACTAGCTTGTTGGGAACACATAGTTTCTTTCACTTGCAAACTCCAATCCATACATATATTTAGGGAGGTACGAGCTCCAACTCGGTTTTACAGTGAAAACTGCAGGACTTCAAACAGACACTAGGAAACAGACTGAGGAACCAGAGTAAAGGTTTCTCCTGCAACCCATTTCCTTTGTGCTAGTTGAACTAACGTCTCTCCACATGCTTAGATCTGAGAGATAAGTGTGTGTGAAAGCCGTACTTCACCTAGCTTCTTGGGAACACAATGTTTCTTTTCAGTTGCAAACACCACTCCATTCATATATATGGTGATTTACTACCTCCAACTCGGTTTTACAGTGAAAACTGTAGGAACTTCAATCCGGCACTTGGAAAAATACTAAGAATCCAGAGTAAAAGTTTCTCCTGCAAACCGTTCCTTTTGTGCTAGATGAACGAACCTCTCTACACATGCTCAGTTCTGAGAGATAAGTGTGTGTGAAAGCCTTCTATCACCTAGCTTGTTGGGACCACAAAAATTCTTTTCAGTTGCTAAATCCAATCCATACATATACATGGTTAGGTACTTGCTCCAACTCGGTGTTACAGTGAAAACTGCAGGAACATCAAACCGGTCCTAGGAAAGCGACTGAGAAACCAGAGTAAAAGTTTCTCATGCAAAGCGTTCCCATTGTGCTAGATGAATGAAAGTCTATCCACAAGCTCAGTTCTGAGAGATAAGTGTGTGTGAAAGCGTTCCTTCAAATAGCTTGTTGGGAACACAAAGTTTCTTTTCAGTTGCAAACTCCTTTCCATAAATATTTAAGAATCGGTTCTAGCTCCAACTCAGTTTTACAGTGAAAACTGCAGGAACTTCAAACCGGCACTAGGAAACAGACTGAGAAACCAGAGTAAAAGTTTCCCATGCAACGCGTTCAAATTTTGCTAGATGAACGAACGTCTTTCGACATGCTCAGTTTTGAGAAATAAGTGTGTGTAAAGCCGACCTTCAACTAGCTTGTTGGGAACACAAAGTTTCTTTTCAGTTGCAAATTCCACTCCATACATATATATAGGGAGGTACAACCTCCAACTCGGTTTTACAGTGAAAACTGCAGGAAATTCAAACCGGCACTAGGAAACAGAATGAGAATCCAGAGTAATAGTTTATCCTGCAACGCATTCCCTTTGTGCTAGATGAATGAACGTCTTTCCACATGCTGAGTTCTGAGAGATAAGTGTGTGTGAAAGCCGTACTTCACCTAGCTTGTTGGGAACACAAAGTTTCTTTTCAGTTGCAAACTCCACTCCATACATTTATATGGGGAGGTACAATCTCCAACTTGGTTTTACAGTGAAAACTGTAGGAACTTGAAACCGGCACTAGGAAACAGACTGAGAAACCAGAGTAAAAGTTTCTCCTGCAACACGTTCCCTTTGTGCTAGATGAAGGAACGTCTCTCCACATGCTCAGTTCTGAGAGATAAGTGTGTGTGAAAGCCGTACTTCACCTAGCTTCTTGGGAACACAAAGTTTCTTTTCAGTTGCAAACACCACTCCATTCATATATATGGGGATTTACTAGCTCAAACTCGGTTTTACAGTGAAAACTGCAGGAACTTCAAACCGGCACTAGGAAAAACACTGAGAATCCAGAGTAAAAGTTTCTCCTGCAAACCATTCACTTTGTGCTAGATGAACGAATGTCTCTTCACATGCTCAGTTTTGAGAGATAAGTGTGTGTGAAAGCCTTCCTTCAGCTAGCTTGTTGGGAACACAAAAATTCTTTTCAGTTGCAAACTCCACTCCATACATATATATGGGGAGGTACTAGCTCCAACTCAGTTTTACAGTGGAAACTGCAGGAACTTCAAACCGGCACTAGGAAACAGACTGAGAAACCAGAGTAAAAGTTTCTCCTGCAACCCGTTCCCTTTGTGCTAGATGAACGAACGTCTCTCCACATGCTCAGTTCTGTGATATAAGTGTGTGTGAAATCCGTCTTTCACCCCGCTTGTTGGGAACAAAAAGTTCCTTTTCAGTTGCAAACTCCACTCCATACATATATATGGGGAGGTACTAGCTCCAACTCGGTTTTACAGTGAAAACTGCGGGATATTCAAACCGGCACTAGGAAACAGACTGAGAAACCAGAGTAAAAGTTTTCCTTGCAACACGTTCCCTTTGTGCTAGATGAACGAACGTCTCTCCACATGCTCAGTTCTGAGAGATAAGTGTGTGTGAAAGCCGTCCTTCACCTAGCTTGTTGGGAACACAAAGATTCTTTTCAGTTACAAACTCCACTCCATACATATACATGGGTAGGTACTCTGCTCCAACTCAGTATTACAGTGAAAAATGCAGAAATTCAAACCGGCACTAGGAAAATACTGAGAATCCAGAGTAATAGTTTATCCTACAATGCGTTCTCTTTTTGCTAGATGAAAGAACGTCTTTCCACATGCTCAGTTCTGAGAGATAAGTGTGTGTGAAAGCCGTACTTCACCTAGCTTGTTGGGAAGATAAAGTTTCTTTTCACTTGATAACTCCACTCCATACATATATATGGGGAGGTAATAGCTCCAAATCGATTTTACAGTGAAAACTGCAGGAACTTCCAACCGGCACTAGGAAACAGACTGAGATACCAGAGTATAAGTTTCACCTGAATCGTGTTCCATTTTTGCTAGATGAACGAACGTCTATCCAAATGCTCAGTTCTGAGAGATAAGTGTGTGTGAAAGCTGTACTTCACCTAGCTTGTTGGGAACACAAAGTTTCTTTTCAGTTGCAAACTCCACTCCATAGATATATATAGGGAGGTACAACCTCCAACTCGGTTTTACATTGAAAACTGCAGGAAATTCAAACCGGCACTAGGAAACAAACGGAGAAACCAGAGTAAAATTTCTCCTTCAGCCCGTTCCCTTTGTGCTAGATGAACGAACGTCTCTCCACATGCTCATTTCTGAGAGATAAATGTGTGTGAAAGCCGTCCTTCAACTAGCTTGTTGGGAACACATAGTTTCTTTCACTTGCAAACTCCAATCCATACATATATTTAGGGAGGTACGAGCTCCAACTCGGTTTTACAGTGAAAACTGCAGGACTTCAAACAGACACTAGGAAACAGACTGAGGAACCAGAGTAAAGGTTTCTCCTGCAACCCGTTTCCTTTGTGCTAGTTGAACTAACGTCTCTCCACATGCTTAGATCTGAGAGATAAGTGTGTGTGAAAGCCGTACTTCACCTAGCTTCTTGGGAACACAAAGTTTCTTTTCAGTTGCAAACACCACTCCATTCATATATATGGTGATTTACTACCTCCAACTCGGTTTTACAGTGAAAACTGTAGGAACTTCAATCCGGCACTTGGAAAAATACTAAGAATCCAGAGTAAAAGTTTCTCCTGCAAACTGTTCCTTTTGTGCTAGATGAACGAACCTCTCTACACATGCTCAGTTCTGAGAGATAAGTGTGTGTGAAAGCCTTCCTTCACCTAGCTTGTTGGGACCACAAAAATTCTTTTCAGTTGCTAAATCCAATCCATACATATACATGGTTAGGTACTTGCTCCAACTCGGTGTTACAGTGAAAACTGCAGGAACATCAAACCGGCACTAGGAAAGCAACTGAGATACCAGAGTTAAAGTTTCTCATGCAAAGCGTTCCCATTGTGCTAGATGAATGAAAGTCTATCCACAAGCTCAGTTCTGAGAGATAAGTGTGTGTGAAAGCGTTCCTTCAAATAGCTTGTTGGGAACACAAAGTTTCTTTTCAGTTGCAAACTCCTTTCCATAAATATTTAAGAATCGGTTCTAGCTCCAACTCAGTTTTACAGTGAAAACTGCAGGAACTTCAAACCGGCACTAGGAAACAGACTGAGAAACCAGAGTAAAAGTTTCCCATGCAACACGTTCAAATTTTGCTAGATGAACGAACGTCTTTCGACATGCTCAGTTTTGAGAAATAAGTGTGTGTAAAGCCGACCTTCAACTAGCTTGTTGGGAACACAAAGTTTCTTTTCAGTTGCAAACTCCACTCCATACATATATATAGGGAGGTACAACCTCCAACTCGGTTTTACAGTGAAAACTGCAGGAAATTCAAACCGGCACTAGGAAACAGAATGAGAATCCAGAGTAATAGTTTATCCTGCAACGCGTTCCCTTTGTGCTAGATGAATGAACGTCTTTCCACATGCTGAGTTCTGAGAGATAAGTGTGTGTGAAAGCCGTACTTCACCTAGCTTGTTGGGAACACAAAGTTTCTTTTCAGTTGCAAACTCCACTCCATACATTTATATGGGGAGGTACAATCTCCAACTTGGTTTTACAGTGAAAACTGTAGGAACTTGAAACCGGCACTAGGAAACAGACTGAGAAACCAGAGTAAAAGTTTCTCCTGCAACACGTTCCCTTTGTGCTAGATGAAGGATCGTCTCTCCACTTGCTCAGTTCTGAGAGATAAGTGTGTGTGAAAGCCGTACTTCACCTAGCTTCTTGGGAACACAAAGTTTCTTTTCAGTTGCAAACACCACTCCATTCATATATATGGGGATTTACTAGCTCAAACTCGGTTTTACAGTGAAAACTGCAGGAACTTCAAACCGGCACTAGGAAAAAGACTGAGAATCCAGAGTAAAAGTTTCTCCTGCAACCCGTTCCCTTTGTGCTAGATGAACGAACGTCTCTCCACATGCTCAGTTCTGAGAGATAAGTGTGTGTGAAAGCCGTCTTTCACCCCGCTTGTTGGGAACAAAAAGTTCCTGTTCAGTTGCAAACTCCACTCCATACATATATATGGGGAGGTACTAGCTCCAACTCGGTTTTACAGTGAAAACTGCGGGATATTCAAACCGGCACTAGGAAACAGACTGAGAAACCAGAGTAAAAGTTTCCCTTGCAACACGTTCCCTTTGTGCTAGATGAACGAACGTCTCTCCACATGCTCAGTTCTGAGAGATAAGTGTGTGTGAAAGCCGTCCTTCAACTAGCTTGTTGGGAACACAAAGATTCTTTTCAGTTACAAACTCCACTCCATACATATATATGGGGAGGTACAAGCTGCAACTCGATTTTACAGTGAAAACTGCAAGAACTTCAAACCGGCACTGGGAAACAGACTGAGAAACCAGAGTAAAAGTTCCTCCTGCAATGCGTTCCATTTGTGCTAGATGAACGTAAGCCTCTCCACATGCTCAGTTCTGAGAGATAAGTGTGTGTGAAAGCCGTCCTTCAACTAGCTTGTTGGGAACACAAAGATTCTTTTCAGTTGCTAACTCCAATCCATACATATACATGGGTAGGTACTCTGCTCCAACTCAGTATTACAGTGAAAAATGCAGAAATTCAAACCGGCACTAGGAAAATACTGAGAATCCAGAGTAATAGTTTATCCTACAACGCGTTCTCTTTTTGCTAGATGAAAGAACGTCTTTCCACATGCTGAGTTCTGAGAGATAAGTGTGTGTGAAAGCCGTACTTCACCTAGCTTGTTGGGAACACAAAGTTTCTTTTCAGTTGCAAACTGCACTCCATACATTTATATGGGGAGGTACAATCTCCAACTTGGTTTTACAGTGAAAACTGTAGGAACTTGAAACCGGCACTAGGAAACAGACTGAGAAACCAGAGTAAAAGTTTCTCCTGCAACACGTTCCCTTTGTGCTAGATGAAGGATCGTCTCTCCACATGCTCAGTTCTGAGAGATAAGTGTGTGTGAAAGCCGTACTTCACCTAGCTTCTTGGGAACACAAAGTTTCTTTTCAGTTGCAAACACCACTCCATTCATATATATGGGGATTTACTAGCTCAAACTCGGTTTTACAGTGAAAACTGCAGGAACTTCAAACCGGCACTAGGAAAAAGACTGAGAATCCAGAGTAAAAGTTTCTCCTGCAACCCGTTCCCTTTGTGCTAGATGAACGAACGTCTCTCCACATGCTCAGTTCTGAGAGATAAGTGTGTGTGAAATCCGTCCTTCACCCAGCTTGTTGGGAACACAGAGTTTCTTTTCAGTTGCAAACTCCACTCCATAAATATATATGGGGTGGTACAAGCTCCAACACGGTTTTACAGTGAAAAATGCAGGAACTTCAAACCGGCACTAGGAAACAGACTGAGAAACCAGAGTAAAAGTTTCTCCTGCAACTCGTTCCCTTTGTGCTAGATGAACGAACGTCTCTCCACATGCTCAGTTCTGAGAGATAAGTGTGGTTGAAAGCCGTCCTTCACATAGCTTGTTGGGAACACAAAGTTTCTTTTCACTTGCCAACTCCACTCCATACATATATATGGGGAGGTACTAGTTCCAACCCGGTTTTACAGTGAAAACTGCAGGAACTTCAAACCGGCACTAGTAAACAGACTGAGAAACCAGAGAAAAATTTTCTCCTGCAACCCGTTCCCTTTGTGCTAGATGAACGAACGTCTCTCCACATACTCAGTTCTGAGAGGTAAGTGTGGTTGAAAGCCGTACTTCAACTAGCTTGTTGGGAACACAAAGTTTTTTTTCACTTGCCAACTACACTCCATACATATATATGGTGAGGTACTAGCTCCAACTCGGTTTTACAGTGAAAACTGCAGGAACTCCAAACCGGCACTAGGAAACAGACTGAGAATCCAGAAGAAAAGTTTCTACTGCAACCCGTTCCGTTGGTGCTAGATGAACGTACGTCTCTCCACATGCTCAGTTCTGAAAGATAACTGTGTGAAGCCGTCCTTCACCTAGGTTGTTGGGAACACAAAGTTTTTTTCAGTTGCAAACTCCACTCCATACATATATATGGGGAAGTACTAGCTCCAACTCGGTTTTACAGTGGAAACTGCAGGAATTTCAATCCGGCACTAGTAAACAGACTGAGAAACCAGAGAAAAGATTCTCCTACAACCCGTTCCCATTGTGCTAGATGAACGAACGTCTCTCAACATGCTCAGTTCTGAGAGATAAGTGTGTGTGAAAGCCGTCATTCACCTAGCTTTTTGGGAACACAAAGTTTCTTTTCAGTTGCAAACTCCACTCCATACATATATATGGGGATGTACTAGCTCCAACTCGGTTTTATAGTGAAAACTGCAGGAACTTCAAAACGGCACTAGGAAACAGACTGAGAAGCCAGAGTAAAAGTTTCTCCTGCAACCCGTTCCCTTTGTGCTAGATGAACGAACGTCTCTCCAGATGCTCAGTTCTGAGAGATAAGTGTGTGAAGCCGTACTTCACATAGCTTGTTGGGAACACAAAGTTTCTTTTCAGTTGCAAACTCCACTCCATACATATATATGGGGAGGTACTAGCTCCAACTCTTTTTTACAGTGGTAACTGCAGGAACTTCAAACCGGCACTAGGAAACAGACTGAGAAACCAGAGTAAAAGTTTCTCCTGCAACCCGTTCCCTTTGTGCTAGATGAACGAACGTCTCTCCACATGCTCAGTGCTGAGAGATAACTGCGTGTGAAGCCGTCCTTCACCTAGCATGTTGGGAACACAAAGTTTCTTTTCAGTTGCAAACTCCACTCCATACATATATATGGGGAGGTACTAGCTCCAACTCGATTTTACAGTGAAAACTGCAGGAACTTCAAACCGGCACTAGGAAACAGACTGAGAAAGCAGAGTAAAAGTTTCTCCTGCAACCCGTTCCCTTTGTGCTAGATGAACGAAATTCTCTCCACATGCTCAATTCTGAGAGAAATGTGTGTGTGAAAACCGTCCTTCACATAGCTTGCTGGGAACACAAAGTTTCTTATCAGTTGCAAACCGCACTCCATACATAAATATGGGGAGGTACTAGCTCCAACTCGGTTGTACAGTGAAAACTGAAGGAACTTCATACCGGCACTAGGAAACAGGCTGAGAAAACAGAATAAAAGTTTCTTCTCAACCAGTTCCCTTGTTGCTAGATGAACGAACGTCTCTCCACATGCTCAGTTGTGACAGATAAGTGTGTGAAGCCGTCCTTCACATAGCTTGTTGGGAACACAAAGTTTCTTTTCAGTTGCAAACTCCACTCCATACATATATATGGGGAGGTACTAGCTCCAACTCTTTTTTACAGTGGAAACTGCAGGAACTTCAAACCGGCACTAGGAAACAGACTGAGAAACCAGAGTAAAAGTTTCTCCTGAAACCCGTTCCCTTTGTGCTGGATGAACGAAAGTCTCTCCACATGCTCAGTGCTGAGAGATAACTGCGTGTGAAGCCGTCCTTCACCTAGCATGTTGGGAACACAAAGTTTCTTTTCAGTTGCAAACAACACTCCATACATATATTTGGGGAGGTACGAGCTCCAACTCGATTTTACAGTGAAAATTGCAGGATCTTCAAACCGGCACTAGGAAACAGACTGAGAAACCAGAGTAAAAGTTTCTCCTGCAACCCGTTCCCTTTGTGCTAGATGAACGAACGTCTCTCCACATGCTCAGTTCTGAGGGACAAGTGTGTGTGAAAGCCGTCCTTCACCTACCTTGTTGGGAAAACAAAGTTTCTTTCCAGTTGCAAACTCCACTCCATACATATATTTGGGGAGGTACTAGCTCCAACTCGATTTTACAGTGAAAACTGCAGGATCTTCAAACCGGCACTAGGAAACAGACTGAGAAAACAGAGTAAAAGTTTCTCCTGCAACCCGTTCCCTTTTTGCTAGATGAACGACAGTCTCTCCACATGCTCAATTCTGAGAGAAAAGTGTGTGTGAAAGCCGTCCTTCACATAGCTTCCTGGGAACACAAAGTTTCTTATCGGTTGCAAACCGCACACCATACATAAATATGGGGAGGTACTAGCTCCAACTCGGTTTTACAGTGAAAACTGAAGGAACTTCATACCGGCACTAGGAAACAGACTGAGAAAACAGAATAAAAGTTTCTACTGCAACCCGTTCCCTTGTTGCTAGATGAACGAACGTCTCTCCACATGCTCAGTTCTGAGAGATAACTGTGTGAAGCCGTCCTTCACATAGCTTGTTGGGAACACAAAGTTTCTTTTCAGTTGCAAACTCCACTCCATACATATATATGGGGAGGTACTAGCTCCAACTCTTTTTTACAGTGGAAACTGCAGGAACATCAAACCGGCACTAGGAAACAGACTGAGAAACCAGAGTAAAAGTTTCTCTTGCAACCCGTTCCCTTTGTGCTAGATGAACGAACGTCTCTCCACATGCTCAGTGCTGAGAGATAACTGAGTGTGAAGCCGTCCTTCACCAAGCATGTTGGGAACACAAAGTTTCTTTGCAGTTGCAAACAACACTCCATACATATATATGGGGAGGTACTAGCTCCAACTCGATTTTACAGTGAAAACTGCAGGAACTTCAAACCGGCACTAGGAAACAGACTGAGAATACAGAGTAAAAGATTCTCCTGCAACCCGTTCCCTTTGTGCTAGATGAACGACAGTCTCTCCACATGCTCAAATCTGAGAGAAAAGTGTGTGTGAAAGCCGTCCTTCACATAGCTTGCTGGGAACACATAGTTTCTTATCGGTTGCAAACAGCACTCCATACATAAATAAGGGGAGGTCCTACCTCCAACTCGGTTTTACAGTGAAAACTGCAGGAACTTCATACCGGCACTAGGAAACAGACTGAGAAACCAGAATAAAAGTTTCTATATCAACCCGTTCCCTTGTTGCTAGATGAACGAACGTCTCTCCACATGCTCAGTTCTGAGAGATAACTGTGTGAAGCCGTCCTTCACATAGCTTGTTGGGAACACAAAGTTTCTTTTCAGTTGCAAACCCCACTCCATACATATATATGGGGAGGTACTAGCTCCAACTCTTTTTTACAGTGGAAACTGCAGGAAGTTCAAACCGGTACTAGGAAACAGACTGAGAAACCAGAGTAAAAGTTTCCCCTGCAAACCGTTCCCTTTGTGCTAGATGAACGAACGTCTCTCCACATGCTCAGTTCTGAGAGATAACTGTGTGAAGCCGTCCTTCACCTAGCTTGTTGGGAACAAAAAGTTTCTTTTCAGTTGCAAACTCCACTCCATATATATATATGGGGAGGTACAAGCTCCAACTCGGTTTTACAGTGGAAACTGCAGGAACTTCAATCCGGCACTAGGAAACAGACTGAGAAACCAGAGTAAAAGTTTCTCCTGCAACCCGTTCCCTTGGTGCTAGATGAACGAACGTCTCTCCTCATGCTCAGTTCTGAGAGATAAGTGTGTGTGAAAGCTGTCTTTCACTCAGCTTGTTGGGAACACAAAGTTCCTTTTCAGTTGCAAACTCCAGTCCATACATATATATGGGCAGGTACTAGCTCCAAATCGGTTTTACAGTGAAAACTGCGGGACATTCAATCCGGCACTAGGAAACAGACTGAGAAACCAGAGTAAAAGTTTCTCCTGCAACCCGTTCCCTTTGTGCTAGATGAACGAACGTCTCCCCACATGCTCAGTTCTATGAGATAAGTGTGTGTGAATGCCGTCCTTCACCTAGCTTTTTGGGAACACAAAGTTTCTTTTCAGTTGCAAACTCCACTCCATACATATATATGGGGAGGTACGAGCTCCAACTCTGTTTTACAGTGAAAACTGCAGGAACTTCAAACCGGCACTAGGAAACATACTGTGAAACCAGAGTAAAAGTTCTCGTGCAACCTGTTCCCTTTGTGCTAGATGAACGAACGTCTCTCCACATGCTCAGTTCTGAGAGATAAGTGTGTGTGAAAGCCGTACTTCACCTATCTTGTTGGGAACACAAAGTTTCTTTTCAGTTGCAAATTCCACTCCTTACATATATATGGGGAGGTACAAGCTCCAACTCTGTTTTACAGTGAAAACTGCAGGAACTTCAAACCGGCACTAGGAAACAGACTGAGAAACCAGAGTAAAAGTTTCCCCTGCAACCCGTTCCCTTTGTGCTAGATGAAGGACAGTCTCTCCACATGCTCAATTCTGAGAGATAAGTGTGTGTGAAAGCCGTCCTTCACATAGCTTGCTGGGAACACAAAGTTTCTTTTCAGTTGCAAATTCCACTCTGTACATATATATGGGGAGGTACTAGCTCCAACTCGGTTTAACAGTGAAAACTGCAGGAACTTCAAACCGGCACTAGGAAACAGACTGAGAATCCAGAATAAAAGTTTCTACTGCAACCCGTTCCCTTGGTGCTAGATGAACGAACGTCCCTCCACATGCTCAGTTCTGAGAGATAACTGTGTGGAGCCGTCCTTCACCTAGCTTGTTGGGAACACAAAGATTCTTTTCAGTTGCAAACTCCACTCCATACATATATATGCGGAGGTACTAGCTCCAACTCGGTTTTACAGTGGAAACTGCAAGAACTTCAAACCAGTACTAGAAAACAGACTGAGAAACCAGAGTAAAGTTTCTCCTGCAACCCGTTCCCTTTGTGCTAGATGAACGAACGTCTCTCCACATGCTCAGTTCTGAGAGATAAGTGTGTGTGAAAGCCGTACTTCACATAGCTTGTTGGGAACACAAAGTTTCTTTTCAGTTGCAAACTCGACTGCATACATATATATGGGGAGGTACAAGCTCCAACACGTTTTTAAAGTGAAAAATGCAGGAACTTCAAACCGGGACTAGGAAACAGACTGAGAAACCAGAGTAAAAATTTCTCCTGCAACCCGTTCCCTTTGTGCTAGATGAACGAACGTCTCTCTACATGCTCAGTGCTGAGAGACAAGTGTGTGTGAAAGTCGTCCTTCACATAGATTGTTGGGAACACAAAGTTTCTTTTCAGTTGCAAACTCCACTCCATACATATATATGGGGAGCTACGAGCACCAAATCTGTTTTACAGTGGAAACTGCATGAACTTCAAACCGGCACTAGGAAACAGACTGAGAAACCAGAGTAAAAGTTTCTCCTGCAACCCGTTCCCTTTGTGCTAGATGAACGAAAGTCTCCCCACATGCTCAATTCTGAGAGATAAGTGTGTTTTAAAGCCGTCCTTCAACTTGATTGTTGGGAACACAAAGTTTGTTTTCAGTTGCAAACTCCACTCCATACATATATATGGGGAGGTACTAGCTCCAACTCTTTTTTACTGTGAAAACTGCAGGAACTTCAAACAGGCACTAGGAAACAGCCTGAGAAACCAGAGTAAAAGTTTCTCCTTCAACCCGTTCCCATTGTGCTAGATGAACGAACGTCTCTCCACAGGCTCAATTCTGAGAGATAAGTGTGTGTGAAAGCCGTCCTTCACCTAGCTTGTAGGGAACACAAAGTTTCTTTTCAATTGCAAACTCCACTCCATACATATATATAGGGAGGTACTAGCTCCAACTCGTTTTTACAGTGAAAACTGCAGGAAATTCAAACCAGCACTAGGAAGCAGACTGAGAAACCAGAGTAAAAGTTTCTCCTTTAACCCGTTCACATTGTGCTAGATGAACGAACGCCTCTCCACATGCTCAATTCTGAGAGATAAGTGTGTGTGAAAGCCGTCCTTCATCTAGCTTGTTGGGAACACAAAGTTTCTTTTCAATTGCAATCTCCACTCCATACATATATATGGGGAGGTACCAGCTCCAACTCGGTTTTACAGTGAAAATATCAGGAACATAATACCTCCACTATGAAACAGACTGAGAAAACAGAGTAAAAGTTTCCCCTGCTACCTGTTCCCTTTGTGCTAGATGAAAGAACGTCTCTCCACATGCTCAGTTCTGAGAGATAAGTGTGTGTGAAAGCCGTACTTCACCTAGGTTTTTGGGAATACAAAGATTCTTTTCAGTTGCAAACTCTACTCCATACATATATATGGGGAGGTACTAACTCCAACTCGGTTTTACAGTGAAAACTGCAGGAACTTCAAACCGGCACTAGGAAAAAGACTGAGAAAGCAGAGAAAAAGTGTCTCCTGCAACCCGTTCCCTTGGTGCTAGATGAACGAACGTCTCTCCACTTGCTCAGTTCTGAGAGATAATTGTGTTTGAAAGCCGTACTTCAACTAGCTTGTTGGAAACACAGAGTTTCTTTTCAGTTGCAAACTCCTTTCGATACATATATATGGGGAGGTACTAGCTCCAACACGGTTTTACAGAGGAAACTGCAGGAAATTCAAACTGGCACTAGGAAACAGACTGAGAAACCAGAGTAAAAGTTTCCCTGCAACCCGTTCCATTTATGCTAGATGAACGAACGTCTCTCCAGATGCTCAATTCTAAGAGATAAGTGTGTGTGAAAGCCGTCCTTCAGCTAGCTTGTTGGGAACACAAAAATTCTTTTCAGTTGCAAACTCCACTCCATACATATATATAGGGAGGTACAACCTCCAACTCGTTTTTACAGTGAAAACAGCAGGAACTTCAAACCGGCACTTGGAAAAAGACTGAGAATACAGAGTAAAAGTTTCTCCTGCAAACCGTTCCCTTTGTGATAGATGAACGAACCTCTCTTCACATGCTCAGTTCTGAGAGATAAGTGTGTGTGAAAGCCTTCTTTCACCTAGCTTGTTGGGAACACAAAAATTCTTTTCAGTTG
This sequence comes from Camelus dromedarius, assembly GCF_036321535.1. Lineage (NCBI taxonomy): Eukaryota > Metazoa > Chordata > Mammalia > Artiodactyla > Camelidae > Camelus > Camelus dromedarius. The sequence continues at coordinate 2,525,326 of NC_087449.1, read as the reverse complement.
CTAAATCCAATCCATACATATACATGGTTAGGTACTTGCTCAAAATCGGTGTTACAGTGAAAACTGCAGGAACATCAAACCGGCAGTAGGAAACCGACTGAGAAACCAGAGTAAAAGTTTCTCATGCAAAGCGTTCCCATTGTGCTAGATGAATGAATGTCTATCCACAAGCTCAGTTCTGAGAGATAAGTGTGTGTGAAAGCCGTCCTTCACCTAGCTTGTTGGGAACACAAAGTTTCTTTTCTGTTGCAAACTCCTTTCCATAAATATCTAAGAGTCGGGTCTAGCTCCAACTCAGTTTTACAGTGAAAACTGCAGGAACATCAAAACGGCACTTGGAAAAATACTGAGAATCCAGAGTAAAATTTTCTCCTGCAAACTGTTCCCTTTGTGCTAGATGAACGAACGTCTCTTCACATGCTCAGTTATGAGAGATAATTGTGTGTGAAAGCCTTCCTTCACCTAGCTTCTTGGGAACACAAAGATTCTTTTCAGTTCCTAAATCCAATCCATACATATACATGGGTAGGTACTTGCTCCAACACGGTGTTACAGTGAAAACAGCAGGAACTTCAAACCAGCACTAGGAAACAGACTGAGAAACCAGAGTAAAAGTTTCCCATGCAACGTGTTCAAATTTTTCTAGATGAACGAACGTCTTTCGACAAGCTCAGAGTTGAGAAATAACTGTGTGTTTGCCGACCTTCAACTAGCTTGTTGGGAACACAAAGTTTCTTTTCAGTTGCAAACTCCAATCCATACATATATATAGGGAGGTACTAGCTCCAACTCGGTTTTACAGTGATAACTGCAGGAATTCAAACCGGCACTAGGAATCAGACTGAGAAACCAGAGTAAAAGTTTCCCTTGCAACACGTTCCCTTTGTGCTAGATGAACGAACGTCTCTCCACATGCTCAGTTCTGAGAGATAAGTGTGTGTGAAAGCCGTCCTTCACCTAGCTTGTTGGGAACACAAAGATTCTTTTCAGTTACAAACTCCACTCCATACATATATATGGGGAGGTACTAGCTGCAACTCAATTTTACAGTGAAAACTGCAGGAACTTCAAACCGGCACTAGGAAACAGACTGAGAAACCAGAGTAAAAGTTCCCCCTGCAATGCGTTCCATTTGTGCTACATGAACGAAAGCCTCTCCACATGCTCACTTCTGAAAGATAAGTGTGTGTGAAAGCCGTCCTTCACCTAGCTTGTTGGGAACACAAAGATTCTTTTCAGTTGCTAACTCCAATCCATACATATACATGGGTAGGTACTCTGCTCCAACTCAGTATTACAGTGAAAAATGCAGAAATTCAAACCGGCACTAGGAAAAAGACTGAGAATCCAGAGTAATAGTTTATCCTACAACGCATTCTCTTTGTGCTAGATGAAAGAACGTCTTTCCACATGCTCAGTTCTGAGAGATAAGTGACTGTGAAAGCCGTACTTCACCTAGCATGTTGGGAACATAAAGTTTCTTTTCACTTGAAAACTCCACTCCATACATATATATGGGGAGGTAATAGCTCCAAATCGATTTTACAGTGAAAACTGCAGGAACTTCCAACCGGCACTAGGAAACAGACTGAGATACCAGAGTATAAGTTTCACCTGAATCGTGTTCCATTTTTGCTAGATGAACGAACGTCTATCCAAATGCTCAGTTCTGAGAGATAAGTGTGTGTGAAAGCTGTACTTCACCTAGCTTGTTTGGAACACAAAGTTTCTTTTCAGTTGCAAACTCCAATCCATACATATATTTAGGGAGGTACGAGCTCCAACTCGGTTTTACAGTGAAAACTGCAGGACTTCAAACAGACACTAGGAAACAGACTGAGGAACCAGAGTAAAGGTTTCTCCTGCAACCCGTTTCCTTTGTGCTAGTTGAACTAACGTCTCTCCACATGCTTAGATCTGAGAGATAAGTGTGTGTGAAAGCCGTACTTCACCTAGCTTCTTGGGAACACAAAGTTTCTTTTCAGTTGCAAACACCACTCCATTCATATATATGGTGATTTACTACCTCCAACTCGGTTTTACAGGGAAAACTGTAGGAACTTCAATCCGGCACTTGGAAAAATACTAAGAATCCAGAGTAAAAGTTTCTCCTGCAAACCGTTCCTTTTGTGCTAGATGAACGAACCTCTCTACACATGCTCAGTTCTGAGATATAAGTGTGTGTGAAAGCCTTCCTTCACCTAGCTTGTTGGGACCACAAAAATTCTTTTCAGTTGCTAAATCCAATCCATACATATACATGGTTAGGTACTTGCTCCAACTCGGTGTTACAGTGAAAACTGCAGGAACATGAAACCGGCACTAGGAAACCGACTGAGAAACCAGAGTAAAAGTTTCTCATGCAAAGCGTTCCCATTGTGCTAGATGAATGAACGTCTATCCACAAGCTCAGTTCTGAGAGATAAGTGTGTGTGAAAGCGGTCCTTCACCTAGCTTGTTGGGAACACAAAGTTTCTTTTCAGTTGCAAACTCCTTTCCATAAATATTTAAGAGTCGGGTCTAGCTCCAACTCAGTTTTACAGTGAAAACTGCAGGAACTTCAAACCGGCACTAGGAAACAGACTGAGAAACCAGAGTAAAAGTTTCCCATGCAACGCGTTCAAATTTTGCTAGATGAACGAACGTCTTTCGACATACTCAGGTTTGAGAAATATGTGTGTGTAAAGCCGACCTTCAACTAGCTTGTTGGGAACACAAAGTTTCTTTTCAGTTGCAAACTCCACTCCATACATATATATAGGGAGGTACAACCTCCAACTCGGTTTTACAGTGAAAACTGCAGGAAATACAAACCGGCACTAGGAAACAGACTTAGAAACCAGAGTAAAAGTTCCTCCTGCAATGCGTTCCATTTGTGCTAGATGAACGAAAGCCTCTCCACATGCTCAGTTCTGAGAGATAAGTGTGTGTGAAAGCCGTCCTTCAATTAGCTTGTTGGGAACACAAAGATTCTTTTCAGTTGCTAACTCCAATCCATACATATACATGGGTAGTTACTAGCTAAAACTAAGTATTACAGTGAAAAATGCAGGAAATTCAAACCGGCACTAGGAAACAGAATGAGAATCCAGAGTAATAGTTTATCCTGCAACGCGTTCCCTTTGTGCTAGATGAATGAACGTCTTTCCACATGCTGAGTTCTGAGAGATAAGTGTGTGTGAAAGCCGTACTTCACCTAGCTTGTTGGGAACACAAAGTTTCTTTTCAGTTGCAAACTCCACTCCATACATTTATATGGGGAGGTACAATCTCCAACTCGGTTTTACAGTGAAAACTGTAGGAACTTGAAACCGGCACTAGGAAACAGACTGAGAAACCAGAGTAAAAGTTTCTCCTGCAACACGTTCCCTTTATGCTAGATGAAGGAACGTCTCTCCACATGCTCAGTTCTCAGAGATAAGTGTGTGTGAAAGCCGTACTTCACCTAGCTTCTTGGGAACACAAAGTTTCTTTTCATTTGCAAACACCACTCCATTCATATATATGGGGATTTACTAGCTCAAACTCGGTTTTACAGTGAAAACTGCAGGAACTTCAAACCGGCACTAGGAAAAAGACTGAGAATCCAGAGTAAAAGTTTCTCCTGCAACCCGTTCCCTTTGTGCTAGATGAACGAACGTCTCCCCACATGCTCAGTTCTGAGAGATAACAGTGTGTGAAAGCCGTCCTTCACCTAGCTTGTTGGGAACACAAAGTTTCTTTTCAATTGCAATCTCCACTCCATAGATATATAATGGGAGGTACTAGCTACAACTCGGTTTTACAGTGAAAACTGCAGGAACTTCAAACCGGCACTAGGAAACAGACTGAGAAACCAGAGTAAAAGTTTCTTCTGCAATCCGTTACATTTGTGCTAGATGAACGAACGTCTCTCCACATGCTCAGTTGTGAGAGATAAGTGTGTGTGAAAGCTGTCCTTCACCTATCTTGTTGGGAACATAAAGTTTCTTTTCTGTTGCAAACTCCACTCCATACATATATAAGGGGAGGTACTAGCTCCAACTCGGTTTTACAGAGGAAACTGCAGGAAATTCAAACCGGCACTAGGAAACAGACTGATAAACCAGAGTAAAAGTTTCCCTGCAACCCGTTCCATTTATGCTAGATGAACGAACGTCTCTCCAGGTGCTCAATTCTAAGAGATAAGTGTGTGTGAAAGCCGTCCTTCACCTTGCTAGTTGGGAACACAGTTTCTTTTCAGTTGCAAACTGCACTCCATACATATATATGGGGAGGTACGAGCTCCAACTCTGTTTTACATTGAAAACTGCAGGAACTTCAAACCGGCACTAGGAAACAGACTGTGAAAGCAGAGTAAAAGTATCCCCTGAAACCCGTTCTCTTTGTGCTAGATGAACGAACGTCTCTCCACATGCTCAGTTCTGAGAGATAACAGTGTTGAAAGCCGTCCTTCACATATCTTGTTGGGAACATTAAGTTTCTTTTCAGTTGCAAATTCCTCTCCACACATATATACGGGAAGGTACTAGCTCCAACTCGGTTTTACAGTGAAAACTGCAGGAACTTCAAACCGGCACTAGGAAACAGACTGAGAACCCAGGGTAAAAGTTTCTCCTGCAACCCGTTCCCTTTGTGCTAGATGAACGAACGAATCTCCACATGCTCAGTTCTGAAAGATAAGTGTGTGTGGAAAGCCGTCCTTCACCTAGCTTGTTGGAACACAAAGTTTCTTTTCAGTTGCAAACTCCACTCCATACATATATATGGGGAGGTACTAGCTCCAACTCGGTTTTAAAGTGAAAACTGCAGGAACTTCAAACCGGCACTAGGAAACAGACTGAGAAACCAGAGTAAAAATTTCTCCTGCAACCCGTTCCCTTTGTGCTAGATGAACGAACGTCTCTCCACATGCTCAGTTCTGAGAGATAAGTGTGTGTGAAAGCCGTCCTTCACCTAGCTTGTTGGGAACACAAAGTTAGTTTTCAGTTGCAAACTCCACTCCATACATATATATGGGGAGGTACTAGCTCCAACTCGGTTTTACATTGAAAACTGCAGGAACATAAAACCTCCACTAGGAAACAGACTGAGAAACCAGACTAAAAGTTTCTCATGCAACGCGTTCATATTGGGCTAGATGAACGAAAGTCTTTCGACATGCTCAGGTCTGAGAAATAAGTGTGTGTGAAAGCCGTCCTTCAGCTTGCTTGTTGGGAACACAAAGTTTCTTTTCAGTTGCAAACTCCTTTCCATAAATATCTAAGAGTCGGGTCTAGCTCCAACTCAGTTTTACAGTGAAAACTGCAGGAACATCAAAACGGCACTTGGAAAAATACTGAGAATTCAGAGTAAAATTTTCTCCTGCAAACCGTTCCCTTTGTGCTAGATGAACGAACGTCTCTTCACATGCTCAGTTCTGAGAGATAAGTTTGTGTGAAAGCCTTCCTTCACCTAGCTTCTTGGGAACACAAAGATTCTTTTCAGTTCCTAAATCCAATCCATACATATACATGGGTAGGTACTTGCTAGAACATGGTGTTACAGTGAAAACTGCAGGAACTTCAAACCGGCACTAGGAAACAGACTGAGAAACCAGAGTAAAAGTTTCCCATGCAACGCGTTCAAATTTTGCTAGATGAACGAACGTCTTTCGACAAGCTCAGTTTTGAGGAATAAGTGTGTGTGAAAGCCGACCTTCAACTAGCTTGTTGGGAACACAAAGTTTCTTTTCAGTTGCAAACTCCAATCCATACATATATATAGGGAGGTACTAGCTCCAACTCGGTTTTACAGTGAAAACTGCAGGAATTCAAACCGGCACTAGGAAACAGACTGAGAAACCAGAGTAAAAGTTTCCCTTGCAACACGTTCCCTTTGTGCTAGATGAACGAACGTCTCTCCACATGCTCAGTTCTGAGAGATAAGTGTGTGTGAAAGCCGTCCTTCACCTAGCTTGTTGGGAACACAAAGATTCTTTTCAGTTACAAACTCCACTCCATACATATATATGGGGAGGTACTAGCTGCAACTCGATTTTACAGTGAAAACTGCAGGAACTTCAAACCGGCACTGGGAAACAGACTGAGAAACCAGAGTAAAAGTTCCTCCTGCAATGCGTTCCATTTGTGCTAGATGAACGAAAGCCTCTCCACATGCTCATTTCTGAGAGATAAGTGTGTGTGAAAGCCGTCCTTCAACTAGCTTGTTGGGAACACAAAGATTCTTTTCAGTTGCTAACTCCAATCCATACATATACATGGGTAGGTACTCTGCTCCAACTCAGTATTACAGTGAAAAATGCAGAAATTCAAACCGGAACTAGGAAAATACTGAGAATCCAGAGTAATAGTTTATCCTAAAATGCGTTCTCTTTTTGCTAGATGAAAGAACGTCTTTCCACATGCTCAGTTCTGAGAGATAAGTGTGTGTGAAAGCCGTACTTCACCTAGCTTCTTGGGAAGATAAAGTTTCTTTTCACTTGAAAACTCCACTCCATACATATATATGGGGAGGTAATAGCTCCAAATCGATTTTACAGTGAAAACTGCAGGAACTTCCAACCGGCACTAGGAAACAGACTGAGATACCAGAGTATAAGTTTCACCTGAATCGTGTTCCATTTTTGCTAGATGAACGAACGTCTATCCAAATGCTCAGTTCTGAGAGATAAGTGTGTGTGAAAGCTGTACTTCACCTAGCTTGTTGGGAACACAAAGTTTCTTTTCAGTTGCAAACTCCACTCCATAGATATATATAGGGAGGTACAACTTCCAACTCGGTTTTACATTGAAAACTGCAGGAAATTCAAACCGGCACTAGGAAACAAACGGAGAAACCAGAGTAAAATTTCCCCTTCAACCCGTTCCCTTTGTGCTAGATGAACGAACGTCTCTCCACATGCTCATTTCTGAGAGATAAATGTGTGTGAAAGCCGTCCTTCAACTAGCTTGTTGGGAACACATAGTTTCTTTCACTTGCAAACTCCAATCCATACATATATTTAGGGAGGTACGAGCTCCAACTCGGTTTTACAGTGAAAACTGCAGGACTTCAAACAGACACTAGGAAACAGACTGAGGAACCAGAGTAAAGGTTTCTCCTGCAACCCGTTTCCGTTGTGCTAGTTGAACTAACGTCTCTCCACATGCGTAGATCTGAGAGATAAGTGTGTGTGAAAGCCGTACTTCACCTAGCTTCTTGGGAACTCAAAGTTTCTTTTCAGTTGCAAACACCACTCCATTCATATATATGGGGATTTACTAGCTCAAAATCGGTTTTACAGTGAAAACTGCAGGAACTTCAAACCGGCACTAGGAAAAAGACTGAGAATCCAGAGTAAAAGTTTCTCCTGCAACCCGTTCCCTTTGTGCTAGATGAACGAACGTCTCCCCACATGCTCAGTTCTGAGAGATAACAGTGTGTGAAAGCCGTCCTTCACCTAGCTTGTTGGGAACACAAAGTTTCTTTTCAATTGCAATCTCCACTCCATAGATATATAATGGGAGGTACTAGCTACAACTCGGTTTTACAGTGAAAACTGCAGGAACTTCAAACCGGCACTAGGAAACAGACTGAGAAACCAGAGTAAAAGTTTCTTCTGCAACCCGTTACATTTGTGCTAGATGAACGAACGTCTCTCCACATGCTCAGTTGTGAGAGATAAGTGTGTGTGAAAGCTGTTCTTCACCTATCTTGTTGGGAACATAAAGTTTCTTTTCTGTTGCAAACTCCACTCCATACATATATAAGGGGAGGTCCTAGCTCCAACTCGGTTTTACAGAGGAAACTGCAGGAAATTCAAACCGGCACTAGGAAACAGACTGATAAACCAGAGTAAAAGTTTCCCTGCAACCCGTTCCATTTATGCTAGATGAACGAACGTCTCTCCAGGTGCTCAATTCTAAGAGATAAGTGTGTGTGAAAGCCGTCCTTCACCTAGCTAGTTGGGAACACAGTTTCTTTTCAGTTGCAAACTGCACTCCATACATATATATGGGGAGGTACGAGCTCCATCTCTGTTTTACAGTGAAAACTGCAGGAACTTCAAACCGGCACTAGGAAACAGACTGTGAAAGCAGAGTAAAAGTATCCCCTGAAACCCGTTCCCTTTGTGCTAGATGAACGAACGTCTCTCCACATGCTCAGTTCTGAGAGATAACAGTGTTGAAAGCCGTCCTTCACATATCTTGTTGGGAACATTAAGTTTCTTTTCAGTTGCAAATTCCTCTCCATACATATATACGGGAAGGTACTAGCTCCAACTCGGTTTTACAGTGAAAACTGCAGGAACTTCAAACCGGCACTAGGAAACAGACTGAGAACCCAGAGTAAAAGTTTCTCCTGCAACCCGTTCCCTTTGTGCTAGATGAACGAACGAATCTCCACATGCTCAGTTCTGAAAGATAAGTGTGTGTGAAAGCCGTCCTTCACCTAGCTTGTTGGAACACAAAGTTTCTTTTCAGTTGCAAACTCCACTCCATACATATATATGGGGAGGTACTAGCTCCAACTCGGTTTTAAAGTGAAAACTGCAGGAACTTCAAACCGGCACTAGGAAACAGACTGAGAAACCAGAGTAAAAATTTCTCCTGCAACCCGTTCCCTTTGTGCTAGATGAACGAACGTCTCTCCACATGCTCAGTTCTGAGAGATAAGTGTGTGTGAAAGCCGTCCTTCACCTAGCTTGTTGGGAACACAAAGTTAGTTTTCAGTTGCAAACTCCACTCCATACATATATATGGGGAGGTACTAGCTCCAACTCGGTTTTACATTGAAAACTGCAGGAACATAAAACCTCCACTAGGAAACAGACTGAGAAACCAGAGTAAAAGTTTCTCATGCAACGCGTTCATATTGGGCTAGATGAACGAAAGTCTTTCGACATGCTCAGGTCTGAGAAATAAGTGTGTGTGAAAGCCGTCCTTCAGCTTGCTTGTTGGGAACACAAAGTTTATTTTCAATTGCAAACTCCACTCCATACATATACATAGGGATGTACAACCTCCAACTCGTTTTTACAGTGAAAACTGCAGGAACTTCAAACCGGCACTAGGAAACATACTGTAAAACCAGAGTAAAAGTTTCTCCTGCTACACGTTCCCTTTGTGCTAGATGAACGAACGTCTCTCCATGTGCTCAGTTCTGAGAGATAATTGTGTGTTAAAGCCGTCCTTCACCTAGCTTGTTGGGAACACAAAGTTTCTTTTCAGTTGCAAACACCACTCCATACATATATATGGGGATGTATTAGCTCCAACTCGATTTTACAGTGAAAACTGCAGGAACTTCAAACCGGCACTAGGAAACAGACTGAAAATCCAGAGTAAAAGTTTCTCCTGCAATGCGTTCCCCTTGTGCTAGATGAACGAACGTCTCTCCACATGCTCAGTTCTGAGAGATAAGTGTGTGTGAAAGCCGTACTTCACCTAGCTTCTTGGGAACACAAAGTTTCTTTTCAGTTGCCAACACCACTCCATACATATATATGGGGTGGTACTAGCTGAAACTCGGTTTTACAGTGAAAACTGCAGGAACTTCAAACCGGCACTAGGAAACAGACTGAAGAAACCAGAGTAAAAGTTTCTCCTGCAACGCGTTCCCTTTGTGCTAGATGAACGAACATTTCTCCACATGCTCAGTTCTGAGAGATATGTGTGTGTTAAAGCCGTACTTCACCTAGCTTCTTGGGAACACAAAGTTTCTTTTCAGTTGCAAACACCACTCCATTCATATATATGGGGATTTACTAGCTCCAACTCGGTTTTACTGTGAAAACTGTAGGAACTTCAAAATGGCACTAGGAAACAGACTGAGAAACCGGAGTAAAAGTTTCACCTGCAAAGCGTTACCTTTGTGCTAGATGAACAAACGTCTCTCCACATGCTCAGTTCTGAGAGATAAGTGTGTGTGAAAGCCGTACTTCACCTATTTTGTTGGGAACACAAAGTTTCTTTTCAGTAGCAAACTCCAATCCATACATATACATGGGTAGGTACTAGCTCCAACTCGGTTTTACAGTGAAAACTGCAGGAAGTTCCAACCGGCAGAAGGAAACAGACTGAGAAACCAGAGTAAAAGTTTCTTCTGCAAACCTTTCACTTTGTGCTAGATGAACGAACGTCTCTTCACATGCTCAGTTCTGAGAGATAAGTGTGTGTGAAAGCCTTCCTTCACCTAGCTTGTTGGGAACACAAAGTTTCTTTTCAGTTGCAAACTCCACTCCATACATATATATAGGGAGGTACAACCTCCAACTCGTTTTTACAGTGAAAACTGCAGGAACTTCAAACCGGCACTAGGAAACAGACTGAGAAACCAGAGTAAAAGTTCCTCCTGCAATGCGTTCCATTTGTGCTAGATGAACGAAAGCCTCTCCACATGCTCAGTTCTGAGAGATAAGTGTGTGTGAAAGCCGTCCTTCACCTAGCTTGTTGGGAACACAAAGTTTCTTTTCAGTTGCAAACTCCTTTCCATAAATATCTAAGAGTCGGGTCTAGCTCCAACTCAGTTTTACAGTGAAAACTGCAGGAACATCAAAACGGCACTTGGAAAAATACTGAGAATTCAGAGTAAAATTTTCTCCTGCAAACCGTTCCCTTTGTGCTAGATGAACGAACGTCTCTTCACATGCTCAGTTCTGAGAGATAAGTGTGTGTGAAAGCCTTCCTTCACCTAGCTTCTTGGGAACACAAAGATTCTTTTCAGTTCCTAAATCCAATCCATACATATACATGGGTAGGTACTTGCTAGAACATGGTGTTACAGTGAAAACTGCAGGAAATTCAAACCGGCACTAGGAAACAGACTGAGAAACCAGAGTAAAAGTTTCCCATGCAACGCGTTCAAATTTTGCTAGATGAACGAACGTCTTTCGACAAGCTCAGTTTTGAGAAATAAGTGTGTGTGAAAGCCGATCTTCAACTAGCTTGTTGGGAACACAAAGTTTCTTTTCAGTTGCAAACTCCAATCCATACATATATATAGGGAGGTACTAGCTCCAACTCGGTTTTACAGTGAAAACTGCAGGAATTCAAACCGGCACTAGGAAACAGACTGAGAAACCAGAGTAAAAGTTTCCCTTGCAACACGTTCCCTTTGTGCTAGATGAACGAACGTCTCTCCACATGCTCAGTTCTGAGAGATAAGTGTGTGTGAAAGCCGTCCTTCACCTAGCTTGTTGGGAACACAAAGATTCTTTTCAGTTACAAACTCCACTCCATACATATATATGGGGAGGTACTAGCTGCAACTCGATTTTACAGTGAAAACTGCAGGAACTTCAAACCGGCACTGGGAAACAGACTGAGAAACCAGAGTAAAAGTTCCTCCTGCAATGCGTTCCATTTGTGCTAGATGAACGAAAGCCTGTCCACATGCTCAGTTCTGAGAGATAAGTGTGTGTGAAAGCCGTCCTTCAACTAGCTTGTTGGGAACACAAAGATTCTTTTCAGTTGCTAACTCCAATCCATACATATACATGGGTAGGTACTCTGCTCCAACTCAGTATTACAGTGAAAAATGCAGAAATTCAAACCGGCACTAGGAAAATACTGAGAATCCAGAGTAATTGTTTATCCTATAATGCGTTCTCTTTTTGCTAGATGAAAGAACGTCTTTCCACATGCTCAGTTCTGAGAGATAAGTGTGTGTGAAAGCCGTACTTCACCTAGCTTGTTGGGAAGATAAAGTTTCTTTTCACTTGAAAACTCCACTCCATACATATATATGGGGAGGTAATAGCTCCAAATCGATTTTACAGTGAAAACTGCAGGAACTTCCAACCGGCACTAGGAAACAGACTGAGATACCAGAGTATAAGTTTCACCTGAATCGTGTTCCATTTTTGCTAGATGAACGAACGTCTATCCAAATGCTCAGTTCTGAGAGATAAGTGTGTGTGAAAGCTGTACTTCACCTAGCTTGTTGGGAACACAAAGTTTCTTTTCAGTTGCAAACTCCACTCCATAGATATATATAGGGAGGTACAACCTCCAACTCGGTTTTACATTGAAAACTGCAGGAAATTCAAACCGGCACTAGGAAACAAACGGAGAAACCAGAGTAAAATTTCTCCTTCAACCCGTTCCCTTTGTGCTAGATGAACGAACGTCTCTCCACATGCTCATTTCTGAGAGATAAATGTGTGTGAAAGCCGTCCTTCAACTAGCTTGTTGGGAACACATAGTTTCTTTCACTTGCAAACTCCAATCCATACATATATTTAGGGAGGTACGAGCTCCAACTCGGTTTTACAGTGAAACCTGCAGGACTTCAAACAGACACTAGGAAACAGACTGAGGAACCAGAGTAAAGGTTTCTCCTGCAACCCGTTTCCTTTGTGCTAGTTGAACTAACGTCTCTCCACATGCTTAGATCTGAGAGATAAGTGTGTGTGAAAGCCGTACTTCACCTAGCTTCTTGGGAACACAAAGTTTCTTTTCAGTTGCCAACACCACTCCATTCATATATATGGTGATTTACTACCTCCAACTCGGTTTTACAGTGAAAACTGTAGGAACTTCTATCCGGCACTTGGAAAAATACTAAGAATCCAGAGTAAAACTTTCTCCTGCAAACCGTTCCTTTTGTGCTAGATGAACGAACCTCTCTACACATGCTCAGTTCTGAGAGATAAGTGTGTGTGAAAGCCTTCCTTCACCTAGCTTGTTGGGACCACAAAAATTCTTTTCAGTTGCTAAATCCAATCCATACATATACATGGTTAGGTACTTGCTCCAACTCGGTGTTACAGTGAAAACTGCAGGAACATCAAACCGGCACTAGGAAACCGACTGAGAAACCAGAGTAAAAGTTTCTCATGCAAAGCGTTCCCTTTGTGCTAGATGAATGAAAGTCTATCCACAAGCTCAGTTCTGAGAGATAAGTGTGTGTGAAAGCGGTCCTTCAAATAGCTTGTTGGGAACACAAAGTTTCTTTTCAGTTGCAAACTCCTTTCCATAAATATTTAAGAATCGGTTCTAGCTCCAACTCAGTTTTACAGTGAAAACTGCAGGAACTTCAAACCGGCACTAGGAAACAGACTGAGAAACCAGAGTAAAAGTTTCCCATGCAACGCGTTCAAATTTTGCTAGATGAACGAACGTCTTTCGACATGCTCAGTTTTGAGAAATAAGTGTGTGTAAAGCCGACATTCAACTAGCTTGTTGGGAACACAAAGTTTCTTTTCAGTTGCAAACTCCACTCCATACATATATATAGGGAGGTACAACCTCCAACTCGGTTTTACAGTGAAAACTGCAGGAAATTCAAACCGGCACTAGGAAACAGAATGAGAATCCAGAGTAATAGTTTATACTGCAACGCGTTCCCTTTGTGCTAGATGAATGAACGTCTTTCCACATGCTGAGTTCTGAGAGATAAGTGTGTGTGAAAGCCGTACTTCACCTAGCTTGTTGGGAACACAAAGTTTCTTTTCAGTTGCAAACTCCACTCCATACATTTATATGGGGAGGTACAATCTCCAACTTGGTTTTACAGTGAAAACTGTAGGAACTTGAAACCGGCACTAGGAAACAGACTGAGAAACCAGAGTAAAAGTTTTCCTTGCAACACGTTCCCTTTGTGCTAGATGAAGGAACGTCTCTCCACATGCTCAGTTCTGAGAGATAAGTGTGTGTGAAAGCCGTACTTCACCTAGCTTCTTGGGAACACAAAGTTTCTTTTCAGTTGCAAACACCACTCCATTCATATATATGGGGATTTACTAGTTCAAACTCGGTTTTACAGTGAAAACTGCAGGAACTTCAAACCGGCACTAGGAAAAACACTGAGAATCCAGAGTAAAAGTTTCTCCTGCAAACCGTTCACTTTGTGCTAGATGAACGAATGTCTCTTCACATGCTCAGTTTTGAGAGATAAGTGTGTGTGAAAGCCTTCCTTCAGCTAGCTTGTTGGGAACACAAAAATTCTTTTCAGTTGCAAACTCCACTCCATACATATATATGGGGAGGTACTAGCTCCAACTCAGTTTTACAGTGGAAACTGCAGGAACTTCAAACCGGCACTAGGAAACAGACTGAGAAACCAGAGTAAAAGTTTCTCCTGCAACCCGTTCCCTTTGTGCTAGATGAACGAACGTCTCTCCACATGCTCAGTTCTGAGAGATAAGTGTGTGTGAAAGCCGTCTTTCACCCCGCTTGTTGGGAACAAAAAGTTCCTTTTCAGTTGCAAACTCCACTCCATACATATATATGGGGAGGTACTAGCTCCAACTCGGTTTTACAGTGAAAACTGCGGGATATTCAAACCGGCACTAGGAAACAGACTGAGAAACCAGAGTAAAAGTTTCCCTTGCAACACGTTCCCTTTCTGCTAGATGAACGAACGTCTCTCCACATGCTCAGTTCTGAGAGATAAGTGTGTGTGAAAGCCGTCCTTCACCTAGCTTGTTGGGAACACAAAGATTCTTTTCAGTTACAAACTCCACTCCATACATATACATGGGTAGGTACTCTGCTCCAACTCAGTATTACAGTGAAAAATGCAGAAATTCAAACCGGCACTAGGAAAATACTGAGAATCCAGAGTAATAGTTTATCCTACAATGCGTTCTCTTTTTGCTAGATGAAAGAACGTCTTTCCACATGCTCAGTTCTGAGAGATAAGTGTGTGTGAAAGCCGTACTTCACCTAGCTTGTTGGGAAGATAAAGTTTCTTTTCACTTGAAAACTCCACTCCATACATATATATGGGGAGGTAATAGCTCCAAATCGATTTTACAGTGAAAACTGCAGGAACTTCCAACCGGCACTAGGAAACAGACTGAGATACCAGAGTATAAGTTTCACCTGAATCGTGTTCCATTTTTGCTAGATGAACGAACGTCTATCCAAATGCTCAGTTCTGAGAGATAAGTGTGTGTGAAAGCTGTACTTCACCTAGCTTGTTGGGAACACAAAGTTTCTTTTCAGTTGCAAACTCCACTCCATAGATATATATAGGGAGGTACAACCTCCAACTCGGTTTTACATTGAAAACTGCAGGAAATTCAAACCGGCACTAGGAAACAAACGGAGAAACCAGAGTAAAATTTCTCCTTCAACCCGTTCCCTTTGTGCTAGATGAACGAACGTCTCTCCACATGCTCATTTCTGAGAGATAAATGTGTGTGAAAGCCGTCCTTCAACTAGCTTGTTGGGAACACATAGTTTCTTTCACTTGCAAACTCCAATCCATACATATATTTAGGGAGGTACGAGCTCCAACTCGGTTTTACAGTGAAAACTGCAGGACTTCAAACAGACACTAGGAAACAGACTGAGGAACCAGAGTAAAGGTTTCTCCTGCAACCCGTTTCCTTTGTGCTAGTTGAACTAACGTCTCTCCACATGCTTAGATCTGAGAGATAAGTGTGTGTGAAAGCCGTACTTCACCTAGCTTCTTGGGAACACAATGTTTCTTTTCAGTTGCAAACACCACTCCATTCATATATATGGTGATTTACTACCTCCAACTCGGTTTTACAGTGAAAACTGTAGGAACTTCAATCCGGCACTTGGAAAAATACTAAGAATCCAGAGTAAAAGTTTCTCCTGCAAACCGTTCCTTTTGTGCTAGATGAACGAACCTCTCTACACATGCTCAGTTCTGAGAGATAAGTGTGTGTGAAAGCCTTCCTTCACCTAGCTTGTTGGGACCACAAAAATTCTTTTCAGTTGCTAAATCCAATCCATACATATACATGGTTAGGTACTTGCTCCAACTCGGTGTTACAGTGAAAACTGCAGGAACATCAAACCGGTCCTAGGAAAGCGACTGAGAAACCAGAGTAAAAGTTTCTCATGCAAAGCGTTCCCATTGTGCTAGATGAATGAAAGTCTATCCACAAGCTCAGTTCTGAGAGATAAGTGTGTGTGAAAGCGGTCCTTCAAATAGCTTGTTGGGAACACAAAGTTTCTTTTCAGTTGCAAACTCCTTTCCATAAATATTTAAGAATCGGTTCTAGCTCCAACTCAGTTTTACAGTGAAAACTGCAGGAACTTCAAACCGGCACTAGGAAACAGACTGAGAAACCAGAGTAAAAGTTTCCCATGCAACGCGTTCAAATTTTGCTAGATGAACGAACGTCTTTCGACATGCTCAGTTTTGAGAAATAAGTGTGTGTAAAGCCGACCTTCAACTAGCTTGTTGGGAACACAAAGTTTCTTTTCAGTTGCAAACTCCACTCCATACATATATATAGGGAGGTACAACCTCCAACTCGGTTTTACAGTGAAAACTGCAGGAAATTCAAACCGGCACTAGGAAACAGAATGAGAATCCAGAGTAATAGTTTATCCTGCAACGCGTTCCCTTTGTGCTAGATGAATGAACGTCTTTCCACATGCTGAGTTCTGAGAGATAAGTGTGTGTGAAAGCCGTACTTCACCTAGCTTGTTGGGAACACAAAGTTTCTTTTCAGTTGCAAACTCCACTCCATACATTTATATGGGGAGGTACAATCTCCAACTTGGTTTTACAGTGAAAACTGTAGGAACTTGAAACCGGCACTAGGAAACAGACTGAGAAACCAGAGTAAAAGTTTTCCTTGCAACACGTTCCCTTTGTGCTAGATGAAGGAACGTCTCTCCACATGCTCAGTTCTGAGAGATAAGTGTGTGTGAAAGCCGTACTTCACCTAGCTTCTTGGGAACACAAAGTTTCTTTTCAGTTGCAAACACCACTCCATTCATATATATGGGGATTTACTAGCTCAAACTCGGTTTTACAGTGAAAACTGCAGGAACTTCAAACCGGCACTAGGAAAAACACTGAGAATCCAGAGTAAAAGTTTCCCCTGCAAACCGTTCACTTTGTGCTAGATGAACGAATGTCTCTTCACATGCTCAGTTTTGAGAGATAAGTGTGTGTGAAAGCCTTCCTTCAGCTAGCTTGTTGGGAACACAAAAATTCTTTTCAGTTGCAAACTCCACTCCATACATATATATGGGGAGGTACTAGCTCCAACTCAGTTTTACAGTGGAAACTGCAGGAACTTCAAACCGGCACTAGGAAACAGACTGAGAAACCAGAGTAAAAGTTTCTCCTGCAACCCGTTCCCTTTGTGCTAGATGAACGAACGTCTCTCCACATGCTCAGTTCTGTGAGATAAGTGTGTGTGAAAGCCGTCTTTCACCCCGCTTGTTGGGAACAAAAAGTTCCTTTTCAGTTGCAAACTCCACTCCATACATATATATGGGGAGGTACTAGCTCCAACTCGGTTTTACAGTGAAAACTGCGGGATATTCAAACCGGCACTAGGAAACAGACTGAGAAACCAGAGTAAAAGTTTTCCTTGCAACACGTTCCCTTTGTGCTAGATGAACGAACGTCTCTCCACATGCTCAGTTCTGAGAGATAAGTGTGTGTGAAAGCCGTCCTTCACCTAGCTTGTTGGGAACACAAAGATTCTTTTCAGTTACAAACTCCACTCCATACATATACATGGGTAGGTACTCTGCTCCAACTCAGTATTACAGTGAAAAATGCAGAAATTCAAACCGGCACTAGGAAAATACTGAGAATCCAGAGTAATAGTTTATCCTACAATGCGTTCTCTTTTTGCTAGATGAAAGAACGTCTTTCCACATGCTCAGTTCTGAGAGATAAGTGTGTGTGAAAGCCGTACTTCACCTAGCTTGTTGGGAAGATAAAGTTTCTTTTCACTTGAAAACTCCACTCCATACATATATATGGGGAGGTAATAGCTCCAAATCGATTTTACAGTGAAAACTGCAGGAACTTCCAACCGGCACTAGGAAACAGACTGAGATACCAGAGTATAAGTTTCACCTGAATCGTGTTCCATTTTTGCTAGATGAACGAACGTCTATCCAAATGCTCAGTTCTGAGAGATAAGTGTGTGTGAAAGCTGTACTTCACCTAGCTTGTTGGGAACACAAAGTTTCTTTTCAGTTGCAAACTCCACTCCATAGATATATATAGGGAGGTACAACCTCCAACTCGGTTTTACATTGAAAACTGCAGGAAATTCAAACCGGCACTAGGAAACAAACGGAGAAACCAGAGTAAAATTTCTCCTTCAGCCCGTTCCCTTTGTGCTAGATGAACGAACGTCTCTCCACATGCTCATTTCTGAGAGATAAATGTGTGTGAATGCCGTCCTTCAACTAGCTTGTTGGGAACACATAGTTTCTTTCACTTGCAAACTCCAATCCATACATATATTTAGGGAGTTAGGAGCTCCAACTCGGTTTTACAGTGAAAACTGCAGGACTTCAAACAGACACTAGGAAACAGACTGAGGAACCAGAGTAAAGGTTTCTCCTGCAACCCGTTTCCTTTGTGCTAGTTGAACTAACGTCTCTCCACATGCTTAGATCTGAGAGATAAGTGTGTGTGAAAGCCGTACTTCACCTAGCTTCTTGGGAACACAAAGTGTCTTTTCAGTTGCAAACACCACTCCATTCATATATATGGTGATTTACTACCTCCAACTCGGTTTTACAGTGAAAACTGTAGGAACTTCAATCCGGCACTTGGAAAAATACTAAGAATCCAGAGTAAAAGTTTCTCCTGCAAACCGTTCCTTTTGTGCTAGATGAACGAACCTCTCTACACATGCTCAGTTCTGAGAGATAAGTGTGTGTGAAAGCCTTCCTTCACCTAGCTTGTTGGGACCACAAAAATTCTTTTCAGTTGCTAAATCCAATCCATACATATACATGGTTAGGTACTTGCTCCAACTCGGTGTTACAGTGAAAACTGCAGGAACATCAAACCGGCACTAGGAAAGCAACTGAGAAACCAGAGTAAAAGTTTCTCATGCAAAGCGTTCCCATTGTGCTAGATGAATGAAAGTCTATCCACAAGCTCAGTTCTGAGAGATAAGTGTGTGTGAAAGCGTTCCTTCAAATAGCTTGTTGGGAACACAAAGTTTCTTTTCAGTTGCAAACTCCTTTCCATAATTATTTAAGAATCGGTTCTAGCTCCAACTCAGTTTTACAGTGAAAACTGCAGGAACTTCAAACCGGCACTAGGAAACAGACTGAGAAACCAGAGTAAAAGTTTCCCATGCAACGCGTTCAAATTTTGCTAGATGAACGAACGTCTTTCGACATGCTCAGTTTTGAGAAATAAGTGTGTGTAAAGCCGACCTTCAACTAGCTTGTTGGGAACACAAAGTTTCTTTTCAGTTGCAAACTCCACTCCATACATATATATAGGTAGGTACAACCTCCAACTCGGTTTTACAGTGAAAACTGCAGGAAATTCAAACCGGCACTAGGAAACAGAATGAGAATCCAGAGTAATAGTTTATCCTGCAACGCGTTCCCTTTGTGCTAGATGAATGAACGTCTTTCCACATGCTGAGTTCTGAGAGATAAGTGTGTGTGAAAGCCGTACTTCACCTAGCTTGTTGGGAACACAAAGTTTCTTTTCAGTTGCAAACTCCACTCCATACATTTATATGGGGAGGTACAATCTCCAACTTGGTTTTACAGTGAAAACTGTAGGAACTTGAAACCGGCACTAGGAAACAGACTGAGAAACCAGAGTAAAAGTTTCTCCTGCAACACGTTCCCTTTGTGCTAGATGAAGGATCGTCTCTCCACATGCTCAGTTCTGAGAGATAAGTGTGTGTGAAAGCCGTACTTCACCTAGCTTCTTGGGAACACAAAGTTTCTTTTCAGTTGCAAACACCACTCCATTCATATATATGGGGATTTACTAGCTCAAACTCGGTTTTACAGTGAAAACTGCAGGAACTTCAAACCGGCACTAGGAAAAAGACTGAGAATCCAGAGTAAAAGTTTCTCCTGCAACCCGTTCCCTTTGTGCTAGATGAACGAACGTCTCTCCACATGCTCAGTTCTGAGAGATAAGTGTGTGTGAAAGCCGTCTTTCACCCCGCTTGTTGGGAACAAAAAGTTCCTTTTCAGTTGCAAACTCCACTCCATACATATATATGGGGAGGTACTAGCTCCAACTCGGTTTTACAGTGAAAACTGCGGGATATTCAAACCGGCACTAGGAAACAGACTGAGAAACCAGAGTAAAAGTTTCCCTTGCAACACGTTCCCTTTGTGCTAGATGAACGAACGTCTCTCCACATGCTCAGTTCTGAGAGATAAGTGTGTGTGAAAGCCGTCCTTCACCTAGCTTGTTGGGAACACAAAGATTCTTTTCAGTTACAAACTCCACTCCATACATATATATGGGGAGGTACTAGCTGCAACTCGATTTTACAGTGAAAACTGCAGGAACTTCAAACCGGCACTGGGAAACAGACTGAGAAACCAGAGTAAAAGTTCCTCCTGCAATGCGTTCCATTTGTGCTAGATGAACGAAAGCCTCTCCACATGCTCAGTTCTGAGAGATAAGTGTGTGTGAAAGCCGTCCTTCAACTAGCTTGTTGGGAACACAAAGATTCTTTTCAGTTGCTAACTCCAATCCATACATATACATGGGTAGGTACTCTGCTCCAACTCAGTATTACAGTGAAAAATGCAGAAATTCAAACCGGCACTAGGAAAATACTGAGAATCCAGAGTAATAGTTTATCCTACAACGCGTTCTCTTTTTGCTAGATGAAAGAACGTCTTTCGACATGCTCAGTTTTGAGAAATAAGTGTGTGTAAAGCCGACCTTCAACTAGCTTGTTGGGAACACAAAGTTTCTTTTCAGTTGCAAACTCCACTCCATACATTTATATGGGGAGGTACAATCTCCAACTTGGTTTTACAGTGAAAACTGTAGGAACTTGAAACCGGCACTAGGAAACAGACTGAGAAACCAGAGTAAAAGTTTCTCCTGCAACACGTTCCCTTTGTGCTAGATGAAGGATCGTCTCTCCACATGCTCAGTTCTGAGAGATAAGTGTGTGTGAAAGCCGTACTTCACCTAGCTTCTTGGGAACACAAAGTTTCTTTTCAGTTGCAAACACCACTCCATTCATATATATGGGGATTTACTAGCTCAAACTCGGTTTTACAGTGAAAACTGCAGGAACTTCAAACCGGCACTAGGAAAAAGACTGAGAATCCAGAGTAAAAGTTTCTCCTGCAACCCGTTCCCTTTGTGCTAGATGAACGAACGTCTCTCCACATGCTCAGTTCTGAGAGATAAGTGTGTGTGAAAGCCGTCTTTCACCCCGCTTGTTGGGAACAAAAAGTTCCTTTTCAGTTGCAAAGTCCACTCCATACATATATATGGGGAGGTACTAGCTCCAACTCGGTTTTACAGTGAAAACTGCGGGATATTCAAACCGGCACTAGGAAACAGACTGAGAAACCAGAGTAAAAGTTTCCCTTGCAACACGTTCCCTTTGTGCTAGATGAACGAACGTCTCTCCACATGCTCAGTTCTGAGAGATAAGTGTGTGTGAAAGCCGTCCTTCACCTAGCTTGTTGGGAACACAAAGATTCTTTTCAGTTACAAACTCCACTCCATACATATATATGGGGAGGTACTAGCTGCAACTCGATTTTACAGTGAAAACTGCAGGAACTTCAAACCGGCACTGGGAAACAGACTGAGAAACCAGAGTAAAAGTTCCTCCTGCAATGCGTTCCATTTGTGCTAGATGAACGAAAGCCTCTCCACATGCTCAGTTCTGAGAGATAAGTGTGTGTGAAAGCCGTCCTTCAACTAGCTTGTTGGGAACACAAAGATTCTTTTCAGTTGCTAACTCCAATCCATACATATACATGGGTAGGTACTCTGCTCCAACTCAGTATTACAGTGAAAAATGCAGAAATTCAAACCGGCACTAGGAAAATACTGAGAATCCAGAGTAATAGTTTATCCTACAACGCGTTCTCTTTTTGCTAGATGAAAGAACGTCTTTCCACATGCTCAGTTCTGAGAGATAAGTGTGTGTGAAAGCCGTACTTCACCTAGCTTGTTGGGAAGATAAAGTTTCTTTTCACTTGAAAACTCCACTCCATACATATATATGGGGAGGTAATAGCTCCAAATCGATTTTACAGTGAAAACTGCAGGAACTTCCAACCGGCACTAGGAAACAGACTGAGATACCAGAGTATAAGTTTCACCTGAATCGTGTTCCATTTTTGCTAGATGAACGAACGTCTATCCAAATGCTCAGTTCTGAGAGATAAGTGTGTGTGAAAGCTGTACTTCACCTAGCTTGTTGGGAACACAAAGTTTCTTTTCAGTTGCAAACTCCACTCCATAGATATATATAGGGAGGTACAACCTCCAACTCGGTTTTACATTGAAAACTGCAGGAAATTCAAACCGGCACTAGGAAACAAACGGAGAAACCAGAGTAAAATTTCTCCTTCAACCCGTTCCCTTTGTGCTAGATGAACGAACGTCTCTCCACATGCTCATTTCTGAGAGATAAATGTGTTTGAAAGCCGTCCTTCAACTAGCTTGTTGGGAACACATAGTTTCTTTCACTTGCAAACTCCAATCCATACATATATTTAGGGAGGTACGAGCTCCAACTCGGTTTTACAGTGAAAACTGCAGGACTTCAAACAGACACTAGGAAACAGACTGAGGAACCAGAGTAAAGGTTTCTCCTGTAAACCGTTTCCTTTGTGCTAGTTGAACTAACGTCTCTCCACATGCTTAGATCTGAGAGATAAGTGTGTGTGAAAGCCGTACTTCACCTAGCTTCTTGGGAACACAAAGTTTCTTTTCAGTTGCCAACACCACTCCATTCATATATATGGTGATTTACTACCTCCAACTCGGTTTTACAGTGAAAACTGTAGGAACTTCAATCCGGCACTTGGAAAAATACTAAGAATCCAGAGTAAAAGTTTCTCCTGCAAACCGTTCCTTTTGTGCTAGATGAACGAAACTCTCTACACATGCTCAGTTCTGAGAGATAAGTGTGTGTGAAAGCCTTCCTTCACCTAGCTTGTTGGGACCACAAAAATTCTTTTCAGTTGCTAAATCCAATCCATACGTATACATGGTTAGGTACTTGCTCCAACTCGGTGTTACAGTGAAAACTGCAGGAACATGAAACCGGCACTAGGAAACCGACTGAGAAACCAGAGTAAAAGTTTCTCATGCAAAGCGTTCCCATTGTGCTAGATGAATGAACGTCTATCCACAAGCTCAGTTCTGAGAGATAAGTGTGTGTGAAAGCGGTCCTTCACCTAGCTTGTTGGGAACACAAAGTTTCTTTTCAGTTGCAAACACCACTCCATACATATATATGGGGATTTACTAGCTCAAACTCGGTTTTACAGTGAAAACTGCAGGAACTTCAAACCTTCACTAGGAAACAGACTGAGAAACCAGAGTAAAAGTTTCCCATGCAACGCGTTCAAATTTTGCTAGATGAACGAACGTCTTTCGACATGCTCAGTTTTGAGAAATAAGTGTGTGTAAAGCCGACCTTCAACTAGCTTGTTGGGAACACAAAGTTTCTTTTCAGTTGCAAACTCCACTCCATACATATATATAGGGAGGTACAACCTCCAACTTGGTTTTACAGTGAAAACTGTAGGAACTTGAAACCGGCACTAGGAAACAGACTGAGAAACCAGAGTAAAAGTTTCTCCTGCAACACGTTCCCTTTGTGCTAGATGAAGGATCGTCTCTCCACATGCTCAGTTCTGAGAGATAAGTGTGTGTGAAAGCCGTACTTCACCTAGCTTCTTGGGAACACAAAGTTTCTTTTCAGTTGCAAACACCACTCCATTCATATATATGGGGATTTACTAGCTCAAACTCGGTTTTACAGTGAAAACTGCAGGAACTTCAAACCGGCACTAGGAAAAAGACTGAGAATCCAGAGTAAAAGTTTCTCCTGCAACCCGTTCCCTTTGTGCTAGATGAACGAACGTCTCTCCACATGCTCAGTTCTGAGAGATAAGTGTGTGTGAAAGCCGTCTTTCACCCCGCTTGTTGGGAACAAAAAGTTCCTTTTCAGTTGCAAACTCCACTCCATACATATATATGGGGAGGTACTAGCTCCAACTCGGTTTTACAGTGAAAACTGCGGGATATTCAAACCGGCACTAGGAAACAGACTGAGAAACCAGAGTAAAAGTTTCCCTTGCAACACGTTCCCTTTGTGCTAGATGAACGAACGTCTCTCCACATGCTCAGTTCTGAGAGATAAGTGTGTGTGAAAGCCGTCCTTCACCTAGCTTGTTGGGAACACAAAGATTCTTTTCAGTTACAAACTCCACTCCATACATATATATGGGGAGGTACAAGCTGCAACTCGATTTTACAGTGAAAACTGCAGGAACTTCAAACCGGCACTGGGAAACAGACTGAGAAACCAGAGTAAAAGTTCCTCCTGCAATGCGTTCCATTTGTGCTAGATGAACGTAAGCCTCTCCACATGCTCAGTTCTGAGAGATAAGTGTGTGTGAAAGCCGTCCTTCAACTAGCTTGTTGGGAACACATAGATTCTTTTCAGTTGCTAACTCCAATCCATACATATACATGGGTAGGTACTCTGCTCCAACTCAGTATTACAGTGAAAAATGCAGAAATTCAAACCGGCACTAGGAAAATACTGAGAATCCAGAGTAATAGTTTATCCTACAACGCTTTCTCTTTTTGCTAGATGAAAGAACGTCTTTCCACATGCTGAGTTCTGAGAGATAAGTGTGTGTGAAAGCCGTACTTCACCTAGCTTGTTGGGAACACAAAGTTTCTTTTCAGTTGCAAACTCCACTCCATACATTTATATGGGGAGGTACAATCTCCAACTTGGTTTTACAGTGAAAACTGTAGGAACTTGAAACCGGCACTAGGAAACAGACTGAGAAACCAGAGTAAAAGTTTCTCCTGCAACACGTTCCCTTTGTGCTAGATGAAGGATCGTCTCTCCACATGCTCAGTTCTGAGAGATAAGTGTGTGTGAAAGCCGTACTTCACCTAGCTTCTTGGGAACACAAAGTTTCTTTTCAGTTGCAAACACCACTCCATTCATATATATGGGGATTTACTAGCTCAAACTCGGTTTTACAGTGAAAACTGCAGGAACTTCAAACCGGCACTAGGAAAAAGACTGAGAATCCAGAGTAAAAGTTTCTCCTGCAACCCGTTCCCTTTGTGCTAGATGAACGAACGTCTCTCCACATGCTCAGTTCTGAGAGATAAGTGTGTGTGAAAGCCGTCTTTCACCCCGCTTGTTGGGAACAAAAAGTTCCTTTTCAGTTGCAAAGTCCACTCCATACATATATATGGGGAGGTACTAGCTCCAACTCGGTTTTACAGTGAAAACTGCGGGATATTCAAACCGGCACTAGGAAACAGACTGAGAAACCAGAGTAAAAGTTTCCCTTGCAACACGTTCCCTTTGTGCTAGATGAACGAACGTCTCTCCACATGCTCAGTTCTGAGAGATAAGTGTGTGTGAAAGCCGTCCTTCACCTAGCTTGTTGGGAACACAAAGATTCTTTTCAGTTACAAACTCCACTCCATACATATATATGGGGAGGTACTAGCTGCAACTCGATTTTACAGTGAAAACTGCAGGAACTTCAAACCGGCACTGGGAAACAGACTGAGAAACCAGAGTAAAAGTTCCTCCTGCAATGCGTTCCATTTGTGCTAGATGAACGAAAGCCTCTCCACATGCTCAGTTCTGAGAGATAAGTGTGTGTGAAAGCCGTCCTTCAACTAGCTTGTTGGGAACACAAAGATTCTTTTCAGTTGCTAACTCCAATCCATACATATACATGGGTAGGTACTCTGCTCCAACTCAGTATTACAGTGAAAAATGCAGAAATTCAAACCGGCACTAGGAAAATACTGAGAATCCAGAGTAATAGTTTATCCTACAACGCGTTCTCTTTTTGCTAGATGAAAGAACGTCTTTCCACATGCTCAGTTCTGAGAGATAAGTGTGTGTGAAAGCCGTACTTCACCTAGCTTGTTGGGAAGATAAAGTTTCTTTTCACTTGAAAACTCCACTCCATACATATATATGGGGAGGTAATAGCTCCAAATCGATTTTACAGTGAAAACTGCAGGAACTTCCAACCGGCACTAGGAAACAGACTGAGATACCAGAGTATAAGTTTCACCTGAATCGTGTTCCATTTTTGCTAGATGAACGAACGTCTATCCAAATGCTCAGTTCTGAGAGATAAGTGTGTGTGAAAGCTGTACTTCACCTAGCTTGTTGGGAACACAAAGTTTCTTTTCAGTTGCAAACTCCACTCCATAGATATATATAGGGAGGTACAACCTCCAACTCGGTTTTACATTGAAAACTGCAGGAAATTCAAACCGGCACTAGGAAACAAACGGAGAAACCAGAGTAAAATTTCTCCTTCAACCCGTTCCCTTTGTGCTAGATGAACGAACGTCTCTCCACATGCTCATTTCTGAGAGATAAATGTGTGTGAAAGCCGTCCTTCAACTAGCTTGTTGGGAACACATAGTTTCTTTCACTTGCAAACTCCAATCCATACATATATTTAGGGAGGTACGAGCTCCAACTCGGTTTTACAGTGAAAACTGCAGGACTTCAAACAGACACTAGGAAACAGACTGAGGAACCAGAGTAAAGGTTTCTCCTGTAAACCGTTTCCTTTGTGCTAGTTGAACTAACGTCTCTCCACATGCTTAGATCTGAGAGATAAGTGTGTGTGAAAGCCGTACTTCACCTAGCTTCTTGGGAACACAAAGTTTCTTTTCAGTTGCCAACACCACTCCATTCATATATATGGTGATTTACTACCTCCAACTCGGTTTTACAGTGAAAACTGTAGGAACTTCAATCCGGCACTTGGAAAAATACTAAGAATCCAGAGTAAAAGTTTCTCCTGCAAACCGTTCCTTTTGTGCTAGATGAACGAACCTCTCTACACATGCTCAGTTCTGAGAGATAAGTGTGTGTGAAAGCCTTCCTTCACCTAGCTTGTTGGGACCACAAAAATTCTTTTCAGTTGCTAAATCCAATCCATACATATACATGGTTAGGTACTTGCTTCAACTCGGTGTTACAGTGAAAACTGCAGGAACATGAAACCGGCACTAGGAAACTGACTGAGAAACCAGATTAAAAGTTTCTCATGCAAAGCGTTCCCAGTGTGCTAGATGAATGAACGTCTATCCACAAGCTCAGTTCTGAGAGATAAGTGTGTGTGAAAGCGGTCCTTCACCTAGCTTGTTGGGAACACAAAGTTTCTTTTCAGTTGGAAACACCACTCCATTCATATATATGGGGATTTACTAGCTCAAACTCGGTTTTACAGTGAAAACTGCAGGAACTTCAAACCGGCACTAGGAAACAGACTGAGAAACCAGAGTAAAAGTTTCCCATGCAACGCGTTCAAATTTTGCTAGATGAACGAACGTCTTTCGACATGCTCAGTTTTGAGAAATAAGTGTGTGTAAAGCCGACCTTCAAATAGCTTGTTGGGAACACAAAGTTTCTTTTCAGTTGCAAACTCCACTCCATACATATATATAGGGAGGTACAACCTCCAACTCGGTTTTACAGTGAAAACTGCAGGAAATTCAAACCGGCACTAGGAAACAGAATGAGAATCCAGAGTAATAGTTTATCCTGCAACGCGTTCCCTTTGTGCTATATGAATGAACGTCTTTCCACATGCTGAGTTCTGAGAGATAAGTGTGTGTGAAAGCCGTACTTCACCTAGCTTGTTGGGAACACAAAGATTCTTTTCAGTTGCAAACTCCACTCCATACATTTATATGGGGAGGTACAATCTCCAACTCGGTTTTACAGTGAAAACTGTAGGAACTTGAAACCGGCACTAGGAAACAGACTGAGAAACCAGAGTAAAAGTTTCTCCTGCAACACGTTCCCTTTGTGCTAGATGAAGGAACGTCTCTCCACATGCTCAGTTCTGAGAGATAAGTGTGTGTGAAAGCCGTACTTCACCTAGCTTCTTGGGAACACAAAGTTTCTTTTCAGTTGCAAACAACACTCCATTTATATATATGGGGATTTACTAGCTCAAACTCGGTTTTACAGTGAAAACTGCAGGAACTTCAAACCGGCACTAGGAAAAAGACTGAGAATCCAGAGTAAAAGTTTCTCCTGCAAACCGTTCACTTTGTGCTAGATGAACGAATGTCTCTTCACATGCTCAGTTTTGAGAGATAAGTGTGTGTGAATGCCTTCCTTCAGCTAGCTTGTTGGGAACACAAAAATTCTTTTCAGTTGCAAACTCCACTCCATACATATATATGGGGAGGTACTAGCTCCAACTCGGTTTTACAGTGGAAACTGCAGGAAATTCAAACCGGCACTAGGAAACAGACTGAGAAACCAGAGTAAAAGTTTCTCCTGCAACCCGTTCCCTTTGTGCTAGATGAACGAACGTCTCTCCACATGCTCAGTCCTGAGAGATAAGTGTGTGTGAAAGCCGTCTTTCACCCCGCTTGTTGGGAACAAAAAGTTCCTTTTCAGTTGCAAACTCCACTCCATACATATATATGGGGAGGTACTAGCTCCAACTCGGTTTTACAGTGAAAACTGCGGGATATTCAAACCGGCACTAGGAAACAGACTGAGAAACCAGAGTAAAAGTTTCCCTTGCAACACGTTCCCTTTGTGCTAGATGAACGAACGTCTCTCCACATGCTCATTTCTGAGAAATAAGTGTGTGTGAAAGCCGTCCTTCACCTAGCTTGTTGGGAACACAAAGATTCTTTTCAGTTACAAACTCCACTCCATACATATACATGGGTAGGTACTCTGCTCCAGCTCAGTATTACAGTGAAAAATGCAGAAATTCAAACCGGCACTAGGAAAATACTGAGAATCCAGAGTAATAGTTTATCCTACAATGCGTTCTCTTTTTGCTAGATGAAAGAACGTCTTTCCACATGCTCAGTTCTGAGAGATAAGTGTGTGTGAAAGCCGTACTTCACCTAGCTTGTTGGGAAGATAAAGTTTCTTTTCACTTGAAAACTCCACTCCATACATATATATGGGGAGGTAATAGCTCCAAATCGATTTTACAGTGAAAACTGCAGGAACTTCCAACCGGCACTAGGAAACAGACTGAGATACCAGAGTATAAGTTTCACCTGAATCGTGTTCCATTTTTGCTAGATGAACGAACGTCTATCCAAATGCTCAGTTCTGAGAGATAAGTGTGTGTGAAAGCTGTACTTCACCTAGCTTGTTGGGAACACAAAGTTTCTTTTCAGTTGCAAACTCCACTCCATAGATATATATAGGGAGGTACAACCTCCAACTCGGTTTTACATTGAAAACTGCAGGAAATTCAAACCGGCACTAGGAAACAAACGGAGAAACGAGAGTAAAATTTCTCCTTCAACACGTTCCCTTTGTGCTAGATGAACGAACGTCTCTCCACATGCTCATTTCTGAGAGATAAATGTGTGTGAAAGCCGTCCTTCAACTAGCTTGTTGGGAACACATAGTTTCTTTCACTTGCAAACTCCAATCCATACATATATTTAGGGAGGTACGAGCTCCAACTCGGTTTTACAGTGAAAACTGCAGGACTTCAAACAGACACTAGGAAACAGACTGAGGAACCAGAGTAAAGGTTTCTCCTGCAACCCGTTTCCTTTGTGCTAGTTGAACTAACGTCTCTCCACATGCTTAGATCTGAGAGATAAGTGTGTGTGAAAGCCGTACTTCACCTAGCTTCTTGGGAACACAAAGATTCTTTTCAGTTGCCAACACCACTCCATTCATATATATGGTGATTTACTACCTCCAACTCGGTTTTACAGTGAAAACTGTAGGAACTTCAATCCGGCACTTGGAAAAATACTAAGAATCCAGAGTAAAAGTTTCTCCTGCAAACCGTTCCTTTTGTGCTAGATGAACGAACCTCTCTACACATGCTCAGTTCTGAGAGATAAGTGTGTGTGAAAGCCTTCCTTCACCTAGCTTCTTGGGACCACAAAAATTCTTTTCAGTTGCTAAATCCAATCCATACATATACATGGTTAGGTACTTGCTCCAACTCGGTGTTACAGTGAAAACTGCAGGAACATCAAACCGGCACTAGGAAAGCGACTGAGAAACCAGAGTAAAAGTTTCTCATGCAAAGCGTTCCAATTGTGCTAGATGAATGAAAGTCTATCCACAAGCTCAGTTCTGAGAGATAAGTGTGTGTGAAAGCGGTCCTTCAAATAGCTTGTTGGGAACACAAAGTTTCTTTTCAGTTGCAAACTCCTTTCCATAAATATTTAAGAATCGGTTCTAGCTCCAACTGAGTTTTACAGTGAAAACTGCAGGAACTTCAAACCGGCACTAGGAAACAGACTGAGAAACCAGAGTAAAAGTTTCCCATGCAACGCGTTCAAACTTTGCTAAATGAACGAACGTCTTTCGACATGCTCAGTTTTGAGAAATAAGTGTGTGTAAAGCCGACCTTCAACTAGCTTGTTGGGAACACAAAGTTTCTTTTCAGTTGCAAACTCCACTCCATACATATATATAGGGAGGTACAACCTCCAACTCGCTTTTACAGTGAAAACTGCAGGAAATTCAAACCGGCACTAGGAAACAGAATGAGAATCCAGAGTAATAGTTTATCCTGCAACGCGTTCCCTTTGTGCTAGATGAATGAACGTCTTTCCACATGCTGAGTTCTGAGAGATAAGTGTGTGTGAAAGCCGTACTTCACCTAGCTTGTTGGGAACACAAAGTTTCTTTTCAGTTGCAAACTCCACTCCATACATTTATATGGGGAGGTACAATCTCCAACTTGGTTTTACAGTGAAAACTGTAGGAACTTGAAACCGGCACTAGGAAACAGACTGAGAAACCAGAGTAAAAGTTTCTCCTGCAACACGTTCCCTTTGTGCTAGATGAAGGATCGTCTCTCCACATGCTCAGTTCTGAGAGATAAGTGTGTGTGAAAGCCGTACTTCACCTAGCTTCTTGGGAACACAAAGTTTCTTTTCAGTTGCAAACACCACTCCATTCATATATATGGGGATTTACTAGCTCAAACTCGGTTTTACAGTGAAAACTGCAGGAACTTCAAACCGGCACTAGGAAAAAGACTGAGAATCCAGAGTAAAAGTTTCTCCTGCAACCCGTTCCCTTTGTGCTAGATGAACGAACGTCTCTCCACATGCTCAGTTCTGAGAGATAAGTGTGTGTGAAAGCCGTCTTTCACCCCGCTTGTTGGGAACAAAAAGTTCCTTTTCAGTTGCAAACTCCACTCCATACATATATATGGGGAGGTACTAGCTCCAACTCGGTTTTACAGTGAAAACTGCGGGATATTCAAACCGGCACTAGGAAACAGACTGAGAAACCAGAGTAAAAGTTTCCCTTGCAACACGTTCCCTTTGTGCTAGATGAACGAACGTCTCTCCACATGCTCAGTTCTGAGAGATAAGTGTGTGTGAAAGCCGTCCTTCACCTAGCTTGTTGGGAACACAAAGATTCTTTTCAGTTACAAACTCCACTCCAAACATATATATGGGGAGGTACTAGCTTCAACTCGATTTTACAGTGAAAACTGCAGGAACTTCAAACCGGCACTGGGAAACAGACTGAGAAACCAGAGTAAAAGTTCCTCCTGCAATGCGTTCCATTTGTGCTAGATGAACGATAGCCTCTCCACATGCTCAGTTCTGAGAGATAAGTGTGTGTGAAAGCCGTCCTTCAACTAGCTTGTTGGGAACACAAAGATTCTTTTCAGTTGCTAACTCCAATCCATACATATACATGGGTAGGTACTCTGCTCCAACTCAGTATTACAGTGAAAAATGCAGAAATTCAAAACGGCACTAGGAAAATACTGAGAATCCAGAGTAATAGTTTATCCTACAACGCGTTCTCTTTTTGCTAGATGAAAGAACTACTTTCCACATGCTCAGTTCTGAGAGATAAGTGTGTGTGAAAGCCGTACTTCACCTAGCTTGTTGGGAAGATAAAGTTTCTTTTCACTTGAAAACTCCACTCCATACATATATATGGGGAGGTAATAGCTCCAAATCGATTTTACAGTGAAAACTGCAGGAACTTCCAACCGGCACTAGGAAACAGACTGAGATACCAGAGTATAAGTTTCACCTGAATCGTGTTCCATTTTTGCTAGATGAACGAACGTCTATCCAAATGCTCAGTTCTGAGAGATAAGTGTGTGTGAAAGCTGTACTTCACCTAGCTTGTTGGGAACACAAAGTTTCTTTTCAGTTGCAAACTCCACTCCATAGATATATATAGGGAGGTACAACCTCCAACTCGGTTTTACATTGAAAACTGCAGGAAATTCAAACCGGCACTAGGAAACAAACGGAGAAACCAGAGTAAAATTTCTCCTTCAACCCGTTCCCTTTGTGCTAGATGAACGAACGTCTCTCCACATGCTCATTTCTGAGAGATAAATGTGTGTGAAAGCCGTCCTTCAACTAGCTTGTTGGGACCACAAAAATTCTTTTCAGTTGCTAAATCCAATCCATACATATACATGGTTAGGTACTTGCTCCAACTCGGTGTTACAGTGAAAACTGCAGGAACATGAAACCGGCACTAGGAAACTGACTGAGAAACCAGAGTAAAAGTTTCTCATGCAAAGCGTTCCCAGTGTGCTAGATGAATGAACGTCTATCCACAAGCTCAGTTCTGAGAGATAAGTGTGTGTGAAAGCGGTCCTTCACCTAGCTTGTTGGGAACACAAAGTTTCTTTTCAGTTGGAAACACCACTCCATTTATATATATGGGGATTTACTAGCTCAAACTCGGTTTTACAGTGAAAACTGCAGGAACTTCAAACCGGCACTAGGAAACAGACTGAGAAACCAGAGTAAAAGTTTCCCATGCAACGCGTTCAAATTTTGCTAGATGAACGAACGTCTTTCGACATGCTCAGTTTTGAGAAATAAGTGTGTGTAAAGCCGACCTTCAAATAGCTTGTTGGGAACACAAAGTTTCTTTTCAGTTGCAAACTCCACTCCATACATATATATAGGGAGGTACAACCTCCAACTCGGTTTTACAGTGAAAACTGCAGGAAATTCAAACCGGCACTAGGAAACAGAATGAGAATCCAGAGTAATAGTTTATCCTGCAACGCGTTCCCTTTGTGCTATATGAATGAACGTCTTTCCACATGCTGAGTTCTGAGAGATAAGTGTGTGTGAAAGCCGTACTTCACCTAGCTTGTTGGGAACACAAAGATTCTTTTCAGTTGCAAACTCCACTCCATACATTTATATGGGGAGGTACAATCTCCAACTCGGTTTTACAGTGAAAACTGTAGGAACTTGAAACCGGCACTAGGAAACAGACTGAGAAACCAGAGTAAAAGTTTCTCCTGCAACACGTTCCCTTTGTGCTAGATGAAGGAACGTCTCTCCACATGCTCAGTTCTGAGAGATAAGTGTGTGTGAAAGCCGTACTTCACCTAGCTTCTTGGGAACACAAAGTTTCTTTTCAGTTGCAAACAACACTCCATTCATATATATGGGGATTTACTAGCTCAAACTCGGTTTTACAGTGAAAACTGCAGGAACTTCAAACCGGCACTAGGAAAAAGACTGAGAATCCAGAGTAAAAGTTTCTCCTGCAAACCGTTCACTTTGTGCTAGATGAACGAATGTCTCTTCACATGCTCAGTTTTGAGAGATAAGTGTGTGTGAATGCCTTCCTTCAGCTAGCTTGTTGGGAACACAAAAATTCTTTTCAGTTGCAAACTCCACTCCATACATATATATGGGGAGGTACTAGCTCCAACTCGGTTTTACAGTGGAAACTGCAGGAAATTCAAACCGGCACTAGGAAACAGACTGAGAAACCAGAGTAAAAGTTTCTCCTGCAACCCGTTCCCTTTGTGCTAGATGAACGAACGTCTCTCCACATGCTCAGTTCTGAGAGATAAGTGTGTGTGAAAGCCGTCTTTCACCCCGCTTGTTGGGAACAAAAAGTTCCTTTTCAGTTGCAAACTCCACTCCATACATATATATGGGGAGGTACTAGCTCCAACTCGGTTTTACAGTGAAAACTGCGGGATATTCAAACCGGCACTAGGAAACAGACTGAGAAACCAGAGTAAAAGTTTCCCTTGCAACACGTTCCCTTTGTGCTAGATGAACGAACGTCTCTCCACATGCTCAGTTCTGAGAAATAAGTGTGTGTGAAAGCCGTCCTTCACCTAGCTTGTTGGGAACACAAAGATTCTTTTCAGTTACAAACTCCACTCCATACATATACATGGGTAGGTACTCTGCTCCAGCTCAGTATTACAGTGAAAAATGCAGAAATTCAAACCGGCACTAGGAAAATACTGAGAATCCAGAGTAATAGTTTATCCTACAATGCGTTCTCTTTTTGCTAGATGAAAGAACGTCTTTCCACATGCTCAGTTCTGAGAGATAAGTGTGTGTGAAAGCCGTACTTCACCTAGCTTGTTGGGAAGATAAAGTTTCTTTTCACTTGAAAACTCCACTCCATACATATATATGGGGAGGTAATAGCTCCAAATCGATTTTACAGTGAAAACTGCAGGAACTTCCAACCGGCACTAGGAAACAGACTGAGATACCAGAGTATATGTTTCACCTGAATCGTGTTCCATTTTTGCTAGATGAACGAACGTCTATCCAAATGCTCAGTTCTGAGAGATAAGTGTGTGTGAAAGCTGTACTTCACCTAGCTTGTTGGGAACACAAAGTTTCTTTTCAGTTGCAAACTCCACTCCATAGATATATATAGGGAGGTACAACCTCCAACTCGGTTTTACATTGAAAACTGCAGGAAATTCAAACCGGCACTAGGAAACAAACGGAGAAACCAGAGTAAAATTTCTCCTTCAACACGTTCCCTTTGTGCTAGATGAACGAACGTCTCTCCACATGCTCATTTCTGAGAGATAAATGTGTGTGAAAGCCGTCCTTCAACTAGCTTGTTGGGAACACATAGTTTCTTTCACTTGCAAACTCCAATCCATACATATATTTAGGGAGGTACGAGCTCCAACTCGGTTTTACAGTGAAAACTGCAGGACTTCAAACAGACACTAGGAAACAGACTGAGGAACCAGAGTAAAGGTTTCTCCTGCAACCCGTTTCCTTTGTGCTAGTTGAACTAACGTCTCTCCACATGCTTAGATCTGAGAGATAAGTGTGTGTGAAAGCCGTACTTCACCTAGCTTCTTGGGAACACAAAGATTCTTTTCAGTTGCCAACACCACTCCATTCATATATATGGTGATTTACTACCTCCAACTCGGTTTTACAGTGAAAACTGTAGGAACTTCAATCCGGCACTTGGAAAAATACTAAGAATCCAGAGTAAAAGTTTCTCCTGCAAACCGTTCCTTTTGTGCTAGATGAACGAACCTCTCTACACATGCTCAGTTCTGAGAGATAAGTGTGTGTGAAAGCCTTCCTTCACCTAGCTTCTTGGGACCACAAAAATTCTTTTCAGTTGCTAAATCCAATCCATACATATACATGGTTAGGTACTTGCTCCAACTCGGTGTTACAGTGAAAACTGCAGGAACATCAAACCGGCACTAGGAAAGCGACTGAGAAACCAGAGTAAAAGTTTCTCATGCAAAGCGTTCCAATTGTGCTAGATGAATGAAAGTCTATCCACAAGCTCAGTTCTGAGAGATAAGTGTGTGTGAAAGCGGTCCTTCAAATAGCTTGTTGGGAACACAAAGTTTCTTTTCAGTTGCAAACTCCTTTCCATAAATATTTAAGAATCGGTTCTAGCTCCAACTCAGTTTTACAGTGAAAACTGCAGGAACTTCAAACCGGCACTAGGAAACAGACTGAGAAACCAGAGTAAAAGTTTCCCATGCAACGCGTTCAAACTTTGCTAGATGAACGAACGTCTTTCGACATGCTCAGTTTTGAGAAATAAGTGTGTGTAAAGCCGACCTTCAACTAGCTTGTTGGGAACACAAAGTTTCTTTTCAGTTGCAAACTCCACTCCATACATATATATAGGGAGGTACAACCTCCAACTCGCTTTTACAGTGAAAACTGCAGGAAATTCAAACCGGCACTAGGAAACAGAATGAGAATCCAGAGTAATAGTTTATCCTGCAACGCGTTCCCTTTGTGCTAGATGAATGAACGTCTTTCCACATGCTGAGTTCTGAGAGATAAGTGTGTGTGAAAGCCGTACTTCACCTAGCTTGTTGGGAACACAAAGTTTCTTTTCAGTTGCAAACTCCACTCCATACATTTATATGGGGAGGTACAATCTCCAAGTTGGTTTTACAGTGAAAACTGTAGGAACTTGAAACCGGCACTAGGAAACAGACTGAGAAACCAGAGTAAAAGTTTCTCCTGCAACACGTTCCCTTTGTGCTAGATGAAGGATCGTCTCTCCACATGCTCAGTTCTGAGAGATAAGTGTGTGTGAAAGCCGTACTTCACCTAGCTTCTTGGGAACACAAAGTTTCTTTTCAGTTGCAAACACCACTCCATTCATATATATGGGGATTTACTAGCTCAAACTCGGTTTTACAGTGAAAACTGCAGGAACTTCAAACCGGCACTAGGAAAAAGACTGAGAATCCAGAGTAAAAGTTTCTCCTGCAACCCGTTCCCTTTGTGCTAGATGAACGAACGTCTCTCCACATGCTCAGTTCTGAGAGATAAGTGTGTGTGAAAGCCGTCTTTCACCCCGCTTGTTGGGAACAAAAAGTTCCTTTTCAGTTGCAAACTCCACTCCATACATATATATGGGGAGGTACTAGCTCCAACTCGGTTTTACAGTGAAAACTGCGGGATATTCAAACCGGCACTAGGAAACAGACTGAGAAACCAGAGTAAAAGTTTCCCTTGCAACACGTTCCCTTTGTGCTAGATGAACGAACGTCTCTCCACATGCTCAGTTCTGAGAGATAAGTGTGTGTGAAAGCCGTCCTTCACCTAGCTTGTTGGGAACACAAAGATTCTTTTCAGTTACAAACTCCACTCCAAACATATATATGGGGAGGTACTAGCTTCAACTCGATTTTACAGTGAAAACTGCAGGAACTTCAAACCGGCACTGGGAAACAGACTGAGAAAC
Source organism: Camelus dromedarius (assembly GCF_036321535.1). Taxonomy (NCBI): domain Eukaryota; kingdom Metazoa; phylum Chordata; class Mammalia; order Artiodactyla; family Camelidae; genus Camelus; species Camelus dromedarius. The sequence goes on along the minus strand of NC_087449.1, from coordinate 2,488,428 downwards.
CAGAGTAAAAGTTCCTCCTGCAATGCGTTCCATTTGTGCTAGATGAACGAAAGCCTCTCCACATGCTCAGTTCTGAGAGATAAGTGTGTGTGAAAGCCGTCCTTCAACTAGCTTGTTGGGAACACAAAGATTCTTTTCAGTTGCTAACTCCAATCCATACATATACATGGGTAGGTACTCTGCTCCAACTCAGTATTACAGTGAAAAATGCAGAAATTCAAACCGGCACTAGGAAAATACTGAGAATCCAGAGTAATAGTTTATCCTACAACGCGTTCTCTTTTTGCTAGATGAAAGAACTACTTTCCACATGCTCAGTTCTGAGAGATAAGTGTGTGTGAAAGCCGTACTTCACCTAGCTTGTTGGGAAGATAAAGTTTCTTTTCACTTGAAAACTCCACTCCATACATATATATGGGGAGGTAATAGCTCCAAATCGATTTTACAGTGAAAACTGCAGGAACTTCCAACCGGCACTAGGAAACAGACTGAGATACCAGAGTATAAGTTTCACCTGAATCGTGTTCCATTTTTGCTAGATGAACGAACGTCTATCCAAATGCTCAGTTCTGAGAGATAAGTGTGTGTGAAAGCTGTACTTCACCTAGCTTGTTGGGAACACAAAGTTTCTTTTCAGTTGCAAACTCCACTCCATAGATATATATAGGGAGGTACAACCTCCAACTCGGTTTTACATTGAAAACTGCAGGAAATTCAAACCGGCACTAGGAAACAAACGGAGAAACCAGAGTAAAATTTCTCCTTCAACCCGTTCCCTTTGTGCTAGATGAACGAACGTCTCTCCACATGCTCATTTCTGAGAGATAAATGTGTGTGAAAGCCGTCCTTCAACTAGCTTGTTGGGAACACATAGTTTCTTTCACTTGCAAACTCCAATCCATACATATATTTAGGGAGGTACGAGCTCCAACTCGGTTTTACAGTGAAAACTGCAGGACTTCAAACAGACACTAGGAAACAGACTGAGGAACCAGAGTAAAGGTTTCTCCTGTAACCCGTTTCCTTTGTGCTAGTTGAACTAACGTCTCTCCACATGCTTAGATCTGAGAGATAAGTGTGTGTGAAAGCCGTACTTCACCTAGCTTCTTGGGAACACAAAGTTTCTTTTCAGTTGCCAACACCACTCCATTCATATATATGGTGATTTACTACCTTCAACTCGGTTTTACAGTGAAAACTGTAGGAACTTCAATCCGGCACTTGGAAAAATACTAAGAATCCAGAGTAAAAGTTTCTCCTGCAAACCGTTCCTTTTGTGCTAGATGAACGAACCTCTCTACACATGCTCAGTTCTGAGAGATAAGTGTGTGTGAAAGCCTTCCTTCACCTAGCTTGTTGGGACCACAAAAATTCTTTTCAGTTGCTAAATCCAATCCATACATATACATGGTTAGGTACTTGCTCCAACTCGGTGTTACAGTGAAAACTACAGGAACATGAAACCGGCACTAGGAAACCGACTGAGAAACCAGAGTAAAAGTTTCTCATGCAAAGCGTTCCCATTGTATAGATGAATGAACGTCTATCCACAAGCTCAGTTCTGAGAGATAAGTGTGTGTGAAAGCGGTCCTTCACCTAGCTTGTTGGGAACACAAAGTTTCTTTTCAGTTGCAAACACCACTCCATTCATATATATGGGGATTTACTAGCTCAAACTCGGTTTTACAGTGAAAACTGCAGGAACTTCAAACCGGCACTAGGAAACAGACTGAGAAACCAGAGTAAAAGTTTCCCATGCAACGCGTTCAAATTTTGCTAGATGAACGAACGTCTTTCGACATGCTCAGTTTTGAGAAATAAGTGTGTGTAAAGCCGACCTTCAACTAGCTTGTTGGGAACACAAAGTTTCTTTTCAGTTGCAAACTCCACTCCATACATATATATAGGGAGGTACAACCTCCAACTCGGTTTTACAGTGAAAACTGCAGGAAATTCAAACCGGCACTAGGAAACAGAATGAGAATCCAGAGTAATAGTTTATCCTGCAACGCGTTCCCTTTGTGCTAGATGAATGAACGTCTTTCCACATGCTGAGTTCTGAGAGATAAGTGTGTGTGAAAGCCGTACTTCACCTAGCTTGTTGGGAACACAAAGTTTCTTTTCAGTGGCAAACTCCACTCCATACATTTATATGGGGAGGTACAATCTCCAACTCGGTTTTACAGTGAAAACTGTAGGAACTTGAAACCGGCACTAGGAAACAGACTGAGAAACCAGAGTAAAAGTTTCTCCTGCAACACGTTCCCTTTGTGCTAGATGAAGGAACGTCTCTCCACATGCTCAGTTCTGAGAGATAAGTGTGTGTGAAAGCCGTACTTCACCTAGCTTCTTGGGAACACAAAGTTTCTTTTCAGTTGCAAACACCACTCCATTCATATATATGGGGATTTACTAGCTCAAACTCGGTTTTACAGTGAAACTGCAGGAACTTCAAACCGGCACTAGGAAAAAGACTGAGAATCCAGAGTAAAAGTTTCTCCTGCAAACCGTTCAGTTTGTGCTAGATGAACGAATGTCTCTTCACATGCTCAGTTTTGAGAGATAAGTGTGTGTGAAAGCCTTCCTTCAGCTAGCTTGTTGGGAACACAAAAATTCTTTTCAGTTGCAAACTCCACTCCATACATATATATGGGGAGGTACTAGCTCCAACTCGGTTTTACAGTGGAAACTGCAGGAACTTCAAACCGGCACTAGGAAACAGACTGAGAAACCAGAGTAAAAGTTTCTCCTGCAACCCGTTCCCTTTGTGCTAGATGAACGAACGTCTCTCCACATGCTCAGTTCTGAGAGATAAGTGTGTGTGAAAGCCGTCTTTCACCCCGCTTGTTGGGAACAAAAAGTTCCTTTTCAGTTGCAAACTACACTCCATACATATATATGGGGAGGTACTAGCTCCAACTCGGTTTTACAGTGAAAACTGCGGGATATTCAAACCGGCACTAGGAAACAGACTGAGAAACCAGAGTAAAAGTTTCTCCTGCAACCCGTTCCCTTTGTGCTAGATGAACGAACGTCTCTCCACATGCTCAGTTCTGAGAGATAAGTGTGTGTGAAAGCCGTCCTTCACCTAGCTTGTTGGGAACACAAAGATTCTTTTCAGTTACTAACTCCAATCCATACTTATATATGGGGAGGTACTAGCTCCAACTCGATTTTACAGTGAAAACAGAAGGAACTTCAAACCGGCACTAGGAAACAGACTGAGAAAACAGAGTAAATATTTCTCCTGCAACCCATTCCCTTTGTGCTAGATGAAGGAACGTCTCTCCACATGCTCAGTTCTGAGAAATAAGTGTGTGTGAAAGCCGCACTTCACCTAGCTTTTTGGGAACACAAAGTTTCTTTTCACTTGCAAACTCCACTCCATACATATATATGGGGAGGTACGAGCTCCACCTCGGTTTTACAGTGGAAACTGCAGGAAATTCAAACCGGCACTAGGAAACAGACTGAGAAACCAGAGTAAAAGTTTCTCCTGCAACCCGTTCCCTTTGTGCTAGATGAACGAACGTCTCTCCACATGCTCAGTTCTGAGAGATAAGTGTGTGTGAAAGCCGTCTTTCACCCAGCTTTTTGGGAACACAAAGTTCCTTTTCAGTTGCAAACTCCACTCCATACATTTATATGGGGAGGTACAATCTCCAACTCGGTTTTACAGTGAAAAGTGTAGGAACTTGAAACCGGCACTAGGAAACAGACTGAGAAACCAGAGTAAAAGTTTCTCCTGCAACACGTTCCCTTTGTGCTAGATGAAGGAACGTCTCTCCACATGCTCAGTTCTGAGAGATAAGTGTGTGTGAAAGCCGTACTTCACCTAGCTTCTTGGGAACACAAAGTTTCTTTTCAGTTGCAAACACCACTCCATTCATATATATGGGGATTTACTAGCTCAAACTCGGTTTTACAGTGAAAACTGCAGGAACTTCAAACCGGCACTAGGAAAAAGACTGAGAATCCAGAGTAAAAGTTTCTCCTGCAAACCGTTCACTTTGTGCTAGATGAACGAATGTCTCTTCACATGCTCAGTTTTGAGAGATAAGTGTGTGTGAAAGCCTTCCTTCAGCTAGCTTGTTGGGAACACAAAAATTCTTTTCAGTTGCAAACTCCACTCCATACATATATATGGGGAGGTACTAGCTCCAACTCGGTTTTACAGTGGAAACTGCAGGAACTTCAAACCGGCACTAGGAAACAGACTGAGAAACCAGAGTAAAAGTTTCTCCTGCAACCCGTTCCCTTTGTGCTAGATGAACGAACGTCTCTCCACATGCTCAGTTCTGAGAGATAAGTGTGTGTGAAAGCCGTCTTTCACCCCGCTTGTTGGGAACAAAAAGTTCCTTTTCAGTTGCAAACTCCACTCCATACATATATATGGGGAGGTACTAGCCCCAACTCGGTTTTACAGTGAAAACTGCGGGATATTCAAACCGGCACTAGGAAACAGACTGAGAAACCAGAGTAAAAGTTTCTCCTGCAAACCGTTCCCTTTGTGCTAGATGAACGAACGTCTCTCCACATGCTCAGTTCTGAGAGATAAGTGTGTGTGAAAGCCGTCCTTCACCTAGCTTGTTGGGAACACAAAGATTCTTTTCAGTTACTAACTCCAACCCATACATATATATGGGGAGGTACTAGCTCCAACTCGATTTTACAGTGAAAACAGAAGGAACTTCAAACCGGCACTAGGAAACAGACTGAGAAAACAGAGTAAATATTTCTCCTGCAACCCATTCCCTTTGCGCTAGATGAAGGAACGTCTCTCCACATGCTCAGTTCTGAGAGATAAGTGTGTGTGAAAGCCGTACTTCACCTAGCTTTTTGGGAACACAAAGATTCTTTTTACTTGCAAACTCCACTCCATACATATATATGGGGAGGTACGAGCTCCAACTCGGTTTTACCGTGAAAACTGCAGGAATTTCAAACCGGCACTAGGATAAATACTGAGAAACCAGAGTAAAAGTTTCTCCTGCAACTCGTTCCCTTTGTGCTAGATGAACGACAGTCTCTCCACATGCTCAATTCTGAGAGAAAAGTGTGTGTGAAAGCCGTCCTTCATATAGCTTGCTGGGAACACAAAGTTTCTTTTCAGTTGCAAACTCCACTCCATACATATATATGGGGAGGTACTAGCTCCAACTCGGTTTTACAGCGGAAACTGCAGGAACTTCAAACAGGCACTAGGAAACACACTGAGAAACCAGAGTAAAAGTTTCTCCTGCAACCCGTTCCCTTTGTGCTAGATGAACGAACGTCTCTCCACATGCTCAGTTCTGAGAGAAAAGTGTGTGTGAAAGCCGTCCTTCACTTATCTTGTTGGGAACACGAAGTTTCTTTTCAGTTGCATACACCACTCCATACATATATATGGGGAGGTACTAGCTCCAACTCGGTTTTACAGTGAAAACTGCAGGAACTTCAAACCGGCAGTAGGAAACAGACGGAGAAACCAGAGTAAAATTTCTCCTGCAACCCGTTCCCTTTGTGCTAGATGAACGAACCTCTCTTCACATGCTCAGTTCTGAGAGATAAGTGTGTGTGAAAGCTTTCCTTCATCTAGCTTGTTGGGAACACAAAAATTCTTTTCAGTTGCTAAATCCAATCCATACATATACATGGTTAGGTACTTGCTCCAACTCGGTGTTACAGTGAAAACTGCAGGAACATCAAACTGACACTAGGAAACCGACTGAGAAACCAGAGTAAAAGTTTCTCATGCAAAGCGTTCCCATTGTGCTAGATGAATGAACGTCTATCCACAAGCTCAGTTCTGAGAGATAAGTGTGTGTGAAAGCCGTCCTTCACCTAGCTTGTTGGGAACACAAAGTTTCTTTTCAGTTGCAAACTCCTTTCCATCAATATCTAAGAGTCGGTTGTAGCTCCAACTCAGTTTTACAGTGAAAACTGCAGGAACATCAAAACGGCACTTGGAAAAATACTGAGAATCCAGAGTAAAATTTTCCCTGCAAACCGTTCCCTTTGTGCTAGATGAACGAACGTCTCTTCACATGCTCAGTTCTGAGAGATAAGTGTGTGTGAAAGCCTTCCTTCACCTAGCTTCTTGGGAACACAAAGATTCTCTTCAGTTCCTAAATCCAATCCATACATATACATGGGTAGGTACTTGCTCCAACATGGTGTTACAGTGAAAACTGCAGGAACTTCAAACCGGCACTAGGAAACAGACTGAGAAACCAGAGTAAAAGTTTCCCATGCAACGCGTTCAAATTTTGCTAGATGAACGAATGTCTTTCGACATGCTCAGTTTTGAGAAATAAGTGTGTGTAAAGCCGACCTTCAAATAGCTTGTTGGGAACACAAAGTTTCTTTTCATTTGCAAACTCCACTCCATACATATATATAGGGAGGTACAACCTCCAACTCGGTTTTACAGTGAAAACTGCAGGAAATTCAAACCGGCACTAGGAAACAGACTTAGAAACCAGAGTAAAAGTTCCTCCTGCAATGCGTTCCATTTGTGCTAGATGAACGAAAGCCTCTCCACATGCTCAGTTCTGAGAGATAAGTGTGTGTGAAAGCCGTCCTTCACTTAGCTTGTTGGGAACACAAAGATTCTTTTCAGTTGCTAACTCCAATCCATACATATACATGGGTAGTTACTAGCCCCAACTCAGTATTACAGTGAAAAATGCAGGAAATTCAAACCGGCACTAGGAAACAGAATGAGAATCCAGAGTAATAGAGTATCCTGCAACGCGTTCCCTTTGTGCTAGATGAACGAACGTCTCTCCACATGCTCAATTCTGAGAGATAAGTGTGTTTTAAAGCCGTCCTTCAACTAGATTGTTGGGAACACAAAGTTTGTTTTCAGTTGCAAACACCACTCCATACATATATATGGGGAGGTACGAGCTCCAACTCGGTTTTACAGTGAAAACTGCAGGAAATTCAAACCGGCATTAGGATAAATACTGAGAAACCAGAGTAAAAGTTTCTCCTGCAACTCGTTCCGTTTGTGCTAGATGAACGACAGTCTCTCCACATGCTCAATTCTGAGAGATAAGTGTGTGTGAAAGCCGTACTTCACCTAGCTTTTTGTTAACACAAAGTTTCTTTTCACTTGCAAATTCCACTCCATACATATATATGGGGAGGTACGAGCTCCAACTCGGTTTTACTGTGAAAACTGCAGGAAATTCAAACCGGCACTAGGAAACAAACTGAGAAACCAGAGTAAAAGTTTCTCCTGCAAACCGTTCCCTTTGTGCTAGATGAATGAACGTCTCTCCACATGCTCAGTTCTGAGAGATAAGTGTGTGTGAAAGCCTTCCTTCACCTAGCTTGTTGGGAACACAAAAATTCTTTTCAGTTGCTAAATCCAATCCATACATATACATGGTTAGGTACTTGCTCCAACTCGGTGTTACAGTGAAAACTGCAGGAACATCAAACTGGCACTAGGAAACCGACTGAGAAACCAGAGTAAAAGTTTCTCATGCAAAGCGTTCCCATTGTGCTAGATGAATGAACGTCTATCCACAAGCTCAGTTCTGAGAGATAAGTGTGTGTGAAAGCCGTCCTTCACCTAGCTTGTTGGGAACACAAAGTTTCTTTTCAGTTGCAAACTCCACTCCATAGATATATATAGGGAGGTACAACCTCCAACTCGGTTTTACAGTGAAAACTGCAGGAAATTCAAACCGGCACTAGGAAACAGACTTAGAAACCAGAGTAAAAGTTCCTCCTGCAATGCGCTCCATTTGTGCTAGATGAACGAAAGCCTCTCCACATGCTCAGTTCTGAGAGATAAGTGTGTGTGAAAGCCGTCCTTCACTTAGCTTGTTGGGAACACAAAGATTCTTTTCAGTTGCTAACTCCAATCCATACATATACATGGGTAGTTACTAGCTCCAACTCAGTATTACAGTGAAAAATGCAGGAAATTCAAACCGGCACTAGGAAACAGAATGAGAATCCAGAGTAATAGTTTATCCTGCAACGCGTTCCCTTTGTGCTAGATGAACGAACGTCTCTCCACATGCTCAATTCTGAGAGATTAGTGTGTTTTAAAGCCGTCCTTCAACTAGATTGTTGGGAACACAAAGATTGTTTTCAGTTGCAAACTCCACTCCATACATATATATGGGGAAGTACTAACTCCAACTCTTTTTTACTGTGAAAACTGCAGGAACTTCAAACAGGCACTAGGAAACAGCCTGAGAAACCAGAGTAAAAGTTTCTCCTTCAACCCGTTCCCATTGTGCTAGATGAACGAACGTCTCTCCACAGGCTCAATTCTGAGAGATAAGTGTGTGTGAAAGCCGTCCTTCACCTAGCTTGTAGGGAACACAAAGTTTTTTTTCAATTGCAAACTCCACTCCATACATATATATGGGGAGGTACTAGCTCCAACTCGTTTTTACAGTGAAAACTGCAGGAAATTCAAAAAAGCACTAGGAAGCAGACTGAGAAACCAGAGTAAAAGTTTCTCCTTCAACCCGTTCACATTGTGCTAGATGAATTAACGCCTCTCCACATGCTCAATTCTGAGAGATAAATGTGTGTGAAAGCCGTCCTTCGTCTAGCTTGTTGGGAACACAAAGTTTCTTTTCAATTGCAATCTCCACTCCATACATATATAAGGGGAGGTACTAGTTATAACTCGGTTTTACAGTGAAAACTGCAGGAACTTCAAACCGGCACTAGGAAACAGACTGAGAAACGAGAGTAAAAGTTGCTCCTGCAACCCGTTACCTTTGCGCTAGATGAACGAACGTCTCTCCACATGCTCAGTTGTGAGAGATAAGTGTGTGTGAAATCCGTCCTTCACCTAGGTGTTGGGAACATAAAGTTTCTTTTCAGTTGCAATATCCACTCCATACATATATATGGGGAGGTACTAGCTCCAACTCGGTTTTACAGTGATAATTTCAGGAACATAAAACCTCCACTAGGAAACAGACTGAGAAAACAGAGTAAAAGTTTCCCCTGCTACCCGTTCCCTTTGTGCTAGATGAAAGAACGTCTCTCCACATGCTCAGTTCTGAGAGATAAGTGTGTGTGAAAGCCGTACTTCACCTAGGTTTTTGGGAACACAAAGATTCTTTTCAGTTGCAAACTCCACTCCATACATATATATGGGGAGGTACTAAATCCAACTCGGTTTTACAGTGAAAACGTGAGGAACTTCAAAACGGCACTAGGAAACAGACTGAGAAACCAGAGTAAAAGTTTCTCCTGCAACCCTTTTCCTTTGTGCTAGATGAACGAACCTCTCTTCACATGCTCAGTTCTGAGAGATAGGTGTGTGTGAAACCCTTCCTTCACCTAGCTTGTTGGGAACACAAAAATTCTTTTCAGTTGCTAAATCCAATCCATACATATACATGGTTAGGTACTTGCTCCAACTCGGTGTTACAGTGAAAACTGCAGGAACATCAAACTGGCACTAGGAAACCGACTGAGAAACCAGAGTAAAAGTTTCTCATGCAAAGCGTTCCCATTGTGCTAGATGAATGAACGTCTATCCACAAGCTCAGTTTTGAGAGATAATTGTGTGTGAAAGCCGTCCTTCACCTAGCTTGTTGGGAACACAAAGTTTCTTTTCAGTTGCAAACTCCACTCCATACATATATATAGGGAGGTACAACCTCCAACTCGGTTTTACAGTGAAAACTGCAGGAAATTCAAACCGGCACTAGGAAACAGACTTAGAAACCAGAGTAAAAGTTCCTCCTGCAATGCGTTCCATTTGTGCTAGATGAACGAAAGCCTCTCCACATGCTCAGTTCTGAGAGATAAGTGTGTGTGAAAGCCGTCCTTCACTTAGATTGTTGGGAACACAAAGATTCTTTTCAGTTGCTAACTCCAATCCATACATATACATGGGTAGTTACTAGCTCCAAGTCAGTATTACAGTGAAAAATGCAGGAAATTCAAACCGGCACTAGGAAACAGAATGAGAATCCAGAGTAAGAGTTTATCCTGCAACGCGTTCCCTTTGTGCTAGATGAACGAACGTCTCTCCACATGCTCAATTCTGAGAGATAAGTGTGTTTTAAAGCCGTCCTTCAACTAGATTGTTGGGAACACAAAGATTGTTTTCAGTTGCAAACTCCACTCCATACATATATATGGGGAAGTACTAACTCCAACTCTTTTTTACTGTGAAAACTGCAGGAACTTCAAACAGGCACTAGGAAACAGCTTGAGAATCCAGAGTAAAAGTTTCTCCTTCAACCCGTTCCCATTGTGCTAGATGAACGAACGTCTCTCCACAGGCTCAATTCTGAGAGATAAGTGTGTGTGAAAGCCGTCCTTCACCTAGCTTGTAGGGAACACAAAGTTTTTTTTCAATTGCAAACTCCACTCCATACATATATATGGGGAGGTACTAGCTCCAACTCGTTTTTACAGTGAAAACTGCAGGAAATTCAAACCAGCACTAGGAAGCAGACTGAGAAACCAGAGTAAAAGTTTCTCCTTCAACCCGTTCACATTGTGCTAGATGAATTAACGCCTCTCCACATGCTCAATTCTGAGAGATAAATGTGTGTGAAAGCCGTCCTTCGTCTAGCTTGTTGGGAACACAAAGTTTCTTTTCAATTGCAATCTCCACTCCATACATATATAAGGGGAGGTACTAGTTATAACTCGGTTTTACTGTGAAAACTGCAGGAACTTCAAACCGGCACTAGGAAACAGACTGAGAAACGAGAGTAAAAGTTGCTCCTGCAACCCGTTACCTTTGTGCTAGATGAACGAACGTCTCTCCACATGCTCAGTTGTGAGAGATAAGTGTGTGTGAAATCCGTCCTTCACCTAGGTGTTGGGAACATAAAGTTTCTTTTCAGTTGCAATATCCACTCCATACATATATATGGGGAGGTACTAGCTCCAACTCGGTTTTACAGTGAAAATTTCAGGAACATAAAACCTCCACTAGGAAACAGATTGAGAAAACAGAGTAAAAGTTTCCCCTGCTACCCTTTCCCTTTGTGCTAGATGAAAGAACGTCTCTCCACATGCTCAGTTCTGAGAGATAAGTGTGTGTGAAAGCCGTACTTCACCTAGGTTTTTGGGAACAGAAAGATTCTTTTCAGTTGCAAACTCCACTCCATACATATATATGGGGAGGTACTAAATCCAACTCGGTTTTACAGTGAAAACGTGAGGAACTTCAAAACGGCACTAGGAAACAGACTGAGAAACCAGAATAAAAGTTTCTCCTGCAACCCTTTCCCTTTGTGATAGATGAACGAACGTCTCTCCACATGCTCATTTCTGAGAGATAACTGTGTGTGAAGCCGTACTTCACCTAGCTTGTTGGGAACACAAAATTTCTTTTCTGTTGCAAACTCCACTCCATACATATATAAGGGGAGGTACTAGCTCCAACTCGGTTTTACAGAGGAAACTGCAGGTAATTCAAACCGGCACTAGGAAACAGACTAATAAACCAGAGTAAAAGTTTCCCTGCAACCCGTTCCATTTATGCTAGATGAACGAACGTCTCTCCAGGTGCTCAATTCTAAGAGATAAGTGTGTGTGAAAGCCGTCCTTCACCTAGCTTGTTGGGAACACAAAGTTAGTTTTCAGTTGCAAACTCCACTCCATACATATATATGGGGAGGTACTAGCTCCAACTCGGTTTTACATTGAAAACTGCAGGAACATAAAACCTCCACTAGGAAACAGACTGAGAAACCAGAGTAAAAGTTTCTAATGCAACGCGGTCATATTGTGCTAGATGAACGAAAGTCTTTCGACATGCTCAGGTCTGAGAAATAAGTGTGTTTGAAAGCCGTCCTTCAGCTTGCTTGTTGGGAACACAAAGTTTCTTTTCACTTGCAAACTCCACTCCATACATATACATAGGGATGTACAACCTCCAACTCGTTTTTACAGTGAAAACTGCAGGAACTTCAAACCGGCACTAGGAAACATACTGTGAAACCAGAGTAAAAGTTTCTCCTGCCACACGTTCCCTTTGTGCTAGATGAACGAACGTCTCTCCATGTGCTCAGTTCTGAGAGATAATTGTGTGTGAAAGCCGTCCTTCACCTAGCTTGTTGGGAACACAAAGTTTCTTTTCAGTTGCAAACACCACTCCATACATATATATGGGGTGGTACTAGCTGCAAATCGGTTTTACAGTGAAAACTGCAGGAACTTCAAACCGGCACTAGGAAACAGACTGAAAAAACCAGAGTAAAAGTTTCTCCTGCAACGCGTTCCCTTTGTGCTAGATGAACGAACGTTTCTCCACATGCTCAGTTCTGAGAGATAAGTGTGTGTGAAAGCCGTACTTCACCTAGCTTCTTGGGAACACAAAGTTTCTTTTCAGTTGCAAACACCACTCCATTCATATATATGGGGATTTACTAGCTCCAACTCGGTTTTACAGTGAAAAATGTAGGAACTTCAAAACGGCACTAGGAAACAGACTGAGAAACCGGAGTAAAAGTTTCACCTGTAAAGCGTTACCTTTGTGCTAGATGAACAAACGTCTCTCCACATGCTCAGTTCTGAGAGATAAGTGTGTGTGAAAGCCGTACTTCACCTATTTTGTTGGGAACACAAAGTTTCTTTTCAGTAGCAAACTCCAATCCATACATATACATGAGTAGGTACTAGCTCCAACTCGGTTTTACAGTGAAAACTGCAGGAAGTTCCAACCGGCACAAGGAAACAGACTGAGAAACCAGAGTAAAATTTTCTTCTGCAAACCTTTCACTTTGTGCTAGATGAACGAACGTCTCTTCACATGCTCAGTTCTGAGAGATAAGTGTGTGTGAAAGCCGTCCTTCACCTAGCTTGTTGGGAACACAAAGTTTCTTTTCAGTTGCAAACTCCACTCCATAGATATATATAGGGAGGTACAACCTCCAAATCGGTTTTACATTGAAAACTGCAGGAACTTCTAACCGGCACTAGGAAACAAACTGAGGAACCAGAGTAAAATTTCACCTTCAACTCATTCCCTTTGTGCTAGATGAACGAACGTCTCTCCACATGCTCATTTCTGAGAGATAAATGTGTGTGAAAGCCGTCCTTCAACTAGCTTTTGGGAACACAAAGTTTCTTTCACTTACAAACTCCAATTCATATATATATTTAGGGAGGTACGAGCTCCAACTCGGTTTTACAGTGACAACAGCAGGTCTTCAAACAGACACTAGGAAACAGACTGAGGAACCAGAGTAAAGGTTTCTCCTGCAACCCGTTTCCTTTGTGCTAGTTGAACTAACGTCTCTCCACATGCTTAGTTCTGAGAGAAAAGTGTGTGTGAAAGCCGTACTTCACCTAGCTTCTTGGGAACACAAAGTTTCTTTTCAGTTGCAAACTCCTTTCCATAAATATCTAAGAGTCGGGTCTAGCTCCAACCCAGTTTTACAGTGAAAACTGCAGGAACATCAAAACGGCACTTGGAAAAATACTGAGAATTCAGAGTAAAAGTTCCTCCTGCAATGCGTTCCATTTGTGCTAGATGAACGAAAGCCTCTCCACATGCTCAGTTCTGAGAGATAAGTGTGTGTGAAAGCCGTCCTTCACCTAGCTTCTTGGGAACACAAAGATTCTTTTCAGTTCCTAAATCCAATCCATACATATACATGGGTAGGTACTTGCTAGAACATGTTGTTACAGTGAAAACTGAAGGAACTTCAAACCGGCACTAGGAAACAGACTGAGAAACCAGAGTAAAAGTTTCCCATGCAACGCGTTCAAATTTTGCTAGATGAACGAACGTCTTTCGACAAGCTCAGTTTTGAGAAATAAGTGTGTGTGAAAGCCGACCTTCAACTAGCTTGTTGGGAACACAAAGTTTCTTTTCAGTTGCAAACTCCAATCCATACATATATATAGGGAGGTACTAGCTCCAACCCGGTTTTACAGTGAAAACTGCAGGAAATTCAAACCGGCACTAGGAAACAGACTGAGAAACCAGAGTAAAAGTTTCCCTTGCAACACGTTCCCTTTGTGGTAGATGAACGAACGTCTCTCCACATGCTCAGTTCTGAGAGATAAGTGTGTGTGAAAGCCGTCCTTCACATAACTTGTTGGGAACACAAAGATTCTTTTCAGTTACAAACTCCACTCCATACATATATATGGGGAGGTACTAGCTGCAACTCGATTTTACAGTGAAAACTGCAGGAACTTCAAACCGGCACTGGGAAACAGACTGAGAAACTAGAGTAAAAGTTCCTCCTGCAATGCGTTCCATTTGTGCTAGATGAACGAAAGCCTCTCCACATGCTCAGTTCTGAGAGATAAGTGTGTGTGAAAGCCGTCCTTCAACTAGCTTGTTGGGAACACAAAGATTCCTTTCAGTTGCTGACTCCAATCCATACATATACATGGGTAGGTACTCTGCTCCAACTCAGTATTACAGTGAAAAATGCAGAAATTCAAACCGGCACTAGAAAAATACTGAGAATCCAGAGTAATAGTTTATCCTACAACGCGTTCTCTTTTTGCTAGATGAAAGAACGTCTTTCCACATGCTCAGTTCTGAGAGATAAGTGTGTGTGAAAGCCGTACTTCACCTAGCTTGTTGGGAAGATAAAGTTTCTTTTCCCTTGAAAACTCCACTCCATACATATATATGGGTAGGTAATATCTCCAAATCGATTTTACAGTGAAAACTGCAGGAACTTCCAACCGGCACTAGGAAACAGACTGAGATACCAGAGTATAAGTTTCACCTGAATCGTGTTCCATTTTTGCTAGATGAACGAACGTCTATCCAAATGCTCAGTTCTGAGAGATAAGTGTGTGTGAAAGCTGTACTTCACCTAGCTTGTCGGGAACACAAAGTTTCTTTTCAGTTGCAAACTCCACTCCATACATATATATGGGGAGGTACTAGCTCCAACTCTTTTTTACTGTGAAAACTGCAGGAACTTCAAACAGGCACTAGGAAACAGCCTGAGAAACCAGAGTAAAAGTTTCTCCTTCAACCCGTTCCCATTGTGCTAGATGAACGAACGTCTCTCCACAGGCTCAATTCTGAGAGATAAGTGTGTGTGAAAGCCGTCCTTCACCTAGCTTGTAGGGAACACAAAGTTTCTTTTCAATTGCAAACTCCACTCCATACATATATATAGGGAGGTACTAGCTCCAACTCGTTTTTACAGTGAAAACTGCAGGAAATTCAAACCAGCACTAGGAAGCAGACTGAGAAACCAGAGTAAAAGTTTCTCCTTCAACCCGTTCACATTGTGCTAGATGAACGAACGCCTCTCCACATGCTCAATTCTGAGAGATAAGTGTGTGTGAAAGCCGTCCTTCATCTAGCTTGTTGGGATCACAAAGTTTCTTTTCAATTGCTATCTCCACTCCATACATATATAAGGGGAGGTACAAGTTATATCTCGGTTTTACAGTGAAAACTGCAGGAACTTCAAACCGGCACTAGGAAACAGACTGAGAAACGAGAGTAAAAGTTGCTCCTGCAACCCGTTACCTTTGTGCTAGATGAACGAATGTCTCTCCACATGCTCAGTTGTGAGAGATAAGTGTGAGTGAAATCCGTCCTTCACCTAGGTGTTGGGAACATAAAGTTTCTTATCAGTTGCAATATCCACTCCATACATATATATGGGGAGGTACTAGCTCCAACTCGGTTTTACAGTGAAAATTTCAGGAACATAATACCTCCACTAGGAAACAGACTGAGAAAACATAGTAAAAGTTTCCCCTGCTACCTGTTCCCTTTGTGCTAGATGAAAGAACGTCTCTCCACATGCTCAGTTCTGAGAGATAAGTGTGTGTGAAAGCCGTCCTTCACCTAGCTTGTTGGGAACACAAAGTTTCTTTTCAGTTGCAAACTCCACTCCATAGATATATATAGGGAGGTACAACCTCCAAATCGGTTTTACATTGAAAACTGCAGGAACTTCTAACCGGCACTAGGAAACAAACTGAGGAACCAGAGTAAAATTTCTCCTTCAACCCATTCCCTTTGTGCTAGATGAACGATCGTCTCTCCTCATGCTCATTTCTGAGAGATAAATGTGTGTGAAAGCCGTCCTTCAACTAGCTTTTGGGAACACAAAGTTTCTTTCACTTACAAACTCCAATTCATACATATATTTAGGGAGGTACGAGCTCCAACTCGGTTTTACAGTGACAACTGCAGGTCTTCAAACAGACACTAGGAAACAGACTGAGGAACCAGAGTAAAGGTTTCTCCTGCAACCCGTTTCCTTTGTGCTAGTTGAACTAAAGTCTCTCCACATGCTTAGTTCTGAGAGAAAAGTGTGTGTGAAAGCCTTACTTCACCTAGCTTCTTGGGAACACAAAGTTTCTTTTCAGTTGCAAACACCACTCCATTCATATATATGGGGATTTAATAGCTCCAACTCGGTTTTACAGTGAAAACTGTAGGAACTTCAAACCGGCACTTGGAAAAAGACTGAGAATCCAGAGTAAAAGTTTCTCCTGCAAACCGTTCCCTTTGTGCTAGATGAACGAACCTCCCTTCACATGCTCAGTTCTGAGAGATAAGTGTGTGTGAAAGCCGTCCTTCACCTAGCTTGTTGGGAACACAAAGTTTCTTTTCAGTTGCAAACTCCTTTCCATAAATATCTAAGAGTCGGGTCTAGCTCCAACCCAGTTTTACAGTGAAAACTGCAGGAACATCAAAACGGCACTTGGAAAAATACTGAGAATTCAGAGTAAAAGTTCCTCCTGCAATGCGTTCCATTTGTGCTAGATGAACGAAAGCCTCTCCACATGCTCAGTTCTGAGAGATAAGTGTGTGTGAAAGCCGTCCTTCAACTAGCTTGTTGGGAACACAAAGATTCCTTTCAGTTGCTGACTCCAATCCATACATATACATGGGTAGGTACTCTGCTCCAACTCAGTATTACAGTGAAAAATGCAGAAATTCAAACCGGCACTAGAAAAATACTGAGAATCCAGAGTAATAGTTTATCCTACAACGCGTTCTCTTTTTGCTAGATGAAAGAACGTCTTTCCACATGCTCAGTTCTGAGAGATAAGTGTGTGTGAAAGCCGTACTTCACCTAGCTTGTTGGGAAGATAAAGTTTCTTTTCCCTTGAAAACTCCACTCCATACATATATATGGGTAGGTAATAGCTCCAAATCGATTTTACAGTGAAAACTGCAGGAACTTCCAACCGGCACTAGGAAACAGACTGAGATACCAGAGTATAAGTTTCACCTGAATCGTGTTCCATTTTTGCTAGATGAACGAACGTCTATCCAAATGCTCATTTCTGAGAGATAAGTGTGTGTGAAAGCTGTACTTCACCTAGCTTGTTGGGAACACAAAGTTTCTTTTCAGTTGCAAACTTCACTCCATACATATAAATGGGGAAGTACTAGCTCCAACTCGGTTTTACAGTGAAAACTGCAGGAACTTCAAACCGGCACTAGGAAACAGACTGAGAAACCAGAGTAAAAGTTTCTCCTGCAACCCGTTCTCTTTGTGCTAGATGAACGAAAGTCTCCCCACATGCTCAATTCTGAGAGATAAGTGTGTTTTAAATCCGTCCTTCAACTAAATTGTTTTGAACACAAAGTTTGTTTTCAGTTGCAAACTCCACTCCATACATATATATGGGGAGGTACTAGCTCCAACTCTTTTTTACTGTGAAAACTGCAGGAACTTCAAACAGGCACTAGGAAACAGCCTGAGAAACCAGAGTAAAAGTTTCTCCTTCAACCCGTTCCCATTGTGCTAGATGAACGAACGTCTCTCCACAGGCTCAATTCTGAGAGATAAGTGTGTGTGAAAGCCGTCCTTCACCTAGCTTGTAGGGAACACAAAGTTTCTTTTCAATTGCAAACTCCACTCCATACATATATATAGGGAGGTACTAGCTCCAACTCGTTTTTACAGTGAAAACTGCAGGAAATTCAAACCAGCACTAGGAAGCAGACTGAGAAACCAGAGTAAAAGTTTCTCCTTCAACCCGTTCCCATTGTGCTAGATGAACGAACGTCTCTCCACAGGCTCAATTCTGAGAGATAAGTGTGTGTGAAAGCCGTCCTTCATCTAGCTTGTTGGGAACACAAAGTTTCTTTTCAATTGCAATCTCCACTTCATACATATATAAGGGGAGGTACTAGTTATAACTCGGTTTTACAGTGAAAACTGCAGGAACTTCAAACCGGCACTAGGAAACAGACTGAGAAACGAGAGTAAAAGTTGCTCCTGCAACCCGTTACCTTTGTGCTAGATGAACGAACGTCTCTCCACATGCTCAGTTGTGAGAGATAAGTGTGTGTGAAATCCGTCCTTCACCTAGGTGTTGGGAACATAAAGTTTCTTTTCAGTTGCAATATCCACTCCATACATATATATGGGGAGGTACAAGCTTCAACTCGGTTTTACAGTGAAAATTTCAGGAACATAAAACCTCCACTAGGAAACAGAGTGAGAAAACAGAGTAAAAGTTTCCCCTGCTACCCGTTCCCTTTGTGCTAGATGAAAGAACGTCTCTCCACATGCTCAGTTCTGAGAGATAAGTGTGTGTGAAAGCCGTACTTCACCTAGGTTTTTGTGAACACAACGATTCTTTTCAGTTGCAAACTCCACTCCATACATATATATGGGGAGGTACTAACTCCAACTCGGTTTTACAGTGAAAACTGCAGGAACTTCAAAACGGCACTAGGAAACAGACTGAGAAACCAGAGTAAAAGTTTCTCATGCAACGCGTTCATATTGGGCTAGATGAACGAAAGTCTTTCGACATACTCAGGTCTGAGAAATAAGTGTGTGTGAAAGCCGTCCTTCAGCTTGCTTGTTGGGAACACAAAGTTTATTTTCACTTGCAAACTCCACTCCATACATATACATAGGGATGTACAACCTCCAACTCGTTTTTACAGTGAAAACTGCAGGAACTTCAAACCGGCACTAGGAAACATACTGTGAAACCATAGTAAAAGTTTCTCTTGCCACACGTTCCCTTTGTGCTAGATGAACGAACGTCTCTCCATGTGCTCAGTTCTGAGAGATAATTGTGTGTGAAAGCCGTCCTTCACCTAGCTTGTTGGGAACACAAAGTTTCTTTTCAGTTGCAAACACCACTCCATACATATATATGGGGATGTATTAGCTCCAACTCGGTTTTACAGTGAAAACTGTAGGAACTTCAAACCGGCACTAGGAAACAGACTGAAAATACCAGAGTAAAAGTTTCTCCTGCAACCCGTTCCCTTTTTGCTAGATGAACGAACGTCTCTCCACATGCTCAGTTCTGAGAGATAAGTGTGTGTGAAAGCCGTCCTTCACCTAGCTTGTTGGGAACACAAAGTTTCTTTTCACTTGCAAACTCCACTCCATACATATATATGGGGTGGTACTAGCTGCAACTCGGTTTTACAGTGAAAACTGCAGGAACTTCAAACCGGCACTAGGAAACAGACTGAAAATACCAGAGTAAAAGTTTCTCCTGCAACGCGTTCCCTTTGTGCTAGATGAACGAACGTTTCTCCACATGCTCAGTTCTGAGAGATAAGTGTGTGTGAAAGCCGTACTTCACCTAGCTTCTTGGGAACACAAAGTTTCTTTTCAGTTGCCAACACCACTCCATACATATATATGGGGTGGTACTAGCTGCAACTCGGTTTTACAGTGAAAACTGCAGGAACTTCAAACCGGCACTAGGAAACAGACTGAAAAAACCAGAGTAAAAGTTTCTCCTGCAACGCGTTCCCTTTGTGCTAGATGAACGAACGTTTCTCCACATGCTCAGTTCTGAGAGATAATTGTGTGTGAAAGCCGTACTTCACCTAGCTTCTTGGGAACACAAAGTTTCTTTTCAGTTGCAAACTCCACTCCATTCATATATATGGGGATTTACTAGCTCCAACTCGGTTTTACAGTGAAAACTGTAGGAACTTCAAAACGGCACTAGGAAACAGACTGAGAAACCGGAGTAAAAGTTTCACCTGCAAAGCATTACCTTTGTGCTAGATGAACAAACGTCTCTCCACATGCTCAGTTCTGAGAGATAAGTGTGTGTGAAAGCAGTACTTCACCTATTTTGTTGGGAACACAAAGTTTCTTTTCAGTAGCAAACTCCAATCCATACATATACATGGGTAGGTACTAGCTCCAACTCGGTTTTACAGTGAAAACTGCAGGAAGTTCCAACCGGCACAAGGAAACAGACTGAGAAACCAGAGTAAAAGTTTCTTCTGCAAACCTTTCACTTTGTGCTAGATGAACGAACGTCTCTTAACATGCTCAGTTCTGAGAGATAAGTGTGTGTGAAAGCCTTCCTTCAACTAGCTTGTTGGGAACACAAAGTTTCTTTTCAGTTGCAAACTCCACTCCATACATATATATAGGGAGGTACAACCTCCAACTCGTTTTTACAGTGAAAACTGCAGGAACTTCAAACCGGCACTAGGAAACAGACTGAGAAACCAGAGTAAAAGTTCCTCCTGCAATGCGTTCCATTTGTGCTAGATGAACGAAAGCCTCTCCACATGCTCAGTTCTGAGAGATAAGTGTGTGTGAAAGCCGTCCTTCACCTAGCTTGTTGGGAACACATAGTTTCTTTTCAGTTGCAAACTCCTTTCCATAAATATCTAAGAGTCGGGTCTAGCTCCAACTCAGTTTTACAGTGAAAACTGCAGGAACATCAAAACGGCACTTGGAAAAATACTGAGAATTCAGAGTAAAATTTTCTCCTGCAAACCGTTCCCTTTGTGCTAGATGAACGAACGTCTCTTCACATGCTCAGTTCTGAGAGATAAGTGTGTGTGAAAGCCTTCCTTCACCTAGCTTCTTGGGAACACAAAGATTCTTTTCAGTTCCTAAATCCAATCCATACATATACATGGGTAGGTACTTGCTAGAACATGGTGTTACAGTGAAAACTGCAGGAACTTCAAACCGGCACTAGGAAACAGACTGAGAAACCAGAGTAAAAGTTTCCCATGCAACGCGTTCAAATTTTGCTAGATGAACGAACGTCTTTCGACAAGCTCAGTTTTGAGAAATAAGTGTGTGTGAAAGCCGAACTTCAACTAGCTTGTTGGGAACACAAAGTTTCTTTTCAGTTGCAAACTCCAATCCATACATATATACAGGGAAGTACTAGCTCCAACTCGGTTTTACAGTGAAAACTGCAGGAATTCAAACCGGCACTAGGAAACAGACTGAGAAACCAGAGTAAAAGTTTCCCTTGCAACACGTTCCCTTTGTGCTAGATGAACGAACGTCTCTCCACATGCTCAGTTCTGAGAGATAAGTGTGTGTGAAAGCCGTCCTTCACCTAGCTTGTTGGGAACACAAGGATTCTTTTCAGTTACAAACTCCACTCCATACATATATATGGGGAGGTACTAGCTGCAACTCGATTTTACAGTGAAAACTGCAGGAACTTCAAACCGGCACTGGGAAACAGACTGAGAAACCAGAGTAAAAGTTCCTCCTGCAATGCGTACCATTTGTGCTAGATGAACGAAAGCCTCTCCACATGGTCAGTTCTGAGAGATAAGTGTGTTTGAAAGCCGTCCTTCAACTAGCTTGTTGGGAACACAAAGATTCTTTTCAGTTGCTAACTCCAATCCATACATATACATGGGTAGGTACTCTGCTCCAACTCAGTATTACAGTGAAAAATGCAGAAATTCAAACCGTCTCTAGGAAAATACTGAGAATCCAGAGTAATATTTTATCCTACAACGCGTTCTCTTTTTGCTAGATGAAAGAACGTCTTTCCACATGCTCAGTTCTGAGAGATAAGTGTGTGTGAAAGCCGTACTTCACCTAGCTTGTTGGGAAGATAAAGTTTCTTTTCACTTGAAAACTCCACTCCATACATATATATGGGGAGGTAATAGCTCCAATTCGATTTTACAGTGAAAACTGCAGGAACTACCAACCGGCACTAGGAAACAGACTGAGATACCAGAGTATAAGTTTCACCTGAATCGTGTTCCATTTTTGCTAGATGAACGAACGTCTATCCAAATGCTCAGTTCTGAGAGATAAGTGTGTGTGAAAGCTGTACTTCACCTAGCTTGTTGGGAACACAAAGTTTCTTTTCAGTTGCAAACTCCACTCCATAGGTATATATAGGGAGGTACAACCTCCAACTCGGTTTTACATTGAAAACTGCAGGAAATTCAAACCGGCACTAGGAAACAAACGGAGAAACCAGAGTAAAATTTCTCCTTCAACCCGTTCCGTTTGTGCTAGATGAACGAACGTCTCTCCACATGCTCATTTCTGAGAGATAAATGTGTGTGAAAGCCGTCCTTCAACTAGCTTGTTGGGAACACATAGTTTCTTTCACTTGCAAACTCCAATCCATACATATATTTAGGGAGGTACGAGCTCCAACTCGGTTTTACAGTGAAAACTGCAGGACTTCAAACAGACACTAGGAAACAGACTGAGGAACCAGAGTAAAGGTTTCTCCTGCAACCCGTTTCTTTTTGCTAGTTGAACTAACATCTCTCCACATGATTAGATCTGAGAGATAAGTGTGTGTGAAAGCCGTACTTCACCTAGATTCTTGGGAACACAAAGTTTCTTTTCAGTTGCAAACACCACTCCATTCATATATATGGTGATTTACTACCTCCAACTCGGTTTTACAGTGAAAACTGTAGGAACTTCAATCCGGCACTTGGAAAAAGACTAAGAATCCAGAGTAAATGTTTTTCCTGCAAACCTTTCCTTTGTGCTATATGAACGAACCTCTCTACACATGCTCAGTTCTGAGAGATAAGTGTGTGTGAAAGCCTTCCTTCACCTAGCTTGTTGGGACCACAAAAATTCTTTTCAGTTGCTAAATCCAATCCATATATATACATGGTTAGGTACTTGCTCCAACTCGGTGTTACAGTGAAAACTGCAGGAACATCAAACCGGCACTAGGAAACCGACTGAGAAACCAGAGTAAAAGTTTCTCATGCAAAGCGTTCCCATTGTGCTAGATGAATGAACGTCTATCCACAAGCTCAGTTCTGAGAGATAAGTGTGTGTGAAAGCGGTCCTTCACCTTGCTTGTTGGGAACACAAAGTTTCTTTTCAGTTGCAAACTCCTTTCCATAAATATTTAAGAATCCGGTCTAGCTCCAACTCAGTTTTACAGTGAAAACTGCAGGAACTTCAAACCGGCACTAGGAAACAGACTGAGAAACCAGAGTAAAAGTTTCCCATGCAACGCGTTCAAATTTTGCTAGATGAACGAACGTCTTTCGACATGCTCAGTTTTGAGAAATATGTGTGTGTAAAGCCGACCTTCAACTAGCTTGTTGGGAACACAAAGTTTCTTTTCAGTTGCAAACTCCACTCCATACATATATATAGGGAGGTACAACCTCCAACTCGGTTTTACAGTGAAAACTGCAGGAAATTCAAACCGGCACTAGGAAACAGAATGAGAATCCAGAGTAATAGTTTATCCTGCAACGCGTTCCCTTTGTGCTAGATGAATGAACGTCTTTCCACATGCTGAGTTCTGAGAGATAAGTGTGTGTGAAAACCGTACTTCACCTAGCTTGTTGGGAACACAAAGTTTCTTTTCAGTTGCAAACTCCACTCCATACATTTATATGGGGAGGTACAATCTCCAACTCGGTT
This sequence comes from Camelus dromedarius, assembly GCF_036321535.1. Classification (NCBI taxonomy): domain Eukaryota; kingdom Metazoa; phylum Chordata; class Mammalia; order Artiodactyla; family Camelidae; genus Camelus; species Camelus dromedarius. Next base: position 2,464,858 of record NC_087449.1, on the reverse strand, counting down.
TTACAGTGAAAACTGTAGGAACTTGAAACCGGCACTAGGAAACAGACTGAGAAACCAGAGTAAAAGTTTCTCCTGCAACACGTTCCCTTTGTGCTAGATGAAGGAACGTCTCTCCACATGCTCAGTTCTGAGAGATAAGTGTGTATGAAAGCCGTACTTCACCTAGCTTTTTGGGAACACAAAGTTTCTTTTCACTTGCAAACTCCACTCCATACATATATATGGGGAGGTACGAGCTCCAACTCGGTTTTACAGTGAAAACTGCAGGAATTACAAACCGGCACTAGGATAAATACTGAGAAACCAGAGTAAATATTTCTCCTGCAACTCGTTCCCTTTGTGCTAGATGAACGACAGTCTCTCCACATGCTCAATTCTGAGAGAAAAGTGTGTGTGAAAGCCGTCCTTCTTATAGCTTGCTGGGAACACAAAGTTTCTTTTCAGTTGCAAACTCCACTCCATACATATATATGGGGAGGTACTAGCTCCAACTCGGTTTTACAGCGGAAACTGCAGGAACTTCAAACCGGCACTAGGAAACAGACTGAGAAACCAGAGTAAAAGTTTCTCCTGCAACCCTTTCCCTTTGTGCTAGATGAACGAACGTCTCTCCACATGCTCAGTTCTGAGAGATAAGTGTGTGTGAAATCCGTCTTTCACCCAGCTTGTTGGGAACACAAAGTTCCTTTTCAGTTGCAAACTCCACTCCATACATATATATGGGGAGGTACTAGCTCCAACTCGGTTTTACAGCGGAAACTGCAGGAACTTCAAACCGGCACTAGGAAACAGACTGAGAAACCAGAGTAAAAGTTTCTCCTGCAACCCTTTCCCTTTGTGCTAGATGAACGAACGTCTCTCCACATGCTCAGTTCTGAGAGATAAGTGTGTGTGAAAGCCGTACTTCACCTAGCTTTTTGTTAACACAAAGTTTCTTTTCACTTGCAAATTCCACTCCATACATATATATGGGGAGGTACTAGCTCCAACTCTGTTTTACAGTGAAAACTGCAGGAACTTCAAACCGGCAGTAGTAAACAGACGGAGAAACCAGAGTAAAATTTCTCCTGCAACCCGTTCCCTTTGTGCTAGATGAACGAACGTCTCTTCACATGCTCAGTTCTGAGAGATAAGTGTGTGTGAAAGCCTTCCTTCACCTAGCTTGTTGGGAGCACAAAAATTCTTTTCAGTTGCTAAATCCAATCCATACATATACATGGTTAGGTACTTGCTCCAACTCGGTGTTACAGTGAAAACTGCAGGAACATCAAACTGGCACTAGGAAACCGACTGAGAAACCAGAGTAAAAGTTTCTCATGCAAAGCGTTCCCATTGTGCTAGATGAATGAACGTCTATCCACAAGCTCAGTTCTGAGAGATAAGTGTGTGTGAAAGCCGTCCTTCACCTAGCTTGTTGGGAACACAAAGTTTCTTTTCAGTTGCAAACTCCTTTAAATAAATATCTAAGAGTCGGGTCTAGCTCCAACTCAGTTTTACAGTGAAAACTGCAGGAACATCAAAACGGCACTTGGAAAAATACTGAGAATCCAGAGTAAAATTTTCTCCTGCAAACCGTTCCCTTTGTGCTAGATGAACGAACGTCTCTTCACATGCTCAGTTCTGAGAGATAAGTGTGTGTGAAAGCCTTCCTTCACCTAGCTTCTTGGGAACACAAAGACTCTTTTCAGTTCCTAAATCCAATCCATACATATACATGGGTAGGTACTTGCTCCAACATGGTGTTACAGTGAAAACTGCAGGAACTTCAAACCGGCACTAGGAAACAGACTGAGAAACCAGAGTAAAAGTTTCCCATGCAACGCGTTCAAATTTTGCTAGATGAACGAACGTCTTTCGACATGCTCAGTTTTGAGAAATAAGTGTGTGTAAAGCCGACCTTCAACTAGCTTGTTGGGAACACAAAGTTTCTTTTCAGTTGCAAACTCCACTCCATACATATATATAGGGAGGTACAACCTCAACTCGGTTTTACAGTGAAAACTGCAGGAAATTCAAACCGGCACTAGGAAACAGACTTAGAAACCAGAGTAAAAGTTCCTCCTGCAATGCGTTCCATTTGTGATAGATGAACGAAAGCCTCTCCACATGCTCAGTTCTGAGAGATAAGTGTGTGTGAAAGCCGTCCTTCACTTAGCTTGTTGGGAACACAAAGATTCTTTTCAGTTGCTAATTCCAATCCATACATATACATGGGTAGTTACTAGTTCCAACTCAGTATTACAGTGAAAAATGCAGGAAATTCAAACCGGCACTAGGAAACAGAATGAGAATCCAGAGTAATAGTTTATCCTGCAACGCGTTCCCTTTGTGCTAGATGAACGAACGTCTCTCCACATGCTCAATTCTGAGAGATAAGTGTGTTTTAAAGCCGTCCTTCAACTAGATTGTTGGGAACACAAAGTTTGTTTTCAGTTGCAAACTCCACTCCATACATATATATGGGGAAGTACTATCTCCAACTCTTTTTTACTGTGAAAACTGCAGGAACTTCAAACAGGCATTAGGAAACAGCCTGAGAAACCAGAGTAAAAGTTTCTCCTTCAACCCGTTCCCATTGTGCTAGATGAACGAACGTCTCTCCACAGGCTCAATTCTGAGAGATAAGTGTGTGTGAAAGCCGTCCTTCACCTAGCTTGTAGGGAACACAAAGATTCTTTTCAATTGCAAACTCCACTCCATACATATATATGGGGAGGTACTAGCTCCAACTCGTTTTTACAGTGAAAACTGCAGGAACTTCAAACCGGCACTAGGAAACAGACTGAGAAACCAGAGTAAAAGTTCCTCCTGCAATGCGTTCCATTTGTGCTAGATGAACGAAAGCCTCTCCACATGCTCAGTTCTGAGAGATAAGTGTGTGTGAAAGCCGTCCTTCACCTAGCTTGTTGGGAACACATAGTTTCTTTTCAGTTGCAAACTCCTTTCCATAAATATCTAAGAGTCGGGTCTAGCTCCAACTCAGTTTTACAGTGAAAACTGCAGGAACATCAAAACGGCACTTGGAAAAATACTGAGAATTCAGAGTAAAATTTTCTCCTGCAAACCGTTCCCTTTGTGCTAGATGAACGAACGTCTCTTCACATGCTCAGTTCTGAGAGATAAGTGTGTGTGAAAGCCTTCCTTCACCTAGCTTCTTGGGAACACAAAGATTCTTTTCAGTTCCTAAATCCAATCCATACATATACATGGGTAGGTACTTGCTAGAACATGGTGTTACAGTGAAAACTGCAGGAACTTCAAACCGGCACTAGGAAACAGACTGAGAAACCAGAGTAAAAGTTTCCCATGCAACGCGTTCAAATTTTGCTAGATGAACGAACGTCTTTCGACAAGCTCAGTTTTGAGAAATAAGTGTGTGTGAAAGCCGAACTTCAACTAGCTTGTTGGGAACACAAAGTTTCTTTTCAGTTGCAAACTCCAATCCATACATATATACAGGGAAGTACTAGCTCCAACTCGGTTTTACAGTGAAAACTGCAGGAATTCAAACCGGCACTAGGAAACAGACTGAGAAACCAGAGTAAAAGTTTCCCTTGCAACACGTTCCCTTTGTGCTAGATGAACGAACGTCTCTCCACATGCTCAGTTCTGAGAGATAAGTGTGTGTGAAAGCCGTCCTTCACCTAGCTTGTTGGGAACACAAGGATTCTTTTCAGTTACAAACTCCACTCCATACATATATATGGGGAGGTACTAGCTGCAACTCGATTTTACAGTGAAAACTGCAGGAACTTCAAACCGGCACTGGGAAACAGACTGAGAAACCAGAGTAAAAGTTCCTCCTGCAATGCGTACCATTTGTGCTAGATGAACGAAAGCCTCTCCACATGGTCAGTTCTGAGAGATAAGTGTGTTTGAAAGCCGTCCTTCAACTAGCTTGTTGGGAACACAAAGATTCTTTTCAGTTGCTAACTCCAATCCATACATATACATGGGTAGGTACTCTGCTCCAACTCAGTATTACAGTGAAAAATGCAGAAATTCAAACCGTCTCTAGGAAAATACTGAGAATCCAGAGTAATATTTTATCCTACAACGCGTTCTCTTTTTGCTAGATGAAAGAACGTCTTTCCACATGCTCAGTTCTGAGAGATAAGTGTGTGTGAAAGCCGTACTTCACCTAGCTTGTTGGGAAGATAAAGTTTCTTTTCACTTGAAAACTCCACTCCATACATATATATGGGGAGGTAATAGCTCCAATTCGATTTTACAGTGAAAACTGCAGGAACTACCAACCGGCACTAGGAAACAGACTGAGATACCAGAGTATAAGTTTCACCTGAATCGTGTTCCATTTTTGCTAGATGAACGAACGTCTATCCAAATGCTCAGTTCTGAGAGATAAGTGTGTGTGAAAGCTGTACTTCACCTAGCTTGTTGGGAACACAAAGTTTCTTTTCAGTTGCAAACTCCACTCCATAGGTATATATAGGGAGGTACAACCTCCAACTCGGTTTTACATTGAAAACTGCAGGAAATTCAAACCGGCAGTAGGAAACAAACGGAGAAACCAGAGTAAAATTTCTCCTTCAACCCGTTCCGTTTGTGCTAGATGAACGAACGTCTCTCCACATGCTCATTTCTTAGAGATAAATGTGTGTGAAAGCCGTCCTTCAACTAGCTTGTTGGGAACACATAGTTTCTTTCACTTGCAAACTCCAATCCATACATATATTTAGGGAGGTACGAGCTCCAACTCGGTTTTACAGTGAAAACTGCAGGACTTCAAACAGACACTAGGAAACAGACTGAGGAACCAGAGTAAAGGTTTCTCCTGCAACCCGTTTCTTTTTGCTAGTTGAACTAACATCTCTCCACATGATTAGATCTGAGAGATAAGTGTGTGTGAAAGCCGTACTTCACCTAGATTCTTGGGAACACAAAGTTTCTTTTCAGTTGCAAACACCACTCCATTCATATATATGGTGATTTACTACCTCCAACTCGGTTTTACAGTGAAAACTGTAGGAACTTCAATCCGGCACTTGGAAAAAGACTAAGAATCCAGAGTAAATGTTTTTCCTGCAAACCTTTCCTTTGTGCTATATGAACGAACCTCTCTACACATGCTCAGTTCTGAGAGATAAGTGTGTGTGAAAGCCTTCCTTCACCTAGCTTGTTGGGACCACAAAAATTCTTTTCAGTTGCTAAATCCAATCCATATATATACATGGTTAGGTACTTGCTCCAACTCGGTGTTACAGTGAAAACTGCAGGAACATCAAACCGGCACTAGGAAACCGACTGAGAAACCAGAGTAAAAGTTTCTCATGCAAAGCGTTCCCATTGTGCTAGATGAATGAACGTCTATCCACAAGCTCAGTTCTGAGAGATAAGTGTGTGTGAAAGCGGTCCTTCACCTTGCTTGTTGGGAACACAAAGTTTCTTTTCAGTTGCAAACTCCTTTCCATAAATATTTAAGAATCCGGTCTAGCTCCAACTCAGTTTTACAGTGAAAACTGCAGGAACTTCAAACCGGCACTAGGAAACAGACTGAGAAACCAGAGTAAAAGTTTCCCATGCAACGCGTTCAAATTTTGCTAGATGAACGAACGTCTTTCGACATGCTCAGTTTTGAGAAATATGTGTGTGTAAAGCCGACCTTCAACTAGCTTGTTGGGAACACAAAGTTTCTTTTCAGTTGCAAACTCCACTCCATACATATATATAGGGAGGTACAACCTCCAACTCGGTTTTACAGTGAAAACTGCAGGAAATTCAAACCGGCACTAGGAAACAGAATGAGAATCCAGAGTAATAGTTTATCCTGCAACGCGTTCCCTTTGTGCTAGATGAATGAACGTCTTTCCACATGCTGAGTTCTGAGAGATAAGTGTGTGTGAAAACCGTACTTCACCTAGCTTGTTGGGAACACAAAGTTTCTTTTCAGTTGCAAACTCCACTCCATATATTTATATGGGGAGGTACAATCTCCAACTCGGTTTTACAGTGAAAACTGTAGGAACTTGAAACCGGCACTAGGAAACAGACTGAGAAACCAGAGTAAAAGTTTCTCCTGCAACACGTTCCCTTTGTGCTAGATGAAGGAACGTCTCTCCACATGCTCAGTTCTGAGAGATAAGTGTGTGTGAAAACCGTACTTCACCTAGCTTGTTGGGAACACAAAGTTTCTTTTCAGTTGCAAACTCCACTCCATATATTTATATGGGGAGGTACAATCTCCAACTCGGTTTTACAGTGAAAACTGTAGGAACTTGAAACCGGCACTAGGAAACAGACTGAGAAACCAGAGTAAAAGTTTCTCCTGCAACACGTTCCCTTTGTGCTAGATGAAGGAACGTCTCTCCACATGCTCAGTTCTGAGAGATAAGTGTGTATGAAAGCCGTACTTCACCTAGCTTTTTGGGAACACAAAGTTTCTTTTCACTTGCAAACTCCACTCCATACATATATATGGGGAGGTACGAGCTCCAACTCGGTTTTACAGTGAAAACTGCAGGAATTACAAACCGGCACTAGGATAAATACTGAGAAACCAGAGTAAAAGTTTCTCCTGCAACTCGTTCCCTTTGTGCTAGATGAACGACAGTCTCTCCACATGCTCAATTCTGAGAGAAAAGTGTGTGTGAAAGCCGTCCTTCTTATAGCTTGCTGGGAACACAAAGTTTCTTTTCAGTTGCAAACTCCATTCCATACATATATATGGGGAGGTACTAGCTCCAACTCGGTTTTACAGCGGAAACTGCAGGAACTTCAAACCGGCACTAGGAAACAGACTGAGAAACCAGAGTAAAAGTTTCTCCTGCAACCCTTTCCCTTTGTGCTAGATGAACGAACGTCTCTCCACATGCTCAGTTCTGAGAGATAAGTGTGTGTGAAATCCGTCTTTCACCCAGCTTGTTGGGAACACAAAGTTCCTTTTCAGTTGCAAACTCCACTCCATACATATATATGGGGAGGTACTAGCTCCAACTCGGTTTTACAGCGGAAACTGCAGGAACTTCAAACCGGCACTAGGAAACAGACTGAGAAACCAGAGTAAAAGTTTCTCCTGCAACCCTTTCCCTTTGTGCTAGATGAACGAACGTCTCTCCACATGCTCAGTTCTGAGAGATAAGTGTGTGTGAAAGCCGTACTTCACCTAGCTTTTTGTTAACACAAAGTTTCTTTTCACTTGCAAATTCCACTCCATACATATATATGGGGAGGTACTAGCTCCAACTCGGTTTTACAGTGAAAACTGCAGGAACTTCAAACCGGCAGTAGTAAACAGACGGAGAAACCAGAGTAAAATTTCTCCTGCAACCCGTTCCCTTTGTGCTAGATGAACGAACCTCTCTTCACATGCTCAGTTCTGAGAGATAAGTGTGTGTGAAAGCCTTCCTTCACCTAGCTTGTTGGGAGCACAAAAATTCTTTTCAGTTGCTAAATCCAATCCATACATATACATGGTTAGGTACTTGCTCCAACTCGGTGTTACAGTGAAAACTGCAGGAACATCAAACTGGCACTAGGAAACCGACTGAGAAACCAGAGTAAAAGTTTCTCATGCAAAGCGTTCCCATTGTGCTAGATGAATGAACGTCTATCCACAAGCTCAGTTCTGAGAGATAAGTGTGTGTGAAAGCCGTCCTTCACCTAGCTTGTTGGGAACACAAAGTTTCTTTTCAGTTGCAAACTCCTTTAAATAAATATCTAAGAGTCGGGTCTAGCTCCAACTCAGTTTTACAGTGAAAACTGCAGGAACATCAAAACGGCACTTGGAAAAATACTGAGAATCCAGAGTAAAATTTTCTCCTGCAAACCGTTCCCTTTGTGCTAGATGAACGAACGTCTCTTCACATGCTCAGTTCTGAGAGATAAGTGTGTGTGAAAGCCTTCCTTCACCTAGCTTCTTGGGAACACAAAGACTCTTTTCAGTTCCTAAATCCAATCCATACATATACATGGGTAGGTACTTGCTCCAACATGGTGTTACAGTGAAAACTGCAGGAACTTCAAACCGGCACTAGGAAACAGACTGAGAAACCAGAGTAAAAGTTTCCCATGCAACGCGTTCAAATTTTGCTAGATGAACGAACGTCTTTCGACATGCTCAGTTTTGAGAAATAAGTGTGTGTAAAGCCGACCTTCAACTAGCTTGTTGGGAACACAAAGTTTCTTTTCAGTTGCAAACTCCACTCCATACATATATATAGGGAGGTACAACCTCAACTCGGTTTTACAGTGAAAACTGCAGGAAATTCAAACCGGCACTAGGAAACAGACTTAGAAACCAGAGTAAAAGTTCCTCCTGCAATGCGTTCCATTTGTGATAGATGAACGAAAGCCTCTCCACATGCTCAGTTCTGAGAGATAAGTGTGTGTGAAAGCCGTCCTTCACTTAGCTTGTTGGGAACACAAAGATTCTTTTCAGTTGCTAATTCCAATCCATACATATACATGGGTAGTTACTAGTTCCAACTCAGTATTACAGTGAAAAATGCAGGAAATTCAAACCGGCACTAGGAAACAGAATGAGAATCCAGAGTAATAGTTTATCCTGCAACGCGTTCCCTTTGTGCTAGATGAACGAACGTCTCTCCACATGCTCAATTCTGAGAGATAAGTGTGTTTTAAAGCCGTCATTCAACTAGATTGTTGGGAACACAAAGTTTGTTTTCAGTTGCAAACTCCACTCCATACATATATATGGGGAAGTACTATCTCCAACTCTTTTTTACTGTGAAAACTGCAGGAACTTCAAACAGGCATTAGGAAACAGCCTGAGAAACCAGAGTAAAAGTTTCTCCTTCAACCCGTTCCCATTGTGCTAGATGAACGAACGTCTCTCCACAGGCTCAATTCTGAGAGATAAGTGTGTGTGAAAGCCGTCCTTCACCTAGCTTGTAGGGAACACAAAGATTCTTTTCAATTGCAAACTCCACTCCATACATATATATGGGGAGGTACTAGCTCCAACTCGTTTTTACAGTGAAAACTGCAGGAAATTCAAACCAGCACTAGGAAGCAGACTGAGAAACCAGAGTAAAAGTTTCTCCTTCAACCCGTTCACATTGTGCTAGATGAACGAACGCCTCTCCACATGCTCAATTCTGAGAGATAAGTGTGTGTGAAAGCCGTCCTTCATCTAGCTTGTTGGGAACACAAAGTTTCTTTTCAATTGCAATCTCCACTCCATACATATATAAGGGGAGGTACTAGTTATAACTCGGTTTTACAGTGAAAACTGCAGGAACTTCAAACCGGCACTAGGAAACAGACTGAGAAACGAGAGTAAAAGTTGCTCCTGCAACCCGTTACCTTTGTGCTAGATGAACGAACGTCTCTCCACATGCTCAGTTGTGAGAGATAAGTGTGTGTGAAATCCGTCCTTCACCTAGGTGTTGGGAACATAAAGTTTCTTTTCAGTTGCAATATCCACTCCATACATATATATGGGGAGGTACTAGCTCCAACTCGGTTTTACAGTGAAAATTTCAGGAACATAAAACCTCCACTAGGAAACAGACTGAGAAAACAGAGTAAAAGTTTCCCCTGCTACCAGTTCCCTTTTTGCTAGATGAAAGAACATCTCTCCACATGCTAAGTTCTGAGAGATAAGTGTGTGTGAAAGCCGTACTTCACCTAGGTTTTTGGGAACACAAAGATTCTTTTCAGTTGCAAACTCCACTCCATACATATATATGGGGAGGTACTAACTCCAACTCGGTTTTACAGTGAAAACTGCAGGAACTTCAAAACGGCACTAGGAAACAGACTGAGAAACCAGAGTAAAAGTTTCTCCTGCAAACCGTTCCCTTTGTGATAGATGAACGAACGTCTCTCCACATGCTCATTTCTGAGAGATAACTGTGTGTGAAGCCGTACTTCACCTAGCTTGTTGGGAACACAAAATTTCTTTTCAGTTGCAACTCCGCTCCATACATATATAAGGGGAGGTACTAGCTCCAACTCGGTTTTACAGTGAAAACTGCAGGAACTTCAAACCAGCACTAGGAAACAGACTGAGAACCCAGAGTAAAAGTTTCTCCTGCAACCCGTTCCCTTTGTGATAGATGAACGAACGTCTCTCCAGGTGCTCAATTCTAAGAGATAAGTGTGTGTGAAAGCCGTCCTTCACCTAGCCAGTTGGGAACACAGTTTCTTTTCAGTTGCAAACTGCACTCCATACATATATATGGGGAGGTACGAGCTCCAACTCTGTTTTACAGTGAAAACTGCAGGAACTTCAAACCGGCACTAGGAAACAGACTATGAAAGCAGAGTAAAAGTATCCCCTGAAACCCGTTCCATTTGTGCTAGATGAACGAACGTCTCTCCACATGCTCAGTTCTGAGAGATAACAGTGTTGAAAGCCGTCCTTCACATATCTTGTTGGGAACATTAAGTTTCTTTTCAGTTGCAAATTCCTGTCCATACATATATACGGGAAGGTACTAGCTCCAACTCGGTTTTACAGTGAAAACTGCAGGAACTTCAAACCGGCACTAGGAAACAGACTGAGAACCCAGAGTAAAAGTTTCTCCTGCAACCCGTTCCCTTTGTGCTAGATGAACGAACGAATCTCCACATGCTCAGTTCTGAAAGATAAGTGTGTGTGAAAGCCGTCCTTCACCTAGCTTGTTGGGAACACAAAGTTTGTTTTCAGTTGCAAATTCCAATCCATACATATATATGGGGAGGTACGAGCTCCAAATCTGTTTTACAGTGAAAACTGCAGGAACTTCAAACAGGCACTAGGAAACATACTGTGAAACCATAGTAAATGTTTCTACTGCCACACGTTCCATTTGTGCTAGATTAACGAACGTCTCTCCACATGCTCAGTTCTGAGAGATAAGTGTGTGTGAAAGCCGTCCTTCACCTAGCTTGTTGGGAACTCAAAGTTAGTTTTCAGTTGCAAACTCCACTCCATACATATATATGGGGAGGTACTAGCTCCAACTCGGTTTTACAGTGAAAACTGCGGGATATTCAAACCGTCACTAGGAAACAGACTGAGAAGCCAGAGTAAAAGTTTCTCCTGCAACCCGTTCCCTTTGTGTTAGATGAACGAACGTCTCTCCACATGCTCAGTTCTGAGAGATAAGTGTGTGTGAAAGCCGTCCTTCACCTAGCTTGTTGGGAACACAAAGATTCTTTTCAGTTACTAACTCCAATCCATACATATATATGGGGAGGTACTAGCTCCAACTCGATTTTACAGTGAAAAGAGAAGGAACTTCAAACCGGCACTAGGAAACAGACTGAGAAAACAGAGTAAATATTTCTCCTGCAACCCATTCCCTTTGTGCTAGATGAAGGAACGTCTCTCCACATGCTCAGTTCTGAGAGATAAGTGTGTGTGAAAGCCGTACTTCACCTAGCTTTTTGGGAACACAAAGTTTCTTTTCAGTTGCTAACTCCACTCCATACATATATATGGGGAGGTACGAGCTCCAACTCGGTTTTACAGTGAAAACTGCAGGAATTTCAAACCGTCACTAGGATAAATACTGAGAAACCAGAGTAAAAGTTTATCCTGCAACTCGTTCCCTTTGTGCTAGATGAACGACAGTCTCTCCACATGCTCAATTCTGAGAGAAAAGTGTGTGTGAAAGCCGTCCTTCATATAGTTTGCTGGGAACACAAAGTTTCTTTTCAGTTGCAAACTCCACTCCATACATTTATATGGGGAGGTACAAGCTCCAACTCGGTTTTACAGCGGAAACTGCAGGAACTTCAAACCGGCACTTGGAAACAGACTGAGAAACCAGAGTAAAAGTTTCTCCTGCAACCCGTTCCCTTTGTGCTAGATGAACGAACGTCTCTCCACATGCTCAGTTCTGAGAGATACGTGTGTGTGAAAGCCGTCTTTCACCCAGCTTGTTGGGAACACAAAGTTCCTTTTCAGTTGCAAACTCCACTCCATACATATATATGGGGAGGTACTAGCTCCACCTCGGTTTTACAGTGGAAACTGCAGGAAATTCAAACCGGCACTAGGAAACAGACTGAGAAACCAGAGTAAAAGTTTCTCCTGCAACCCGTTCCCTTTGTGCTAGATGAAGGAACGTCTCTCCACATGCTCAGTTCTGAGAGATAAGTGTGTGTGAAAGCCGTCTTGCACCCAGCTTTTTGGGAACACAAAGTTCCTTTTCAGTTGCAAACTCCACTCCATACATTTATATGGGGAGGTACAATCTCCAACTCGGTTTTACAGTGAAAACTGTAGGAACTTGAAAACGGCACTAGGAAACAGACTGAGAAACCAGAGAAAAGTTTCTCCTGCAACACTTTCCCTTTGTGCTAGATGAAGGAACGTCTCTCCACATGCTCAGTTCTGATAAATAAGTGTGTGTGAAAGCCGTACTTCACCTAGCTTCTTGGGAACACAAAGTTTCTTTTCAGTTGCAAACACCACTCCATTCATATATATGGGGATTTACTAGCTCAAACTCGGTTTTACAGTGAAAACTGCAGGAACTTCAAACCGGCACTAGGAAAAAGACTGAGAATCCAGAGTAAAAGTTTCTCCTGCAAACCGTTCACTTTGTGCTAGATGAACGAATGTCTCTTCACATGCTCAGTTTTGAGAGATAAGTGTGTGTGAAAGCCTTCCTTCAGCTAGCTTGTTGGGAACACAAAAATTCTTTTCATTTGCAAACTCCACTCCATACATATATATGGGGAGGTACTAGCTCCAACTCGGTTTTACAGTGGAAACTGCAGGAACTTCAAACCGGCACTAGGAAACAGACTGAGAAACCAGAGTAAAAGTTTCTCCTGCAACCCGTTCCCTTTGTGCTAGATGAACGAACGTCTCTCCACATGCTCAGTTCTGAGAGATAAGTGTGTGTGAAAGCCGTATTTCACACCGCTTGTTGGGAAGAAAAAGTTCCTTTTCACTTGCAAACTCCACTCCATACATATATATGGGGAGGTACTAGCTCCAACTCGGTTTTACAGTGAAAACTGCGGGATATTCAAACCGGCACTAGGAAACAGACTGAGAAACCAGAGTAAAAGTTTCTCCTGCGACCCGTTCCCTTTGTGCTAGATGAACGAACGTCTCTCCACATGCTCAGTTCTGAGAGATAAGTGTGTGTGAAAGCCGTCCTTCACCTTGCTTGTTGGGAACACAAAGATTCTTTTCAGTTACTAACTCCAATCCATACATATATATGGGGAGGTACTAGCTCCAACTCGATTTTACAGTGAAAAGAGAAGGAACTTCAAACCGGCACTAGGAAACAGACTGAGAAAACAGAGTAAATATTTCTCCTGCAACCCATTCCCTTTGTGCTAGATGAAGGAACGTCTCTCCACATGCTCAGTTCTGAGAGATAAGTGTGTGTGAAAGCCGTACTTCACCTAGCTTTTTGGGAACACAAAGTTTCTTTTCAGTTACTAACTCCACTCCATACATATATATGGGGAGGTACGAGCTCCAACTCGGTTTTACAGTGAAAACTGGAGGAACATCAAAACGGCACTTGGAAAAATACTAAGAATCCAGAGTAAAATTTTCTCCTGCAAACCGTTCCCTTTGTGCTAGATGAACGAACGTCTCTTCACATGTTCAGTTCTGAGAGATAAGTGTGTGTGAAAGCCTTCCTTCACCTAGCTTCTTGGGAACACAAAGATTCTTTTCAGTTCCTAAATCCAATCCATACATATACATGGGTAGGTACTTGCTCCAACATGGTTTTACAGTGAAAACTGCAGGAACTTCAAACCGGCACTAGGAAACAGACTGAGAAACCAGAGTAAAAGTTTCCCATGCAACGCGTTCAAATTTTGCTAGATGAACGAACGTCTTTCGACATGCTCAGTTTTGAGAAATAAGTGTGTGTAAAGCCGACCTTCAACTAGCTTGTTGGGAACACAAAGTTTCTTTTCAGTTGCAAACTCCACTCCATACATATATATAGGGAGGTACATCTCCAACTCGGTTTTACAGTGAAAACTGCAGGAAATTCAAACCGGCACTAGGAAACAGACTGAGAAACCAGAGTAAAAGTTTCTCCTTCAACCAGTTCCCATTGTGCTAGATGAACGAACGTCTCTCCACAGGCTCAATTCTGAGAGATAAGTGTGTGTGAAAGCCGTCCTTCACCTAGCTTGTAGGGAACACAAAGTTTCTTTTCACTTGCAAACTCCACTCCATACATATATATGGGGAGGTACTAGCTCCAACTCGTTTTTACAGTGAAAACTGCAGGAAATTCAAACCAGCACTAGGAAGCAGACTGAGAAACCAGAGTAAAAGTTTCTCCTTCAACCCGTTCACATTGTGCTAGATGAACGAACGCCTCTCCACATGCTCAATTCTGAGAGATAAGTGTGTGTGAAAGCCGTCCTTCATCTAGCTTGTGGGGAACACAAAGTTTCTTTTCAATTGCAATCCCCACTCCATACATATATAAGGGGAGGTACTAGTTATAACTCGGTTTTACAGTGAAAACTGCAGGAACTTCAAACCGGCACTAGGAAACAGACTGGGAAACGAGAGTAAAAGTTGCTCCTGCAACCCGTTCCCTTTGTGCTAGATGAAAGAACGTCTCTCCACATGCTCAGTTCTGAGAGATAAGTGTGTGTGAAAGCCGTACTTCACCTAGGTTTTTGGGAACACAAAGATTCTTTTCAGTTGCAAACTCCACTCCATACATATATATGGGGAGGTACTAACTCCAACTCGGTTTTACAGTGAAAACTGCAGGAACTTCAAAACGGCACTAGGAAACAGACTGAGAAACCAGAGTAAAAGTTTCTCCTGCAACCCGTTCCCTTTGTGATAGATGAACGAACGTCTCTCCACATGCTCATTTCTGAGAGATAACTGTGTGTGAAGCCGTACTTCACCTAGCTTGTTGGGAACACAAAATTTCTTTTCAGTTGCAAACTCCGCTCCATACATATATAAGGGGAGGTACTAGCTCCAACTCGGTTTTACAGTGGAAACTGCAGGAACTTCAAACCGGCACTAGGAAACAGACTGAGAAACCAGAGTAAAAGTTTCTCCTGCAACCCGTTCCCTTTGTGATAGATGAACGAACGTCTCTTCAGGTGCTCAATTGTAAGAGATAAATGTGTGTGAAAGCCGTCCTTCACCTAGCCAGTTGGGAACACAGTTTCTTTTCAGTTGCAAACTGCACTCCATACATATATATGGGGAGGTACGAGCTCCAACTCTGTTTTACAGTGAAAACTGCAGGAACTTCAAACCGGCACTAGGAAACAGACTGTGAAAGCAGAATAAAAGTATCCCCTGAAACCCGTTCCCTTTGTGCTAGATGAACGAACGTCTCTCCACATGCTCAGTTCTGAGAGATAACAGTGTTGAAAGCCGTCCTTCTTATATCTTGTTGGGAACATTAAGTTTCTTTTCAGTTGCAAATTCCTGTCCATACATATATACGGGAAGGTACTAGCTCCAACTCGGTTTTACAGTGAAAACTGCAGGAACTTCAAACCGGCACTAGGAAACAGACTGAGAACCCAGAGTAAAAGTTTCTCCTGCAACCCGTTCCCTTTGTGCTAGATGAACGAACGAATCTCCACATGCTCAGTTCTGAAAGATAAGTGTGTGTGAAAGCCGTCGTTCACATAGCTTGTTGGGAACACAAAGTTTGTTTTCAGTTGCAAACTCCAATCCATACATATATATGGGGAGGTACGAGCTCCAAATCTGTTTTACAGTGAAAACTGCAGGAACTTCAAACAGGCACTAGGAAACATACTGTGAAACCATAGTAAATGTTTCTCCTGCCACACGTTCCCTTTGTGCTAGATTAACGAACGTCTCTCCACATGCTCAGTTCTGAGAGATAAGTGTGTGTGAAAGCCGTCCTTCACCTAGCTTGTTGGAACTCAAAGTTTCTTTTCAGTTGCAAACTCCACTCCATACATATATATGGGGAGGTACTAGCTCCAACTCGGTTTTAAAGTGAAAACTGCAGGAACTTCAAACCGGCACTAGGAAACAGACTGAGAAACCAGAGTAAAAATTTCTCCTGCAACCCGTTCCCTTTGTGCTAGATGAACGAACATCTCTCCACATGCTCAGTTCTGAGAGATAAGTGTGTGTGAAAGCCGTCATTCACCTAGCTTGTTGGGAACACTAAGTTAGTTTTCAGTTGCAAACTCCACTCCATACATATATATGGGGAGGTACTAGCTCCAACTCGGTTTTACATTGAAAACTGCAGGAACATAAAACCTCCACTAGGAAACAGACTGAGAAACCAGAGTAAAAGTTTCTCCTGCAACCCGTTCCCTTTGTGCTAGATGAACGAACATCTCTCCACATGCTCAGGTCTGAGAAATAAGTGTGTGTGAAAGCCGTCCTTCAGCTTGCTTGTTGGGAACACAAAGTTTATTTTCAGTTGCAAACTCCACTCCATACATATACATAGGGATGTACAACCACAAACTCGTTTTTACAGTGAAAACTGCAGGAACTTCAAACCGGCACTAGGAAACATACTGTGAAACCAGAGTAAAAGTTTCTCCTGCCACACGTTCCCTTTGTGCTAGATGAACGAACGTCTCTCCATGTGCTCAGTTCTGAGAGATAATTGTGTGTGAATGCCGTCCTTCACCTAGCTTGTTGGGAACACAAAGTTTCTTTTCAGTTGCAAACACCACTCCATACATATATATGGGGATGTATTAGCTCCAAATCGGTTTTACAGTGAAAACTGCAGGAACTTCAAACCGGCACTAGGAAACAGACTGAAAATCCAGAGTAAAAGTTTCTCCTGCAACGCGTTCCCTTTGTGCTAGATGAACGAACGTCTCTCCACATGCTCAGTTCTGAGAGATAAGTGTGTGTGAAAGCCGTACTTCACCTAGCTTTTTGGGAACACAAAGTTTCTTTTCACTTGCAAACTCCACCCCATACATATATATGGGGAGGTACGAGCTCCAACTCGGTTTTACAGTGAAAACTGGAGGAACATCAAAACGGCACTTGGAAAAATACTAAGAATCCAGAGTAAAATTTTCTCCTGCAAACCGTTCCCTTTGTGCTAGATGAACGAACGTCTCTTCACATGCTCAGTTCTGAGAGATAAGTGTGTGTGAAAGCCTTCCTTCACCTAGCTTCTTGGGAACACAAAGATTCTTTTCAGTTCCTAAATCCAATCCATACATATACATGGGTAGGTACTTGCTCCAACATGGTTTTACATTGAAAACTGCAGGAACTTCAAACCGGCACTAGGAAACAGACTGAGAAACCAGAGTAAAAGTTTCCCATGCAACGCGTTCAAATTTTGCTAGATGAACGAACGTCTTTCGACATGCTCAGTTTTGAGAAATAAGTGTGTGTAAAGCCGACCTTCAACTAGCTTGTTGGGAACACAAAGTTTCTTTTCAGTTGCAAACTCCACTCCATACATATATATAGGGAGGTACATCTCCAACTCGGTTTTACAGTGAAAACTGCAGGAAATTCAAACCGGCACTAGGAAACAGACTGAGAAACCAGAGTAAAAGTTTCTCCTTCAACCAGTTCCCATTGTGCTAGATGAACGAACGTCTCTCCACAGGCTCAATTCTGAGAGATAAGTGTGTGTGAAAGCCGTCCTTCACCTAGCTTGTAGGGAACACAAACTTTCTTTTCAATTGCAAACTCCACTCCATACATATATATGGGGAGGTACTAGCTCCAACTCGTTTTTACAGTGAAAACTGCAGGAAATTCAAACCAGCACTAGGAAGCAGACTGAGAAACCAGAGTAAAAGTTTCTCCTTCAACCCGTTCACATTGTGCTAGATGAACGAACGCCTCTCCACATGCTCAATTCTGAGAGATAAGTGTGTGTGAAGCCGTCCTTCATCTAGCTTGTTGGGAACACAAAGTTTCTTTTCAATTGCAATCCCCACTCCATACATATATAAGGGGAGGTACTAGTTATAACTCGGTTTTACAGTGAAAACTGCAGGAACTTCAAACCGGCACTAGGAAACAGACTGGGAAACGAGAGTAAAAGTTGCTCCTGCAACCCGTTCCCTTTGTGCTAGATGAAAGAACGTCTCTCCACATGCTCAGTTCTGAGAGATAAGTGTGTGTGAAAGCCGTACTTCACCTAGGTTTTTGGGAACACAAAGATTCTTTTCAGTTGCAAACTCCACTCCATACATATATATGGGGAGGTACTAACTCCAACTCGGTTTTACAGTGAAAACTGCAGGAACTTCAAAACGGCACTAGGAAACAGACTGAGAAACCAGAGTAAAAGTTTCTCCTGCAACCCGTTCCCTTTGTGATAGATGAACGAACGTCTCTCCACATGCTCATTTCTGAGAGATAACTGTGTGTGAAGCCGTACTTAACCTAGCTTGTTGGGAACACAAAATTTCTTTTCAGTTGCAAACTCCGCTCCATACATATATAAGGGGAGGTTCTAGCTCCAACTCGGTTTTACAGTGGAAACTGCAGGAACTTCAAACCGGCACTAGGAAACAGACTGAGAAACCAGAGTAAAAGTTTCTCCTGCAACCCGTTCCCTTTGTGATAGATGAACGAACGTCTCTCCAGGTGCTCAATTCTAAGAGATAAATGTGTGTGAAAGCCGTCCTTCACCTAGCCAGTTGGGAACACAGTTTCTTTTCAGTTGCAAACTGCACTCCATACATATATATGGGGAGGTACGAGCTCCAACTCTGTTTTACAGTGAAAACTGCAGGAACTTCAAACCGGCACTAGGAAACAGACTGTGAAAGCAGAGTAAAAGTATCCCCTGAAACCCGTTCCCTTTGTGCTAGATGAACGAACGTCTCTCCACATGCTCAGTTCTGAGAGATAACAGTGTTGAAAGCCGTCCTTCTTATATCTTGTTGGGAACATTAAGTTTCTTTTCAGTTGCAAATTCCTGTCCATACATATATACGGGAAGGTACTAGCTCCAACTCGGTTTTACAGTGAAAACTGCAGGAACTTCAAACCGGCACTAGGAAACAGACTGAGAACCCAGAGTAAAAGTTTCTCCTGCAAACCGTTCCCTTTGTGCTAGATGAACGAACGAATCTCCACATGCTCAGTTCTGAAAGATAAGTGTGTGTGAAAGCCGTCCTTCACATAGCTTGTTGGGAACACAAAGTTTGTTTTCAGTTGCAAACTCCAATCCATACATATATATGGGGAGGTACGAGCTCCAAATCTGTTTTACAGTGAAAACTGCAGGAACTTCAAACAGGCACTAGGAAACATACTGTGAAACCATAGTAAATGTTTCTCCTGCCACACGTTCCCTTTGTGCTAGATTAACGAACGTCTCTCCACATGCTCAGTTCTGAGAGATAAGTGTGTGTGAAAGCCGTCCTTCACCTAACTTGTTGGAACTCAAAGTTTCTTTTCAGTTGCAAACTCCACTCCATACATATATATGGGGAGGTACTAGCTCCAACTCGGTTTTAAAGTGAAAACTGCAGGAACTTCAAACCGGCACTAGGAAACAGACTGAGAAACCAGAGTAAAAATTTCTCCTACAACCCGTTCCCTTTGTGCTAGATGAACGAACATCTCTCCACATGCTCAGTTCTGAGAGATAAGTGTGTGTGAAAGCCGTCCTTCACCTAGCTTGTTGGGAACACAAAGTTAGTTTTCAGTTGCAAACTCCACTCCATACATATATATGGGGAGGTACTAGCTCCAACTCGGTGTTACATTGAAAACTGCAGGAACATAAAACCTCCACTAGGAAACAGACTGAGAAACCAGAGTAAAAGTTTCTCATGCAACGCGTTCATATTGTGCTAGATGAACGAAAGTCTTTCGACATGCTCAGGTCTGAGAAATAAGTGTGTGTGAAAGCCGTCCTTCAGCTTGCTTGTTGGGAACACAAAGTTTATTTTCAGTTGCAAACTCCACTCCATACATATACATAGGGATGTACAACCACAAACTCGTTTCTACAGTGAAAACTGCAGGAACTTCAAACCGGCACTAGGAAACATACTGTGAAACCAGAGTAAAAGTTTCTCCTGCCACACGTTCCCTTTGTGCTAGATGAACGAACGTCTCTCCATGTGCTCAGTTCTGAGAGATAATTGTGTGTGAATGCCGTCCTTCACCTAGCTTGTTGGGAACACAAAGTTTCTTTTCAGTTGCAAACACCACTCCATACATATATATGGGGATGTATTAGCTCCAACTCGGTTTTACAGTGAAAACTGCAGGAACTTCAAACCGGCACTAGGAAACAGACTGAAAATCCAGAGTAAAAGTTTCTCCTGCAACGCGTTCCCTTTGTGCTAGATGAACGAACGTCTCTCCACATGCTCAGTTCTGAGAGATAAGTGTGTGTGAATGCCGTACTTCACATAGCTTCTTGGGAACACAGAGTTTCTTTTCAGTTGTAAACACCACTCCATTCATATATATGGGGAGGTACTAGCTCCAACTCGGTTTTACAGTGAAAACTGTAGGAACTTCAAACCGGCACTAGGAAACAGACTGAAAATACCAGAGTAAAAGTTTCTCCTGCAACCCGTTCCCTTTTTGCTAGATGAACGAACGTCTCTCCACATGCTCAGTTCTGAGAGATAAGTGTGTGTGAAAGCCGTCCTTCACCTAGCTTGTTGGGAACACAAAGTTTCTTTTCACTTGCAAATTCCACTCCATACATATATATGTGGTGGTACTAGCTGCAACTCGGTTTTACAGTGAAAACTGCAGGAACTTCAAACCGGCACTAGGAAACAGACTGAAAAAACCAGAGTAAAAGTTTCTCCTGCAACGCGTTCCCTTTGTGCTAGATGAACGAACGTTTCTCCACATGCTCAGTTCTGAGAGATAAGTGTGTGTGAAAGCCGTACTTCACCTAGCTTCTTGGGAACACAAAGTTTCTTTTCAGTTGCAAACACCACTCCATTCATATATATGGGGATTTAATAGCTCCAACTCGGTTTTACAGTGAAAACTGTAGGAAATTCAAACCGGCACTTGGAAAAAGACTGAGAATCCAGAGTAAAAGTTTCTCCTGCAAACCGTTCCCTTTGTGCTAGATGAACGAACCTGTCTTCACATGCTCAGTTCTGAGAGATAAGTGTGTGTGAAAGCCGTCCTTCACCTAGCTTGTTGGGAACACAAAGTTTCTTTTCAGTTGCAAACTCCTTTCCATAAATATCTAAGAGTCGGGTCTAGCTCCAACTCAGTTTTACATTGAAAACTGCAGGAACATCAAAACGGCACTTGGAAAAATACTGAGAATTCAGAGTAAAATTTTCTCCTGCAAACCGTTCCCTTTGTGCTAGATGAACGAACGTCTCTTCACATGCTCAGTTCTGAGAGATAAGTGTGTGTGAAAGCCTTCCTTCACCTAGCTTCTTGGGAACACAAAGATTCTTTTCAGTTCCTAAATCCAATCCATACATATACATGGGTAGGTACTTGCTAGAACATGGTGTTACAGTGAAAACTGCAGGAACTTCAAACCGGCACTAGGAAACAGACTGAGAAACCAGAGTAAAAGTTTCCCATGCAACGCGTTCAAATTTTGCTAGATGAACGAACGTCTTTCGACAAGCTCAGTTTTGAGAAATAAGTGTGTGTGAAAGCCGACCTTCAACTAGCTTGTTGGGAACACAAAGTTTCTTTTCAGTTGCAAACTCCAATCCATACATATATATAGGGAGGTACTAGCTCCAACTCGGTTTTACAGTGAAAACTGCAGGAAATTCAAACCGGCACTAGGAAACAGACTGAGAAACCAGAGTAAAAGTTTCCCTTGCAACACGTTCCCTTTGTGCTAGATGAACGAACGTCTCTCCACATGCTCAGTTCTGAGAGATAAGTGTGTGTGAAAGCCGTCCTTCACCTAGCTTGTTGGGAACACAAAGATTCTTTTCAGTTACAAACTCCACTCCATACATATATATGGGGAGGTACTAGCTGCAACTCGATTTTACAGTGAAAACTGCAGGAACTTCAAACCGGCACTGGGAAACAGACTGAGAAACCAGAGTAAAAGTTCCTCCTGCAATGCGTTCCATTTGTGCTAGATGAACGATAGCCTCTCCACATGCTCAGTTCTGAGAGATAAGTGTGTGTGAAAGCCGTCCTTCAACTAGCTTGTTGGGAACACAAAGATTCTTTTCAGTTGCTAACTCCAATCCATACATATACATGGGTAGGTACTCTGCTCCAACTCAGTATTACAGTGAAAAATGCAGAAATTCAAACCGGCACTAGGAAAATACTGAGAATCCAGAGTAATAGTTTATCCTACAACGCGTTCTCTTTTTGCTAGATGAAAGAACGTCTTTCCACATGCTCAGTTCTGAGAGATAAGTGTGTGTGAAAGCCGTACTTCACCTAGCTTGTTGGGAAGATAAAGTTTCTTTTCACTTGAAAACTCCACTCCATACATATATATGGGGAGGTAATAGCTCCAAATCGATTTTACAGTGAAAACTGCAGGAACTTCCAACCGGCACTAGGAAACAGACTGAGATACCAGAGTATAAGTTTCAGCTGAATCGTGTTCCATTTTTGCTAGATGAACGAACGTCTATCCAAATGCTCAGTTCTGAGAGATAAGTGTGTGTGAAAGCTGTACTTCACCTAGCTTGTTGGGAACACAAAGTTTCTTTTGAGTTGCAAACTCCACTCCATAGATATATATAGGGAGGTACAACCTCCAACTCGGTTTTACATTGAAAACTGCAGGAAATTCAAACCGGCACTAGGAAACAAACGGAGAAACCAGAGTAAAATTTCTCCTTCAACACGTTCCCTTTGTGCTAGATGAACGAACGTCTCTCCACATGCTCATTTCTGAGAGATAAATGTGTGTGAAAGCCGTCCTTCAACTAGCTTGTTGGGAACACATAGTTTCTTTCACTTGCAAACTCCAATCCATACATATATTTAGGGAGGTACGAGCTCCAACTCGGTTTTACAGTGAAAACTGCAGGACTTCAAACAGACACTAGGAAACAGACTGAGGAACCAGAGTAAAGTTTTCTCCTGCAACCCGTTTCCTTTGTGCTAGTTGAACTAACGTCTCTCCACATGCTTAGATCTGAGAGATAAGTGTGTGTGAAAGCCGTACTTCACCTAGCTTCTTGGGAACACAAAGTTTCTTTTCAGTTGCAAACACCACTCCATTCATATATATGGTGATTTACTACCTCCAACTCGGTTTTACAGTGAAAACTGTAGGAACTTCAATCCGGCACTTGGAAAAATACTAAGAATCCAGAGTAAAAGTTTCTCCTGCAAACCGTTCCTTTTGTGCTAGATGAACGAACCTCTCTACACATGCTCAGTTCTGAGAGATAAGTGTGTGTGAAAGCCTTCCTTCACCTAGCTTGTTGGGACCACAAAAATTCTTTTCAGTTGCTAAATCCAATCCATACATATACATGGTTAGGTACTTGCTCCAACTCGGTGTTACAGTGAAAACTGCAGGAACATCAAACCGGCACTAGGAAACCGACTGAGAAACCAGAGTAAAAGTTTCTCATGCAAAGCGTTCCCATAGTGCTAGGTGAATGAACGTCTATCCACAAGCTCAGTTCTGAGAGATAAGTGTGTGTGAAAGCGGTCCTTCACCTAGCTTGTTGGGAACACAAAGTTTCTTTTCAGTTGCAAACTCCTTTCCATAAATATTTAAGAATCGGGTCTAGCTCAAACTCAGTTTTACAGTGAAAACTGCAGGAACTTCAAACCGGCACTAGGAAACAGACTGAGAAACCAGAGTAAAAGTTTCCCATGCAACGCGTTCAAATTTTGCTAGATGAACGAACGTCTTTCGACATGCTCAGTTTTGAGAAATAAGTGTGTGTAAAGCCGACCTTCAACTAGCTTGTTGGGAACACAAAGTTTCTTTTCAGTTGCAAACTCCACTCCATACATATATATAGGGAGGTACAACCTCAACTCGGTTTTACAGTGAAAACTGCAGGAAATTCAAACCGGCACTAGGAAACAGACTTAGAAACCAGAGTAAAAGTTCCTCCTGCAATGCGTTCCATTTGTGATAGATGAACGAAAGCCTCTCCACATGCTCAGTTCTGAGAGATAAGTGTGTGTGAAAGCCGTCCTTCACTTAGCTTGTTGGGAACACAAAGATTCTTTTCAGTTGCTAATTCCAATCCATACATATACATGGGTAGTTACTAGTTCCAACTCAGTATTACAGTGAAAACTGCAGGAAATTCAAACCGGCACTAGGAAACAGAATGAGAATCCAGAGTAATAGTTTATCCTGCAACGCGTTCCCTTTGTGCTAGATGAATGAACGTCTTTCCACATGCTGAGTTCTGAGAGATAAGTGTGTGTGAAAGCCGTACTTCACCTAACTTGTTGGGAACACAAAGTTTCTTTTCAGTTGCAAATTCCACTCCATACATTTATAGGTGGAGGTACAATCTCCAACTCCGTTTTACAGTGAAAACTGTAGGAACTTGAAACCGGCACTAGGAAACAGACTGAGAAACCAGAGTAAAAGTTTCTCCTGCAACACGTTCCCTTTGTGCTAGATGAAGGAACGTCTCTCCACATGCTCAGTTCTGAGAGATAAGTGTGTGTGAAAGCCGTACTTCACCTAGCTTCTTGGGAACACAAAGTTTCTTTTCAGTTGCAAACACCACTCCATTCATATATATGGGGATTTACTAGCTCAAACTCGGTTTTACAGTGAAAACTGCAGGAACTTCAAACCGGCACTAGGAAAAAGACTGAGAATCCAGAGTAAAAGTTTCTCCTGCAAACCGTTCACTTTGTGCTAGATGAACGAATGTCTCTTCACATGCTCAGTTTTGAGAGATAAGTGTGTGTGAAAGCCTTCCTTCAGCTAGCTTGTTGGGAACACAAAAATTCTTTTCAGTTGCAAACTCCACTCCATACATATATATGGGGAGGTACTAGCTCCAACTCGGTTTTACAGTGGAAACTGCAGGAACTTCAAACCGGCACTAGGAAACAGACTGAGAAACCAGAGTAAAAGTTTCTCCTGCAACCCGTTCCCTTTGTGCTAGATGAACGAACGTCTCTCCACATGCTCAGCTCTGAGAGATAAGTGTGTGTGAAAGCCGTCTTTCACCCCGCTTGTTGGGAACAAAAAGATCCTTTTCAGTTGCAAACTCCACTCCATACATATATATGGGGAGGTACTAGCTCCAACTCGGTTTTACAGTGAAAACTGCGGGAAATTCAAACCGGCACTAGGATAAATACTGAGAAACCAGAGTAAAAGTTTCTCCTGCAACTCGTTCCCTTTGTGCTAGATGAACGACAGTCTCTCCACATGCTCAATTCTGAGAGAAAAGTGTGTGTGAAAGCCGTCCTTCATATAGCTTGCTGAGAACACAAAGTTTCTTTTCAGTTGCAAACTCCACTCCATACATATATATGGGGAGGTACAAGCTCCAACTCGGTTTTACAGCGGAAACTGCAGGAACTTCAAACCGGCACTAGGAAACAGACTCAGAAACCAGAGTAAAAATTTCACCTGCAACCCGTTCCCTTTGTGCTAGATGAACGAACGTCTCTCCACATGCTCAGTTCTGAGAGATAAGTGTGTGTGAAAGCCGTCTTTCACCCAGCTTGTTGGGAACACAAAGTTCCTTTTCAGTTGCAAACTCCACTCCATACATATATATGGGGAGGTACTAGCTCCACCTCGGTTTTACAGTGGAAACTGCAGGAAATTCAAACCGGCACTAGGAAACAGACTGAGAAACCAGAGTAAAAGTTTCTCCTGCAACCCGTTCCCTTTGTGCTAGATGAACGAACGTCTCTCCACATGCTCAGTTCTGAGAGATAAGTGTGTGTGAAAGCCGTCTTTCACCCAGGTTTTTGGGAACACAAAGTTCCTTTTCAGTTGCAAACTCCACTCTATACATATATATGGGGAGGTACTAGCTCAAACTCGGTTTTACAGTGGAAATTGCAGGAACTTCAAACCGGCACTAGGAAACAGACTGAGAAACCAGAGTAAAATTTCCCCTGCAACCCGTTCCCTTTGTGCTAGATGAACGAACGTCTCTCCACATGCTCAGGTCTGAGAGATAAGTGTGTGTGAAAGCCGTACTTCACCTAGCTTTTTGTTAACACAATGTTTCTTTTCACTTGCAAATTCCACTCCATACATATATATGGGGAGGTAAGAGCTCCAACTCGGTTTTACTGTGAAAACTGCAGGAAATTCAAACCGGCACTAGGAAACAAACTGAGAAACCAGAGTAAAAGTTTCTCCTGCAACCCGTTCCCTTTGTGCTAGATGAACGAACGTCTCTCCACATGCTCAGTTCTGAGAGATAAGTGTGTGTGAAAGCCGTCCTTCACCTAGCTTGTTGGGAACACAAAGTTTCTTTTCAGTTGCAAACTCCTTTCCATAAATATCTAAGAGTCGGGTCTAGCTCCAACTCAGTTTTACAGTGAAAACTGCAGGAACATCAAAACGGCACTTGGAAAAATACTGAGAATCCAGAGTAAAATTTTCTCCTGCAAACCGTTCCCTTTGTGCTAGATGAACGAACGTCTCTTCACATGCTCAGTTCTGAGAGATAAGAGTGTGTGAAAGCCTTCCTTCACCTAGCTTCTTGGGAACACAAAGATTCTTTTCAGTTCCTAAATCCAATCCATACATATACATGGGTAGGTACTTGCTCCAACATGGTGTTACAGTGAAAACTGCAGGAACTTCAAACCGGCACTAGGAAACAGACTGAGAAACCAGAGTAAAAGTTTCCCATGCAACGCGTTCAAATTTTGCTAGATGAACGAACGTCTTTCGACATGCTCAGTTTTGAGAAATAAGTGTGTGTAAAGCCGACCTTCAACTAGCTTGTTGGGAACACAAAGTTTCTTTTCAGTTGCAAACTCCACTCCATACATATATTTAGGGAGGTACAACCTGCAACTCGGTTTTACAGTGAAAACTGCAGGAAATTCAAACCGGCACTAGGAAACAGAATGAGAATCCAGAGTAATAGTTTATCCTGCAACGCGTTCCCTTTGTGCTAGATGAATGAACGTCTTTCCACATGCTGAGTTCTGAGAGATAAGTGTGTGTGAAAGCCGTACTTCACCTAGCTTGTTGGGAACACAAAGTTTCTTTTCAGTTGCAAATTCCACTCCATACATTTATATGGGGAGGTACAATCTCCAACTCCGTTTTACAGTGAAAACTGTAGGAACTTGAAACCGGCACTAGGAAACAGACTGAGAAACCAGAGTAAAAGTTTCTCCTGCAACACGTTCCCTTTGTGCTAGATGAAGGAACGTCTCTCCACATGCTCAGTTCTGAGAGATAAGTGTGTTTGAATGCCGTACTTCACCTAGCTTCTTGGGAACACAAAGTTTCTTTTCAGTTGCATACACCACTCCATTCATATATATGGGGATTTACTAGCTCAAACTCGGTTTTACAGTGAAAACTGCAGGAACTTCAAACCGGCACTAGGAAAAAGACTGAGAATCCAGAGTAAAAGTTTCTCCTGCAAACCGTTCACTTTGTGCTAGATGAACGAATGTCTCTTCACATGCCCAGTTTTGAGAGATGAGTTTGTGTGAAAGCCTTCCTTCAGCTAGCTTGTTGGGAACACAAAAATTCTTTTCAGTTGCAAACTCCACTCCATACATATATATGGGGAGGTACTAGCTCCAACTCGGTTTTACAGTGGAAACTGCAGGAACTTCAAACCGGCACTAGGAAACAGACTGAGAAACCAGAGTAAAAGTTTCTCCTGCAACCCGTTCCCTTTGTGCTAGATGAACGAACGTCTCTCCACATGCTCAGCTCTGAGAGATAAGTGTGTGTGAAAGCCGTCTTTCACCCCGCTTGTTGGGAACACAAAGTTCCTTTTCAGTTGCAAACTCCACTCCATACATATATATGGGGATGTACTAGCTCCAACTCGGTTTTACAGTGAAAACTGCGGGAAATTCAAACCGGCACTAGGAAACAGACTGAGAAACCAGAGTAAAAGTTTCTCCTGCAACCCGTTCCCTTTGTGCTAGATGAATGAACGTCTCTCCACATGCTGAGTTCTGAGAGATAAGTGTGTGTGAAAGCCGTCCTTCACCTAGCTTGTTGGGAACACAAAGATTCTTTTCAGTTACTAACTCCAACCCATACATATATATGGGGAGGTACTAGCTCCAACTCGATTTTACAGTGAAAACAGAAGGAACTTCAAACCGGCACTAGGAAACAGACTGAGAAAACAGAGTAAATATTTCTCCTGCAACCCATTCCCTTTGTGCTAGATGAAGGAACGTCTCTCCACATGCTCAGTTCTGAGAGATAAGTGTGTGTGAAAGCCGTACTTCACCTAGCTTTTTGGGAACACAAAGTTTCTTTTCACTTGCAAACTCCACTCCATACATATATATGGGGAGGTACGAGCTCCAACTCGGTTTTACAGTGAAAACTGCAGGAATTTCAAACCGGCACTAGGATAAATACTGAGAAACCAGAGTAAAAGTTTCTCCTGCAACTCGTTCCCTTTGTGCTAGATGAACGACAGTCTCTCCACATGCTCAATTCTGAGAGAAAAGTGTGTGTGAAAGCCGTCCTTCATATAGCTTGCTGAGAACACAAAGTTTCTTTTCAGTTGCAAACTCCACTCCATACATATATATGGGGAGGTACTAGCTCCAACTCGGTTTTACAGCGGAAACTGCAGGAACTTCAAACCGGCACTAGGAAACAGACTCAGAAACCAGAGTAAAAGTTTCTCCTGCAACCCGTTCCCTTTGTGCTAGATGAACGAACGTCTCTCCACATGCTCAGTTCTGAGAGATAAGTGTGTGTGAAAGCCGTCTTTCACCCAGCTTGTTGGGAACACAAAGTTCCTTTTCAGTTGCAAACTCCACTCCATACATATATATGGGGAGGTACTAGCTCCACCTCGGTTTTACAGTGGAAACTGCAGGAACTTCAAACCGGCTCTAGGAAACAGACTGAGAAACCAGAGTAAAAGTTTCTCCTGCAACCCGTTCCCTTTGTGCTAGATGAACGAACGTCTCTCCACATGCTCAGTTCTGAGAGATAAGTGTGTGTGAAAGCCGTCTTTCACCCAGCTTTTTGGGAACACAAAGTTCCTTTTCAGTTGCAAACTCCACTCCATACATATATATGGGGAGGTACTAGCTTCAACTCGGTTTTACAGTGGAAATTGCAGGAACTTCAAACCGGCACTAGGAAACAGACTGAGAAACCAGAGTAAAATTTCTCCTGCAACCCGTTCCCTTTGTGCAAGATGAACGAACGTCTCTCCACATGCTCAGTTCTGAGAGATAAGTGTGTGTGAAAGCCGTACTTCACCTAGCTTTTTGTTAACACAAAGTTTCTTTTCACTTGCAAATTCCACTCTATACATATATATGGGGAGGTACGAGCTCCAACTCGGTTTTACTGTGAAAACTGCAGGAAATTCAAACCGGCACTAGGAAACAAACTGAGATACCAGAGTAAAAGTTTCCCCTGCAACCCGTTCCATTTGTGCTATATGAACGAACGTCTCTCCACATGCTCAGTTCTGAGAGAAAAGTGTGTGTGAAAGCCGTCCTTCAATTAGCTTGTTGGGAACACGAAGTTTCTGTTCAGTTGCATACTCCACTCCATACATATATATGGGGAGGTACTAGCTCCAACTCGGTTTTACAGTGAAAACTGCAGGAACTTCAAACCGGCAGTAGGAAACAGACGGAGAAACCAGAGTAAAATTTCTCCTGCAACCCGTTCCCTTTGTGCTAGATGAACGAACCTCTCTTCACATGCTCATTTCTGAGAGATAAGTGTGTGTGAAAGCCTTCCTTCACCTAGCTTGTTGGGAACACAAAAATTCTTTTCAGTTGTTAAATCCAATCCATACATATACATGGTTAGGTACTTGCTCCAACTCGGTGTTACAGTGAAAACTGCAGGAACATCAAACCGGCACTAGTAAACCGACTGAGAAACCAGACTAAAAGTTTCTCATGCAAAGCGTTCCCATTGTGCTAGATGAATGAACGTCTATCCACAATCTCAGTTCTGAGAGATGTGTGTGTGAAAGCCGTCCTTCACCTAGCTTGTTGGGAACACAAAGTTTCTTTTCAGTTGCAAACTCCTTTCCATAAATATCTAAGAGTCGGGTCTAGCTCCAACTCAGTTTTACAGTGAAAACTGCAGGAACATCAAAACGGCACTTGGAAAAATACTGAGAATCCAGAGTAAAATTTTCTCCTGCAAACCGTTCCCTTTGTGCTAGATGAACGAACGTCTCTTCACATGCTCAGTTCTGAGAGATAAGTGTGTGTGAAAGCCTTCCTTCACCTAGCTTCTTGGGAACACAAAGATTCTTTTCAGTTCCTAAATCCAATCCATACATATACATGGGTAGGTACTTGCTCCAACATGGTGTTACAGTGAAAACTGCAGGAACTTCAAACCGGCACTAGGAAACAGACTGAGAAACCAGAGTAAAAATTTCCCATGCAACGCGTTCAAATTTTGCTAGATGAACGAACGTCTTTCGACAAGCTCAGTTTTGAGAAATAAGTGTTTGTGAAAGCCGACCTTCAACTTGCTTGTTGGGAACACAAAGTTTCTTTTCAGTTGCAAACTCCAATCCATACATATATATAGGGAGGTACTAGCTCCAACTCGGTTTTACAGTGAAAACTGCAGGAATTCAAACCGGCACTAGGAAACAGACTGAGAAACCAGAGTAAAAGTTTCCCTTGCAACACGTTCCCTTTGTGCTAGATGAACCAACGTCTCTCCACATGCTCAGTTCTGAGAGATAAGTGTGTGTGAAAGCCGTCCTTCACCTAGCTTGTTGGGAACACAAAGTTTCTTTTCAGTTGCAAACTCCACTCCATAGATATATATAGGGAGGTACAACCTCCAACTCGGTTTTACATTGAAAACTGCAGGAAATTCAAACCGGCACTAGGAAACAAACGGAGAAACCAGAGTAAAATTTATCCTTCAACCCGTTCCCTTTGTGCTAGATGAACGAACGTCTCTCCACATGCTCATTTCTGAGAGATAAATGTGTGTGAAAGACGTCCTTCAACTAGCTTGTTGGGAACACATAGTTTCTTTCACTTGCAAACTCCAATCCATACATATATTTAGGGAGGTACGAGCTCCAACTCGGTTTTACAGTGAAAACTGCAGGACTTCTAACAGACACTAGGAAACAGACTGAGGAACCAGAGTAAAGGTTTCTCCTGCAACCCGTTTCCTTTGTGCTAGTTGAACTAACGTCTCTCCACATGCTTAGATCTGAGAGATAAGTGTGTGTGAAAGCCGTACTTCACCTAGCTTCTTGGGAACACAAAGTTTCTTTTCAGTTGCAAACACCACTCCATTCATATATATGGTGATTTACTACCTCCAACTCGGTTTTACAGTGAAAACTGTAGGAACTTCAATCCGGCACTTGGAAAAAGACTAAGAATCCAGAGTAAAAGTTTCTCCTGCAAACCTTTCCTTTTGTGCTATATGAACGAACCTCTCTACACATGCTCAGTTCTGAGAGATAAGTGTGTGTGAAAGCCTTCCTTCACCTAGCTTGTTGGGACCACAAAAATTCTTTTCAGTTGCTAAATCCAATCCATACATATACATGGTTAGGTATTTGCTCCAACTCGGTGTTACAGTGAAAACTGCAGGAACATCAAACCGGCACTAGGAAACCGACTGAGAAACCAGAGTAAAAGTTTCTCATGCAAAGCGTTCCCATTGTGCTAGATGAATGAACGTCTATCCACAAGCTCAGTTCTGAGAGATAAGTGTGTGTGAAAGCGGTCCTTCACCTAGCTTGTTGGGAACACAAAGTTTCTTTTCAGTTGCAAACTCCTTCCATAAATATTTAAGAGTCGGGTCTAGCTCCAACTCAGTTTTACAGTGAAAACTGCAGGAACTTCAAACCGGCACTAGGAAACAGACTGAGAAACCAGAGTAAAATTTTCCCATGCAACGCGTTCAAATTTTGCTAGATGAACGAACGTCTTTCGACATGCTCAGTTTTGAGAAATAAGTGTGTGTAAAGCCGACCTTCAACTAGCTTGTTGGGAACACAAAGATTCTTTTCAGTTGCAAACTCCACTCCATACATATATATAGGGAGGTACAACCTCCAACTCGATTTTACAGTGAAAACTGCTGGAAATACAAACCGGCACTAGGAAACAGACTTAGAAACCAGAGTAAAAGTTCCTCCTGCAATGCGTTCCATTTGTGCTAGATGAACGAAAGCCTCTCCACATGCTCAGTTCTGAGAGATAAGTGTGTGTGAAAGCCGTCCTTCACTTAGCTTGTTGGGAACACAAAGATTCTTTTCAGTTGCTAACTCCAATCCATACATATACATGGGTAGTTACTAGCTCCAACTCAGTATTACAGTGAAAAATGCAGGAAATTCAAACCGGCACTAGGAAACAGAATGAGAATCCAGAGTAATAGTTTATCCTGCAACGCGTTCCCTTTGTGCTAGATGAATGAAAGTCTTTCCACATGCTGAGTTCTGAGAGATAAGTGTGTATGAAAGCCGTACTTCACCTAGCTTGTTGGGAACACAAAGTTTCTTTTCAGTTGCAAACTCCAATCCATACATTTATATGGGGAGGTACAATCTCCAACTCGGTTTTACAGTGAAAACTGTAGGAACTTGAAACCGGCACTAGGAAGCAGACTGAGAAACCAGAGTAAAAGTTTCTCCTGCAAAACGTTCCCTTTGTGCTAGATGAAGGAACGTCTCTCCACATGCTCAGTTCTGAGAGATAAGTGTGTGTGAAAGCCTTCCTTCAGCTAGCTTGTTGGGAACACAAAGTTTCTTTTCAGTTGCAAACTCCTTTCCATAAATATCTAAGAGTCGGGTCTAGCTCCAACTCAGTTTTACAGTGAAAACTGCAGGAACATCAAAACGGCACTTGGAAAAATACTGAGAATCCAGAGTAAAATTTTCTCCTGCAAACCGTTCCCTTTGTGCTAGATGAACGAACGTCTCTTCACATGCTCAGTTCTGTGAGATAAGTGTGTGTGAAAGCCTTCCTTCACCTAGCTTCTTGGGAACACAAAGATTCTTTTCAGTTCCTAAATCCAATCCATACATATACATGGGTAGGTACTTGCTCCAACATGGTGTTACAGTGAAAACTGCAGGAACTTCAAACCGGCACTAGGAAACAGACTGAGAAACCAGAGTAAAAATTTCCCATGCAACGCGTTCAAATTTTGCTAGATGAACGAACGTCTTTCGACAAGCTCAGTTTTGAGAAATAAGTGTGTGTGAAAGCCGACCTTCAACTTGCTTGTTGGGAACACAAAGTTTCTTTTCAGTTGCAAACTCCAATCCATACATATATATAGGGAGGTACTAGCTCCAACTCGGTTTTACAGTGAAAACTGCAGGAATTCAAACCGGCACTAGGAAACCGACTGAGAAACCAGAGTAAAAGTTTCCCTTGCAACACGTTCCCTTTGTGCTAGATGAACGAACGTCTCTCCACATGCTCAGTTCTGAGAGATAAGTGTGTGTGAAAGCCGTCCTTCACCTAGCTTGTTGGGAACACAAAGTTTCTTTTCAGTTGCAAACTCCTTTCCATAAATATCTAAGAGTCGGGTCTAGCTCCAACTCAGTTTTACAGTGAAAACTGCAGGAACATCAAAACGGCACTTGGAAAAATACTGAGAATCCAGAGTAAAATTTTCTCCTGCAAACCGTTCCCTTTGTGCTAGATGAACGAACGTCTCTTCACATGCTCAGTTCTGAGAGATAAGAGTGTGTGAAAGCCTTCCTTCACCTAGCTTCTTGGGAACACAAAGATTCTTTTCAGTTCCTAAATCCAATCCATACATATACATGGGTAGGTACTTGCTCCAACATGGTGTTACAGTGAAAACTGCAGGAACTTCAAACCGGCACTAGGAAACAGACTGAGAAACCAGAGTAAAAGTTTCCCATGCAACGCGTTCAAATTTTGCTAGATGAACGAACGTCTTTCGACATGCTCAGTTTTGAGAAATAAGTGTGTGTAAAGCCGACCTTCAACTAGCTTGTTGGGAACACAAAGTTTCTTTTCAGTTGCAAACTCCACTCCATACATATATTTAGGGAGGTACAACCTGCAACTCGGTTTTACAGTGAAAACTGCAGGAAATTCAAACCGGCACTAGGAAACAGAATGAGAATCCAGAGTAATAGTTTATCCTGCAACGCGTTCCCTTTGTGCTAGATGAATGAACGTCTTTCCACATGCTGAGTTCTGAGAGATAAGTGTGTGTGAAAGCCGTACTTCACCTAGCTTGTTGGGAACACAAAGTTTCTTTTCAGTTGCAAATTCCACTCCATACATTTATATGGGGAGGTACAATCTCCAACTCCGTTTTACAGTGAAAACTGTAGGAACTTGAAACCGGCACTAGGAAACAGACTGAGAAACCAGAGTAAAAGTTTCTCCTGCAACACGTTCCCTTTGTGCTAGATGAAGGAACGTCTCTCCACATGCTCAGTTCTGAGAGATAAGTGTGTTTGAATGCCGTACTTCACCTAGCTTCTTGGGAACACAAAGTTTCTTTTCAGTTGCATACACCACTCCATTCATATATATGGGGATTTACTAGCTCAAACTCGGTTTTACAGTGAAAACTGCAGGAACTTCAAACCGGCACTAGGAAAAAGACTGAGAATCCAGAGTAAAAGTTTCTCCTGCAAACCGTTCACTTTGTGCTAGATGAACGAATGTCTCTTCACATGCCCAGTTTTGAGAGATGAGTTTGTGTGAAAGCCTTCCTTCAGCTAGCTTGTTGGGAACACAAAAATTCTTTTCAGTTGCAAACTCCACTCCATACATATATATGGGGAGGTACTAGCTCCAACTCGGTTTTACAGCGGAAACTGCAGGAACTTCAAACCGGCACTAGGAAACAGACTCAGAAACCAGAGTAAAAGTTTCTCCTGCAACCCGTTCCCTTTGTGCTAGATGAACGAACGTCTCTCCACATGCTCAGCTCTGAGAGATAAGTGTGTGTGAAAGCCGTCTTTCACCCCGCTTGTTGGGAACACAAAGTTCCTTTTCAGTTGCAAACTCCACTCCATACATATATATGGGGATGTACTAGCTCCAACTCGGTTTTACAGTGAAAACTGCGGGAAATTCAAACCGGCACTAGGAAACAGACTGAGAAACCAGAGTAAAAGTTTCTCCTGCAACCCGTTCCCTTTGTGCTAGATGAATGAACGTCTCTCCACATGCTGAGTTCTGAGAGATAAGTGTGTGTGAAAGCCGTCCTTCACCTAGCTTGTTGGGAACACAAAGATTCTTTTCAGTTACTAACTCCAACCCATACATATATATGGGGAGGTACTAGCTCCAACTCGATTTTACAGTGAAAACAGAAGGAACTTCAAACCGGCACTAGGAAACAGACTGAGAAAACAGAGTAAATATTTCTCCTGCAACCCATTCCCTTTGTGCTAGATGAAGGAACGTCTCTCCACATGCTCAGTTCTGAGAGATAAGTGTGTGTGAAAGCCGTACTTCACCTAGCTTTTTGGGAACACAAAGTTTCTTTTCACTTGCAAACTCCACTCCATACATATATATGGGGAGGTACGAGCTCCAACTCGGTTTTACAGTGAAAACTGCAGGAATTTCAAACCGGCACTAGGATAAATACTGAGAAACCAGAGTAAAAGTTTCTCCTGCAACTCGTTCCCTTTGTGCTAGATGAACGACAGTCTCTCCACATGCTCAATTCTGAGAGAAAAGTGTGTGTGAAAGCCGTCCTTCATATAGCTTGCTGAGAACACAAAGTTTCTTTTCAGTTGCAAACTCCACTCCATACATATATATGGGGAGGTACTAGCTCCAACTCGGTTTTACAGCGGAAACTGCAGGAACTTCAAACCGGCACTAGGAAACAGACTCAGAAACCAGAGTAAAAGTTTCTCCTGCAACCCGTTCCCTTTGTGCTAGATGAACGAACGTCTCTCCACATGCTCAGTTCTGAGAGATAAGTGTGTGTGAAAGCCGTCTTTCACCCAGCTTGTTGGGAACACAAAGTTCCTTTTCAGTTGCAAACTCCACTCCATACATATATATGGGGAGGTACTAGCTCCACCTCGGTTTTACAGTGGAAACTGCAGGAACTTCAAACCGGCTCTAGGAAACAGACTGAGAAACCAGAGTAAAAGTTTCTCCTGCAACCCGTTCCCTTTGTGCTAGATGAACGAACGTCTCTCCACATGCTCAGTTCTGAGAGATAAGTGTGTGTGAAAGCCGTCTTTCACCCAGCTTTTTGGGAACACAAAGTTCCTTTTCAGTTGCAAACTCCACTCCATACATATATATGGGGAGGTACTAGCTTCAACTCGGTTTTACAGTGGAAATTGCAGGAACTTCAAACCGGCACTAGGAAACAGACTGAGAAACCAGAGTAAAATTTCTCCTGCAACCCGTTCCCTTTGTGCAAGATGAACGAACGTCTCTCCACATGCTCAGTTCTGAGAGATAAGTGTGTGTGAAAGCCGTACTTCACCTAGCTTTTTGTTAACACAAAGTTTCTTTTCACTTGCAAATTCCACTCTATACATATATATGGGGAGGTACGAGCTCCAACTCGGTTTTACTGTGAAAACTGCAGGAAATTCAAACCGGCACTAGGAAACAAACTGAGATACCAGAGTAAAAGTTTCCCCTGCAACCCGTTCCATTTGTGCTATATGAACGAACGTCTCTCCACATGCTCAGTTCTGAGAGAAAAGTGTGTGTGAAAGCCGTCCTTCAATTAGCTTGTTGGGAACACGAAGTTTCTGTTCAGTTGCATACTCCACTCCATACATATATATGGGGAGGTACTAGCTCCAACTCGGTTTTACAGTGAAAACTGCAGGAACTTCAAACCGGCAGTAGGAAACAGACGGAGAAACCAGAGTAAAATTTCTCCTGCAACCCGTTCCCTTTGTGCTAGATGAACGAACCTCTCTTCACATGCTCATTTCTGAGAGATAAGTGTGTGTGAAAGCCTTCCTTCACCTAGCTTGTTGGGAACACAAAAATTCTTTTCAGTTGTTAAATCCAATCCATACATATACATGGTTAGGTACTTGCTCCAACTCGGTGTTACAGTGAAAACTGCAGGAACATCAAACCGGCACTAGTAAACCGACTGAGAAACCAGACTAAAAGTTTCTCATGCAAAGCGTTCCCATTGTGCTAGATGAATGAACGTCTATCCACAATCTCAGTTCTGAGAGATGTGTGTGTGAAAGCCGTCCTTCACCTAGCTTGTTGGGAACACAAAGTTTCTTTTCAGTTGCAAACTCCTTTCCATAAATATCTAAGAGTCGGGTCTAGCTCCAACTCAGTTTTACAGTGAAAACTGCAGGAACATCAAAACGGCACTTGGAAAAATACTGAGAATCCAGAGTAAAATTTTCTCCTGCAAACCGTTCCCTTTGTGCTAGATGAACGAACGTCTCTTCACATGCTCAGTTCTGAGAGATAAGTGTGTGTGAAAGCCTTCCTTCACCTAGCTTCTTGGGAACACAAAGATTCTTTTCAGTTCCTAAATCCAATCCATACATATACATGGGTAGGTACTTGCTCCAACATGGTGTTACAGTGAAAACTGCAGGAACTTCAAACCGGCACTAGGAAACAGACTGAGAAACCAGAGTAAAAATTTCCCATGCAACGCGTTCAAATTTTGCTAGATGAACGAACGTCTTTCGACAAGCTCAGTTTTGAGAAATAAGTGTTTGTGAAAGCCGACCTTCAACTTGCTTGTTGGGAACACAAAGTTTCTTTTCAGTTGCAAACTCCAATCCATACATATATATAGGGAGGTACTAGCTCCAACTCGGTTTTACAGTGAAAACTGCAGGAATTCAAACCGGCACTAGGAAACAGACTGAGAAACCAGAGTAAAAGTTTCCCTTGCAACACGTTCCCTTTGTGCTAGATGAACCAACGTCTCTCCACATGCTCAGTTCTGAGAGATAAGTGTGTGTGAAAGCCGTCCTTCACCTAGCTTGTTGGGAACACAAAGTTTCTTTTCAGTTGCAAACTCCACTCCATAGATATATATAGGGAGGTACAACCTCCAACTCGGTTTTACATTGAAAACTGCAGGAAATTCAAACCGGCACTAGGAAACAAACGGAGAAACCAGAGTAAAATTTATCCTTCAACCCGTTCCCTTTGTGCTAGATGAACGAACGTCTCTCCACATGCTCATTTCTGAGAGATAAATGTGTGTGAAAGACGTCCTTCAACTAGCTTGTTGGGAACACATAGTTTCTTTCACTTGCAAACTCCAATCCATACATATATTTAGGGAGGTACGAGCTCCAACTCGGTTTTACAGTGAAAACTGCAGGACTTCTAACAGACACTAGGAAACAGACTGAGGAACCAGAGTAAAGGTTTCTCCTGCAACCCGTTTCCTTTGTGCTAGTTGAACTAACGTCTCTCCACATGCTTAGATCTGAGAGATAAGTGTGTGTGAAAGCCGTACTTCACCTAGCTTCTTGGGAACACAAAGTTTCTTTTCAGTTGCAAACACCACTCCATTCATATATATGGTGATTTACTACCTCCAACTCGGTTTTACAGTGAAAACTGTAGGAACTTCAATCCGGCACTTGGAAAAAGACTAAGAATCCAGAGTAAAAGTTTCTCCTGCAAACCTTTCCTTTTGTGCTATATGAACGAACCTCTCTACACATGCTCAGTTCTGAGAGATAAGTGTGTGTGAAAGCCTTCCTTCACCTAGCTTGTTGGGACCACAAAAATTCTTTTCAGTTGCTAAATCCAATCCATACATATACATGGTTAGGTATTTGCTCCAACTCGGTGTTACAGTGAAAACTGCAGGAACATCAAACCGGCACTAGGAAACCGACTGAGAAACCAGAGTAAAAGTTTCTCATGCAAAGCGTTCCCATTGTGCTAGATGAATGAACGTCTATCCACAAGCTCAGTTCTGAGAGATAAGTGTGTGTGAAAGCGGTCCTTCA
Source organism: Camelus dromedarius (assembly GCF_036321535.1). Lineage (NCBI taxonomy): Eukaryota > Metazoa > Chordata > Mammalia > Artiodactyla > Camelidae > Camelus > Camelus dromedarius. The sequence goes on along the minus strand of NC_087449.1, from coordinate 2,425,915 downwards.
CCTAGCTTGTTGGGAACACAAAGTTTCTTTTCAGTTGCAAACTCCTTCCATAAATATTTAAGAGTCGGGTCTAGCTCCAACTCAGTTTTACAGTGAAAACTGCAGGAACTTCAAACCGGCACTAGGAAACAGACTGAGAAACCAGAGTAAAATTTTCCCATGCAACGCGTTCAAATTTTGCTAGATGAACGAACGTCTTTCGACATGCTCAGTTTTGAGAAATAAGTGTGTGTAAAGCCGACCTTCAACTAGCTTGTTGGGAACACAAAGATTCTTTTCAGTTGCAAACTCCACTCCATACATATATATAGGGAGGTACAACCTCCAACTCGATTTTACAGTGAAAACTGCTGGAAATACAAACCGGCACTAGGAAACAGACTTAGAAACCAGAGTAAAAGTTCCTCCTGCAATGCGTTCCATTTGTGCTAGATGAACGAAAGCCTCTCCACATGCTCAGTTCTGAGAGATAAGTGTGTGTGAAAGCCGTCCTTCACTTAGCTTGTTGGGAACACAAAGATTCTTTTCAGTTGCTAACTCCAATCCATACATATACATGGGTAGTTACTAGCTCCAACTCAGTATTACAGTGAAAAATGCAGGAAATTCAAACCGGCACTAGGAAACAGAATGAGAATCCAGAGTAATAGTTTATCCTGCAACGCGTTCCCTTTGTGCTAGATGAATGAAAGTCTTTCCACATGCTGAGTTCTGAGAGATAAGTGTGTATGAAAGCCGTACTTCACCTAGCTTGTTGGGAACACAAAGTTTCTTTTCAGTTGCAAACTCCAATCCATACATTTATATGGGGAGGTACAATCTCCAACTCGGTTTTACAGTGAAAACTGTAGGAACTTGAAACCGGCACTAGGAAGCAGACTGAGAAACCAGAGTAAAAGTTTCTCCTGCAAAACGTTCCCTTTGTGCTAGATGAAGGAACGTCTCTCCACATGCTCAGTTCTGAGAGATAAGTGTGTGTGAAAGCCTTCCTTCAGCTAGCTTGTTGGGAACACAAAGTTTCTTTTCAGTTGCAAACTCCTTTCCATAAATATCTAAGAGTCGGGTCTAGCTCCAACTCAGTTTTACAGTGAAAACTGCAGGAACATCAAAACGGCACTTGGAAAAATACTGAGAATCCAGAGTAAAATTTTCTCCTGCAAACCGTTCCCTTTGTGCTAGATGAACGAACGTCTCTTCACATGCTCAGTTCTGTGAGATAAGTGTGTGTGAAAGCCTTCCTTCACCTAGCTTCTTGGGAACACAAAGATTCTTTTCAGTTCCTAAATCCAATCCATACATATACATGGGTAGGTACTTGCTCCAACATGGTGTTACAGTGAAAACTGCAGGAACTTCAAACCGGCACTAGGAAACAGACTGAGAAACCAGAGTAAAAATTTCCCATGCAACGCGTTCAAATTTTGCTAGATGAACGAACGTCTTTCGACAAGCTCAGTTTTGAGAAATAAGTGTGTGTGAAAGCCGACCTTCAACTTGCTTGTTGGGAACACAAAGTTTCTTTTCAGTTGCAAACTCCAATCCATACATATATATAGGGAGGTACTAGCTCCAACTCGGTTTTACAGTGAAAACTGCAGGAATTCAAACCGGCACTAGGAAACCGACTGAGAAACCAGAGTAAAAGTTTCCCTTGCAACACGTTCCCTTTGTGCTAGATGAACGAACGTCTCTCCACATGCTCAGTTCTGAGAGATAAGTGTGTGTGAAAGCCGTCCTTCACCTAGCTTGTTGGGAACACAAAGATTCTTTTCAGTTACAAACTCCACTCCATACATATATATGGGGAGGTACTAGCTGCAACTCGATTTTACAGTGAAAACTGCAGGAAATTCAAACCGGCACTGGGAAACATACTGAGAAACCAGAGTAAAAGTTCCTCCTGCAATGAGTTCCATTTGTGCTAGATGAACGAAAGCCTCTCCACATGCTCAGTTCTGAGCGATAAGTGTGTGTGAAAGCCGTCCTTCAACTAGCTTGTTGGGAACACAAAGATTCTTTTCAGTTGCTAACTCCAATCCATACATATACATGGGTAGGTACTCTGCTCCAACTCAGTATTACAGTGAAAAATGCAGAAATTCAAACCGGCACTAGGAAAAAGACTGAGAATCCAGAGTAATAGTTTATCCTACAACGCGTTCTCTTTGTGCTAGATGAAAGAACGTCTTTCCACATGCTCAGTTCTGAGAGATAAATGACTGTGAAAGCCGTACTTCACCTAGCTTGTTGGGAACATAAAGTTTCTTTTCACTTGAAAACTCCACTCCATACATATATATGGGGAGGTAATAGCTCCAAATCGATTTTACAGTGAAAACTGCAGGAACTTCCAACCGGCACTAGGAAACAGACTGAGATACCAGAGTATAAGTTTCACCTGAATCGTGTTCCATTTTTTCTAGATGAACGAACGTCTATCCAAATGCTCAGTTCTGAGAGATAAGTGTGTGTGAAAGCTGTACTTCACCTAGCTTGTTGGGAACACAAAGTTTCTTTTCAGTTGCAAACTCCACTACTTAGATATATATAGGGAGGTACAACCTCCAACTCGGTTTTACATTGAAAACTGCAGGAAATTCAAACCGGCACTAGGAAACAAACAGAGAAACCAGAGTAAAACTTATCCTTCAACCCGTTCCCTTTGTGCTAGATGAACGAACGTCTCACCACATGCTCATTTCTGAGAGATAAATGTGTGTGAAAGACGTCCTTCAACTAGCTTGTTGGGAACACATAGTTTCTTTCACTTGCAAACTCCAATCCATACATATATTTAGGGAGGTACGAGCTCCAACTCGGTTTTACAGTGAAAACTGCAGGACTTCTAACAGACACTAGGAAACAGACTGAGGAACCAGAGTAAAGGTTTCTCCTGCAACCCGTTTCCTTTGTGCTAGTTGAACTAACGTCTCTCCACATGCTTAGATCTGAGAGATAAGTGTGTGTGAAAGCCGTACTTCACCTAGCTTCTTGGGAACACAAAGTTTCTTTTCAGTTGCAAACACCACTCCATTCATATATATGGTGATTTACTACCTCCAACTCGGTTTTACAGTGAAAACTGTAGGAATTTCAATCCGGCACTTGGAAAAAGACTAAGAATCCAGTGTAAAAGTTTCGCCTGCAAACCTTTCCTTTTGTGCTATATGAACGAACCTCTCTACACATGCTCAGTTCTGAGAGATAAGTGTGTGTGAAAGCCTTCCTTCACCTAGCTTGTTGGGACCACAAAAATTCTTTTCAGTTGCTAAATCCAATCCATACATATACATGGTTAGGTACTTGCTCCAACTCGGTGTTACAGTGAAAACTGCAGGAACATCAAACCGGCACTAGGAAACCGACTGAGAAACCAGAGTAAAAGTTTCTCATGCAAAGCGTTCCCATTGTGCTAGATGAATGAACGTCTATCCACAAGCTCAGTTCTGAGTGATAAGTGTGTGTGAAAGCGGTCCTTCAACTAGCTTGTTGGGAACACAAAGTTTCTTTTCAGTTGCAAACTTCTTTCCATAAATATTTAAGAGTCTGGTCTAGCTCCAACTCAGTTTTACAGTGAAAACTGCAGGAACTTCAAACCGGCACTAGGAAACAGACTGAGAATCCAGAGTAAAATTTTCCCATGCAACGCGTTCAAATTTTGCTAGATGAACGAACGTCTTTCGACATGCTCAGTTTTGAGAAATAAGTGTGTGTAAAGCCGTCCTTCAACTAGCTTGTTGGGAACACAAAGTTTCTTTTCAGTTGCAAACTCCACTCCATACATATATATAGGGAGGTACAACCTCCAACTCGATTTTACAGTGAAAACTGCAGGAAATTCAAACCGGCACTAGGAAACAGACTTAGAAACCAGAGTAAAAGTTCCTCCTGCAATGCGTTCCATTTGTGCTAGATGAACGAAAGCCTCTCCACATGCTCAGTTCTGAGAGATAAGTGTGTGTGAATGCCGTCCTTCAACTAGATTGTTGGGAACACAAAGATTCTTTTCAGTTGCTAACTCCAATCCATACATATACATGGGTAGTTACTAGTTCCAACTCATTATTACAGTGAAAAATGCAGGAAATTCAAACCGGCACTAGGAAACAGAATGAGAATCCAGAGTAATAGTTTATCCTGCAACGCTTTCCCTTTGTGCTAGATGAATGAACGTCTTTCCACATGCTGAGTTCTGAGAGATAAGTGTGTATGAAAGCCGTACTTCACCTAGCTTGTTGGGAACACAAAGTTTCTTTTCAGTTGCAAACTCCACTCCATACATTTATATGGGGAGGTACAATCTCCAACTCGGTTTTACAGTGAAAACTGTAGGAACTTGTAACCGGCACTAGGAAACAGACTGAGAAACCAGAGTAAAAGTTTCTCCTGCAACACGTTCCCTTTGTGCTAGATGAAGGAACGTCTCTCCACATGCTCAGTTGTGAGAGATAAGTGTGTGTGAAAGCCATCCTTCACTTAGCTTGTTGGGAACACAAACTTTCTTTTCAGTTGCAAATTCCACTCCATACATATATATAGGGAGGTACAACCTCCCACTCGATTTTACAGTGAAAACTGCAGGAACTTCAAACCGGCACTAGGAAACAGACTGAGAAAACAGAGTAAAAGTTCCTCCTGCAACGCGTTCCGTTTATGCTAGATGAACGAAAGTCTTTCCACATGCTCAGTTCTGAGAGATAAGTGAGTGTGAAAACCGTACTTCACCTATCTTGTTGGGAACACAAAGTTTCTTTTCAGTTGAAAACCCCAATTCATACATATATATGGGGAGGTACTAGCTCCAACTCGGTTTTACAGTGAAAACTGCAAGAACATCATACCGGCACTAGGAAACAGACTGAGAAACCAGAATAAAAGTTTTTACTTCAACCCGTTCCTTTGGTGCTAGATGAACGAACGTCTCTCCACATGCTCAGTTCTGAGAGATAACTGTGTGAAGCCGTCCTTCACCTAGCTTGTTGGGAACACAAAGTTTCTTTTCAGTTGCAAACTCCACTCCATACATATATATGGGGGAGGTACTAGCTCCAACTCGGTTTTACAGTGGAAACTGCAGGAACTTCAAACCGGCACTAGGAAACAGACTGAGAAACCAGAGTAAAAGTTTCTCCTACAACCCGTTCCCTTTGTGCTAGATGAACGAACGTTTCTCCACATGCTCAGTTCTGAGAGATAAGTGTGTGTGAAAGCCGTCTTTCATCCAGCTTGTTGGGAACACAAAGATTGTTTTCAGTTGCAAACTCCACTCCATACATATATATGGGGAGGTACTAGCTCCAACTCGGTTTTACAGTGAAAACTGCGGGATATTCAAACCGGCACTAGGAAACAGACTGAGAAACCAGAGTAAAAGTTTCTCCTGCAACCCGTTCCCTTTGTGCTAGATGAACGAACGTCTCTCCACATGCTCAGTTCTGAGAGATAAGTGTGTGTGAAAGCCGTACTTCACCTAGCTTGTTGGGAACACAAAGATTCTTTTCAGTTACTAACTCCAATCCATACATATATATGGGGAGGTTCTAGCTCCAACTCGATTTTACAGTGAAAACAGAAGGAACTTCAAACCGGCACTAGGAAACAGACTGAGAAAACAGAGTATATATTTCTCCTGCAACCCATTCCCTTTGTGCTAGATGAAGGAACGTCTCTCCACATGCTCAGTTCAGAGAGATAAGTGTGTGTGAAAGCCGTAGTTCACCTAGCTTTTTGGGAACACAAAGTTTCTTTTCACTTGCATACTCCACTCCATACATATATATGGGGAGGTACGAGCTCCAACTCAGTTTTACAGTGAAAACTGCAGGAACTTCAAACCGGCACTAGGAAACAGACTGAGAATCCAGAGTAAAATTTTCCCATGCAACGCGTTCAAATTTTGCTAGATGAACGAACGTCTTTCGATATGCTCAGTTTTGAGAAATAAGTGTGTGTAAAGCCGAACTTCAACTAGCTTGTTGGGAACACAAAGTTTCTTTTCAGTTGCAAACTCCACTCCATACATATATATAGGGAGGTACAACCTCCAACTCGATTTTACAGTGAAAACTGCAGGAAATTCAAACCGGCACTAGGAAACAGACTTAGAAACCAGAGTAAAAGTTCCTCCTGCAATGCGTTCCATTTGTGCTAGATGAACGAAAGCCTCTCCACATGCTCAGTTCTGAGAGATAAGTGTGTGTGAAAGCCGTCCTTCAACTAGATTGTTGGGAACACAAAGATTCTTTTCAGTTGCTAACTCCAATCCATACATATACATGGGTAGTTACTAGTTCCAACTCAGTATTACAGTGAAAAATGCAGGAAATTCAAACCGGCACTAGGAAACAGAATGAGAATCCAGAGTAATAGTTTATCCTGCAACGCTTTCCCTTTGTGCTAGATGAATGAACGTCTTTCCACATGCTGAGTTCTGAGAGATAAGTGTGTATGAAAGCCGTACTTCACCTAGCTTGTTGGGAACACAAAGTTTCTTTTCAGTTGCAAACTCCACTCCATACATTTATATGGGGAGGTACAATCTCCAACTCGGTTTTACAGTGAAAACTGTAGGAACTTGTAACCGGCACTAGGAAACAGACTGAGAAACCAGAGTAAAAGTTTCTCCTGCAACACGTTCCCTTTGTGCTAGATGAAGGAACGTCTCTCCACATGCTCAGTTCTGAGAGATAAGTGTGTGTGAAAGCCGTACTTCACCTAGCTTCTTGGGAACACAAAGTTTCTTTTCAGTTGCAAACACCACTCCATTCATATATATGGGGATTTACTAGCTCAAACTCGGTTTTACAGTGAAAACTGCAGGAACTTCAAACCGGCACTTGGAAAAAGACTGAGAATCCAGAGTAAAAGTTTCTCCTGCAAACCGTTCACTTTGTGCTAGATGAACGAATGTCTCTTCACATGCTCAGTTTTGAGAGATAAGTGTGTGTGAAAGCCTTCCTTCAGCTAGCTTGTTGGGAACACAAAAATTCTTTTCAGTTGCAAACTCCACTCCAAACATATATATGGGGAGGTACTAGCTCCAACTCGGTTTTACAGTGGAAACTGCAGGAACTTCAAACCGGCACTAGGAAACAGACTGAGAAACCAGAGTAAAAGTTTCTCCTGCAACCCGTTCCCTTTGTGCTAGATGAACGAACGTCTCTCCACATGCTCAGTTCTGAGAGATAAGTGTGTGTGAAAGCCGTCTTTCACCCCGCTTGTTGGGAACAAAAAGTTCCTTTTCAGTTGCAAACTCCACTCCATACATATATATGGGGAGGTACTAGCTCCAACTCGGTTTTACAGTGGAAATTGCAGGAACTTCAAACCGGCACTAGGAAACAGACTGAGAAACCAGAGTAAAATTTCTCCTGCAACCCGTTCCCTTTGTGCTAGATGAACGAACGTCTCTCCACATGCTCAGTTCTGAGAGATAAGTGTGTGTGAAAGCCGTACTTCACCTAGCTTTTTGTTAACACAAAGTTTCTTTTCACTTGCAAATTCCACTCCATACATATATATGGGGAGGTACGAGCTCCAACTCGGTTTTACAGTGAAAACTGCAGGAACTTCAAACCGGCACTAGGAAACAGACTGAGGAACCAGAGTAAAAGGTTCCCCTGCTACCCGTTCCCTTTGTGCTAGATGAAAGAACGTCTCTCCACATGCTCAGTTCTGAGAGATAAGTGTGTGTGAAAGCCGTCCTTCACTTAGCTTGTTGGGAACACAAACTTTCTTTTCAGTTGCAAATTCCACTCCATACATATATATAGGGAGGTACAACCTCCCACTCGATTTTACAGTGAAAACTGCAGGAACTTCAAACCGGCACTAGGAAACAGACTGAGAAAACAGAGTAAAAGTTCCTCCTGCAACGCGTTCCGTTTATGCTAGATGAACGAAAGTCTTTCCACATGCTCAGTTCTGAGAGATAAGTGAGTGTGAAAACCGTACTTCACCTATCTTGTTGGGAACACAAAGTTTATTTTCAGTTGAAAACCCCAATTCATACATATATATGGGGAGGTACTAGCTCCAACTCGGTTTTACAGTGAAAACTGCAAGAACATCATACCGGCACTAGGAAACAGACTGAGAAACCAGAATAAAAGTTTTTACTTCAACCCGTTCCTTTGGTGCTAGATGAACGAACGTCTCTCCACATGCTCAGTTCTGAGAGATAACTGTGTGAAGCCGTCCTTCACCTAGCTTGTTGGGAACACAAAGTTTCTTTTCAGTTGCAAACTCCACTCCATACATATATATGGGGAGGTACTAGCTCCAACTCGGTTTTACAGTGGAAACTGCAGGAACTTCAAACCGGCACTAGGAAACAGACTGAGAAACCAGAGTAAAAGTTTCTCCTACAACCCGTTCCCTTTGTGCTGGATGAACGAACGTTTCTCCACATGCTCAGTTCTGAGAGATAAGTGTGTGTGAAAGCCGTCTTTCATCCAGCTTGTTGGGAACACAAAGATTGTTTTCAGTTGCAAACTCCACTCCATACATATATATGGGGAGGTACTAGCTCCAACTCGGTTTTACAGTGAAAACTGCGGGATATTCAAACCGGCACTAGGAAACAGACTGAGAAACCAGAGTAAAAGTTTCTCCTGCAACCCGTTCCCTTTGTGCTAGATGAACGAACGTCTCTCCACATGCTCAGTTCTGAGAGATAAGTGTGTGTGAAAGCCGTCCTTCACCTAGCTTGTTGGGAACACAAAGATTCTTTTCAGTTACTAACTCCAATCCATACATATATATGGGTAGGTTCTAGCTCCAACTCGATTTTACAGTGAAAACAGAAGGAACTTCAAACCGGCACTAGGAAACAGACTGAGAAAACAGAGTAAATATTTCTCCTGCAACCCATTCCCTTTGTGCTAGATGAAGGAACGTCTCTCCACATGCTCAGTTCTGAGAGATAACTGTGTGAAGCCGTCCTTCACCTAGCTTGTTGGGAACACAAAGTTTCTTTTCAGTTGCAAACTCCACTCCATACATATATATGGGGGAGGTACTAGCTCCAACTCGGTTTTACAGTGGAAACTGCAGGAACTTCAAACCGGCACTAGGAAACAGACTGAGAAACCAGAGTAAAAGTTTCTCCTACAACCCGTTCCCTTTGTGCTAGATGAACGAACGTTTCTCCACATGCTCAGTTCTGAGAGATAAGTGTGTGTGAAAGCCGTCTTTCATCCAGCTTGTTGGGAACACAAAGATTGTTTTCAGTTGCAAACTCCACTCCATACATATATATGGGGAGGTACTAGCTCCAACTCGGTTTTACAGTGAAAACTGCGGGATATTCAAACCGGCACTAGGAAACAGACTGAGAAACCAGAGTAAAAGTTTCTCCTGCAACCCGTTCCCTTTGTGCTAGATGAACGAACGTCTCTCCACATGCTCAGTTCTGAGAGATAAGTGTGTGTGAAAGCCGTACTTCACCTAGCTTGTTGGGAACACAAAGATTCTTTTCAGTTACTAACTCCAATCCATACATATATATGGGGAGGTTCTAGCTCCAACTCGATTTTACAGTGAAAACAGAAGGAACTTCAAACCGGCACTAGGAAACAGACTGAGAAAACAGAGTATATATTTCTCCTGCAACCCATTCCCTTTGTGCTAGATGAAGGAACGTCTCTCCACATGCTCAGTTCAGAGAGATAAGTGTGTGTGAAAGCCGTAGTTCACCTAGCTTTTTGGGAACACAAAGTTTCTTTTCACTTGCATACTCCACTCCATACATATATATGGGGAGGTACGAGCTCCAACTCAGTTTTACAGTGAAAACTGCAGGAACTTCAAACCGGCACTAGGAAACAGACTGAGAATCCAGAGTAAAATTTTCCCATGCAACGCGTTCAAATTTTGCTAGATGAACGAACGTCTTTCGATATGCTCAGTTTTGAGAAATAAGTGTGTGTAAAGCCGAACTTCAACTAGCTTGTTGGGAACACAAAGTTTCTTTTCAGTTGCAAACTCCACTCCATACATATATATAGGGAGGTACAACCTCCAACTCGATTTTACAGTGAAAACTGCAGGAAATTCAAACCGGCACTAGGAAACAGACTTAGAAACCAGAGTAAAAGTTCCTCCTGCAATGCGTTCCATTTGTGCTAGATGAACGAAAGCCTCTCCACATGCTCAGTTCTGAGAGATAAGTGTGTGTGAAAGCCGTCCTTCAACTAGATTGTTGGGAACACAAAGATTCTTTTCAGTTGCTAACTCCAATCCATACATATACATGGGTAGTTACTAGTTCCAACTCAGTATTACAGTGAAAAATGCAGGAAATTCAAACCGGCACTAGGAAACAGAATGAGAATCCAGAGTAATAGTTTATCCTGCAACGCTTTCCCTTTGTGCTAGATGAATGAACGTCTTTCCACATGCTGAGTTCTGAGAGATAAGTGTGTATGAAAGCCGTACTTCACCTAGCTTGTTGGGAACACAAAGTTTCTTTTCAGTTGCAAACTCCACTCCATACATTTATATGGGGAGGTACAATCTCCAACTCGGTTTTACAGTGAAAACTGTAGGAACTTGTAACCGGCACTAGGAAACAGACTGAGAAACCAGAGTAAAAGTTTCTCCTGCAACACGTTCCCTTTGTGCTAGATGAAGGAACGTCTCTCCACATGCTCAGTTCTGAGAGATAAGTGTGTGTGAAAGCCGTACTTCACCTAGCTTCTTGGGAACACAAAGTTTCTTTTCAGTTGCAAACACCACTCCATTCATATATATGGGGATTTACTAGCTCAAACTCGGTTTTACAGTGAAAACTGCAGGAACTTCAAACCGGCACTTGGAAAAAGACTGAGAATCCAGAGTAAAAGTTTCTCCTGCAAACCGTTCACTTTGTGCTAGATGAACGAATGTCTCTTCACATGCTCAGTTTTGAGAGATAAGTGTGTGTGAAAGCCTTCCTTCAGCTAGCTTGTTGGGAACACAAAAATTCTTTTCAGTTGCAAACTCCACTCCAAACATATATATGGGGAGGTACTAGCTCCAACTCGGTTTTACAGTGGAAACTGCAGGAACTTCAAACCGGCACTAGGAAACAGACTGAGAAACCAGAGTAAAAGTTTCTCCTGCAACCCGTTCCCTTTGTGCTAGATGAACGAACGTCTCTCCACATGCTCAGTTCTGAGAGATAAGTGTGTGTGAAAGCCGTCTTTCACCCCGCTTGTTGGGAACAAAAAGTTCCTTTTCAGTTGCAAACTCCACTCCATACATATATATGGGGAGGTACTAGCTCCAACTCGGTTTTACAGTGGAAATTGCAGGAACTTCAAACCGGCACTAGGAAACAGACTGAGAAACCAGAGTAAAATTTCTCCTGCAACCCGTTCCCTTTGTGCTAGATGAACGAACGTCTCTCCACATGCTCAGTTCTGAGAGATAAGTGTGTGTGAAAGCCGTACTTCACCTAGCTTTTTGTTAACACAAAGTTTCTTTTCACTTGCAAATTCCACTCCATACATATATATGGGGAGGTACGAGCTCCAACTCGGTTTTACAGTGAAAACTGCAGGAACTTCAAACCGGCACTAGGAAACAGACTGAGGAACCAGAGTAAAAGGTTCCCCTGCTACCCGTTCCCTTTGTGCTAGATGAAAGAACGTCTCTCCACATGCTCAGTTCTGAGAGATAAGTGTGTGTGAAAGCCGTCCTTCACTTAGCTTGTTGGGAACACAAACTTTCTTTTCAGTTGCAAATTCCACTCCATACATATATATAGGGAGGTACAACCTCCCACTCGATTTTACAGTGAAAACTGCAGGAACTTCAAACCGGCACTAGGAAACAGACTGAGAAAACAGAGTAAAAGTTCCTCCTGCAACGCGTTCCGTTTATGCTAGATGAACGAAAGTCTTTCCACATGCTCAGTTCTGAGAGATAAGTGAGTGTGAAAACCGTACTTCACCTATCTTGTTGGGAACACAAAGTTTATTTTCAGTTGAAAACCCCAATTCATACATATATATGGGGAGGTACTAGCTCCAACTCGGTTTTACAGTGAAAACTGCAAGAACATCATACCGGCACTAGGAAACAGACTGAGAAACCAGAATAAAAGTTTTTACTTCAACCCGTTCCTTTGGTGCTAGATGAACGAACGTCTCTCCACATGCTCAGTTCTGAGAGATAACTGTGTGAAGCCGTCCTTCACCTAGCTTGTTGGGAACACAAAGTTTCTTTTCAGTTGCAAACTCCACTCCATACATATATATGGGGAGGTACTAGCTCCAACTCGGTTTTACAGTGAAAACTGCGGGATATTCAAACCGGCACTAGGAAACAGACTGAGAAACCAGAGTAAAAGTTTCTCCTGCAACCCGTTCCCTTTGTGCTAGATGAACGAACGTCTCTCCACATGCTCAGTTCTGAGAGATAAGTGTGTGTGAAAGCCGTCCTTCACCTAGCTTGTTGGGAACACAAAGATTCTTTTCAGTTACTAACTCCAATCCATACATATATATGGGTAGGTTCTAGCTCCAACTCGATTTTACAGTGAAAACAGAAGGAACTTCAAACCGGCACTAGGAAACAGACTGAGAAAACAGAGTAAATATTTCTCCTGCAACCCATTCCCTTTGTGCTAGATGAAGGAACGTCTCTCCACATGCTCAGTTCAGAGAGATAAGTGTGTGTGAAAGCCGTAGTTCACCTAGCTTTTTGGGAACACAAAGTTTCTTTTCACTTGCATACTCCACTCCATACATATATATGGGGAGGTACGAGCTCCAACTCGGTTTTACAGTGAAAACTGCAGGAACTTCAAACCTGCACTAGGATAAAGACTGAGAATCCAGAGTAAAATTTCTCCTGCAATTCGTTCCCTTTGTGCTAGATGAACGACAGTCTCTCCACATGCTCAATTCTGAGAGAAAAGTGTGTGTGAAAGCCGTTTTTCACATAGCTTGCTGGGAACACAAAGTTTCTTTTCAGTTGCAAACTCCACTCCATAAATATATATGGGGAGGTACTAGTCCAACTCGGTTTTACAGCGGAAACTGCAGGATCTTCAAACCGGCATTAGGATACAGACTGAGAAACCAGAGTAAAAGTTTCTCCTGCAACCCGATCCCTTTGTGCTAGATGAACGAACGTCTCACCACATGCTCAGTTCTGAGAGATAAGTGTGTGTGAAAGCCGTCTTTCACCCAGCTTCTTTGGAACACAAAGTTCCTTTTCAGTTGCAAACTCCACTCCATACATATATATGGGGAGGTACTAGCTCCCAATCGGTTTTACAGTGGAAACTGCAGGAAATTCAAACCGGCACTAGGAAACAGACTGAGAAACTAGAGTAAAAGTTTCTCCTGCAACACGTTCCCTTTGTGCTAGATGAACGAACGTCTCGCCACATGCTCAGATCTGAGATATAAGTGTGTGTGAAAGCCGTCTTTCACCCAGCTTGTTGGGAACACAAAGTTCCTTTTCAGTTGCAAACTCCACTCCATACATATATATGGGGAGGTACTAGCTCCAACTCGGTTTTACAGTGGAAATTGCAGGAAATTCAAACCGGCACTAGGAAACAGACTGAGAAACCAGAATAAAAGTTTTTACTTCAACCCGTTCCTTTGGTGCTAGATGAACGAACGTCTCTCCACATGCTCAGTTCTGAGAGATAACTGTGTGAAGCCGTCCTTCACCTAGCTTGTTGGGAACACAAAGTTTCTTTTCAGTTGCAAACTCCACTCCATACATATATATGGGGAGGTACTAGCTCCAACTCGGTTTTAGAGTGGAAACTGCAGGAACTTCAAACCGGCACTAGGAAACAGACTGAGAAACCAGAGTAAAAGTTTCTCCTGCAACCCGTTCCATTTGTGCTAGATGAACGAACGTCTCTCCACATGCTCAGTTCTGAGAGATAAGTGTGTGTGAAAGCCGTCTTTCACCCAGCTTGTTGGGAACAAAAAGTTCGTTTTCAGTTGCAAACTCCACTCCATACATATATATGGGGAGGTACTAACTCCAACTCGGTTTTACAGTGAAAACTGCGGGAAATTCAAACCGGCAGTAGGAAACAGACTGAGAAACCAGAGTAAAAGTTTCTCCTGCAACCCGTTCCCTTTGTGCTAGATGAACGAACGTATCTCCACATGCTCAGTTCTGAGAGATAAGTGTGTGTGAAAGCCGTCCTTCACCTAGCTTGTTGGGAACACAAAGATTCTTTTCAGTTACTAACTCCAATCCATACATATATATGGGGAGGTACTAGCTCCAACTCGATTTTACAGTGAAAACAGAAGGAACTTCAAACCGGCACTAGGAAACAGACTGAGAAATCAGAGTAAATATTTCTCCTGCAACCCATTCCCTTTGTGCTAGATGAAGGAACGTCTCTCCACATGCTCAGTTCTGAGAGATAAGTGTGTGTGAAAGCCGTCCTTCACCTAGCTTGTTTGGAACACAAAGTTTCTTTTAAGTTGCATACTCCAATCCATACATATATATGGGGAGGTACTAGCTCCAACTCGGTTTTACAGTGAAAACTGCAGGAACTTCAAACCAGCACTAGGAAACAGACTGAGAAACCAGAGTAAAATTTTTCCTGCAACCCGTTCCTTTTGTGCTAGATGAACGAACGTCTCTCCACATGCTCAGTTCTGAGAGATAAGTGTGTTTGAAAGCCGTACTTCACCTAGCTTTTTGGGAAAACAAAGTTTCTTTTCACTTGCAAACTCCACTCCATACATATATATGGGGAGGTACTAGCTCCAAATCGGTTTTACAGTGAAAACTGCAGGAACTTCAAAACGGCACTAGGAAACAGACTGAGAAACCAGAGTAAAAGTTTCCCCTGCAACCCGTTTCCTTTGTGCTAGATGAACGAACGTCTCTCCACATGCTCAATTCTGAGAGATAAGTGTGTGTGAAAGCCGTCCTTCACCTAGCTTGTTGGGAACACAGTTTCTTTTCAGTAGCAAACTCCACTCCATAGATATATATAGGGAGGTACAACCTCCAACACGGTTTTACAGTGAAAACTGCAGGAACTTCAAAACGGCACTAGGAAACAGACTGAGAAAACAGAGTAAAAGTTTCTCCTGCAACCCGTTCCCTTTGTGCTAGATGAACGAACGTCTCTCCACATGCTCATTTCTGAGAGATTTGTGTGTGTGAAAGCCGTCCTTCAACTAGGTTGTTGGGAACACAAAGTTTTTTTCACTTGCAAACTCCACTCCATACATATATTTAGGGAGGTACGAGCTCCAACTTGGTTTTACAGTGAAAACTGCAGGAACTTCAAACCGGCACTAGGAAACAGACTGAGAATCCAGAGTAAAAGTTTCTCCTGCAAACCGTTCCATTTGTGCTAGATGAACGAACGTCTCTCCACATGCTCAGTTCTGAGAGATAAGTGTGTGTGAAAGCCTTCCTTCAGCTAGCTTGTTGGGAACAAAAAAATTCTTTTCAGTTGCTAAATACAATCCATACATATACATGGGTAGGTACTTGCTCCAACTCGGTGTTTCAGTGAAAACTGCAGGAACTTCAAACAGGCACTAGGAAACAGACTGAGAAACCAGAGTAAAAGTTTCTCATGCAACGCATTCCAATTGTGCTAGATGAACGAACGTCTCTCGACATGCTCAGGTTTGAGAAATAACTGTGTGTGAAAGCCGACCTTCACCTAGTTTGTTGGGAACACAAAGTTTCTTTTCAGTTGCAAACTCCACTCCATACATATATATAGGGAGGTACAACCTCCAACTCGATTTTACAGTGAAAACTGCAAGAACATCAAACCGGCACTAGGAAACAGACTGAGAAACCAGAGTAAAAGTTCCTCCTGCAACGCGTTCCCTTTTTGCTAGATGAACGAAAGTCTTTCCACATGCTCAGTTCTGAGAGATAAGTTAGTGTTAAAACCGTACTTCACCTAGCTTGTTGGGAACATAAAGATTCTTTTCAGTAGCAAAATCCAATCCATTGATATACATGGGTAGGTACTAGCTCCAACTCGGTTTTACAGTGAAAACTGCAGGAACTTCAAACCGGCACTAGGAAACAGACTGTGAAACCAGAGTAAAAGTTTCTCCTGCAACCCTTTCCCTTTGTGCTAGATGAACGAATGTCTCTCAACCTGCTCAGTTCTGAGAGATAAATGTGTGTGAAAGCCGCCTTCACCTAGCTTGTAGGGAACACAAAGTTTCTTTTCAGTTGAAAACCCCAATTTATAAATATATATGGGGAGGTACTAGCTCCAACTCGGTTTTACAGAGAAAACTGCAGGAACTTCAACCCGGCACTAGGAAACAGACTGAGAAAGCAGAGTAAATGTTTCTCCTGCAACCCGTTCCATTTGTGCTAGATGAACGAACGTCTCTCCACATGCTCAGTTCTGAGAGATAAGTGTGTGTGAAAGCGTTCCTTCAGCTAGCTTGTTGGGAACACAAAAATTCCTTTCAGTTGCTAATTCCAATCAATACATTTACATGGGTAGGTACTTGCTCCAACTCGGTGTTACAGTGAAAACTGCAGGAACTTCAAACAGGCACTAGGAAACAGACTGAGAAACCAGAGTAAAAGTTTCTCCTGCAAACCGTTCCCTTTGTGCTAGATGAACGAACGTCTCTCCACATGCTCAGTTTTGAGAGATAAGTGTGTGTGAAATCCGTAATTCACCTAGCTTGTTGGGAACACAAAGTTTCTTTTCAGTTGCAAACTCCACTCCATAGATATATATAGGGAGGTACAACCTCCAACACGGTTTTACAGTGAAAACTGCAGGAACTTCAAACCGGCACTAGGAAACAGACTGAGAAAACAGAGTAAAAGTTTCTCCTGCAACCCGTTCCCTTTGTGCTAGATGAACGAACGTCTCTCCACATGCTCATTTCTGAGAGATTTGTGTGTGTGAAAGCCGTTCTTCAACTAGGTTGTCGGGAACACAAAGTTTTTTTCACTTGCAAACTCCACTCCATACATATATTTAGGGAGGTACGAGCTCCAACGTGGTTTTACAGTGAAAACTGCAGGAACTTCAAACCGGCACTAGGAAACAGACTGAGAATCCAGAGTAAAAGTTTCTCCTGCAAACCGTTCCATTTGTGGTAGATGAACGAACGTCTCTCCACATGCTCAGTTCTGAGAGATAAGTGTGTGTGAAAGCCTTCCTTCAGCTAGCTTGTTAGAAACACAAAAATTCTTTTCAGTTGCTAAATCCAATCCATACATATACATGGGTAGGTACTTGCTCCAACTCGGTGTTTCAGTGAAAACTGCAGGAACTTCAAACCGGCACTAGGAAACAGACTGAGAAACCAGAGTAAAAATTTCTCATGCAACGCGTTCCAATTGTGCTAGATGAACGAACGTCTCTCGACATGCTCAGGTCTGAGAAATAACTGTGTGTGAAAGCCGTCCTTCACCTAGCTTGTTGGGAACACAAAGTTTCTTTTCAGTTGCAAACTCCACTCCATACATATATATAGGAAGGTACAACCTCCAACTCGATTTTACAGTGAAAACTGCAGGAACATCAAACCGGCACTAGGAAACAGACTGAGAAACCAGAGTAAAAGTTCCTCCTGCAACGCGTTCCCTTTTTGCTAGATGAACGAAAGTCTTTCCACATGCTCAGTTCTGAGAGATAAGTTAGTGTTAAAACCGTACTTCACCTAGCTTGTTGGGAACATAAAGATTCTTTTCAGTAGCAAAATCCAATCCATTGATATACATGGGTAGGTACTAGCTCCAACTCGGTTTTACAGTGAAAACTGCAGGAACTTCAAACCGGCACTAGGAAACAGACTGTGAAACCAGAGTAAAAGTTTCTCCTGCAACCCTTTCCCTTTGTGCTAGATGAACGAATGTCTCTCAACCTGCTCAGTTCTGAGAGATAAATGTGTGTGAAAGCCGCCTTCACCTAGCTTGTAGGGAACACAAAGTTTCTTTTCAGTTGAAAACCCCAATTTATAAATATATATGGGGAGGTACTAGCTCCAAATCGGTTTTACAGAGAAAACTGCAGGAACTTCAACCCGGCACTAGGAAACAGACTGAGAAAGCAGAGTAAATGTTTCTCCTGCAACCCGTTCCATTTGTGCTAGATGAACGAACGTCTCTCCACATGCTCAGTTCTGAGAGATAAGTGTGTGTGAAAGCGTTCCTTCAGCTAGCTTGTTGGGAACACAAAAATTCCTTTCAGTTGCTAATTCCAATCAATACATTTACATGGGTAGGTACTTGCTCCAACTCGGTGTTACAGTGAAAACTGCAGGAACTTCAAACAGGCACTAGGAAACAGACTGAGAAACCAGAGTAAAAGTTTCTCATGCAACGCGTTCCAATTGTGCTAGATGAACGAACGTCTCTCGACATGCTCAGGTCTGAGAAATAATTGTGTGTGAAAGCCGTACTTCACCTAGCTTGTTGGGAACACAAAGTTTCTTTTCAGTTGCAAACTCCACTCCATACATATATATGGGGAGGTACGAGCTCCAACTCGGTTTTACAGTGAAAATTGCAGGAACTTCAAACCGGCACTAGGATAAAGACTGAGAAACCAGAGTAAAAGTTTCTCCTGCAACTCGTTCCCTTTGTGCTAGATGAACGAACGTCTCTCCACATGCTCAGTTCTGAGAGATAAGTGTGTGTGAAAGCCGTCTTTCACCCAGCTTGTTGGGAACACAAAGTTCCTTTTCAGTTGCAAACTCCACTCCATACATATATATGGGGAGGTACTAGCACCAACTCGGTTTTACAGTGGAAACTGCAGGAAGTTCAAACCGGCACTAGGAAACAGACTGAGAAACCAGAGTAAAAGTTTCTCCTGCAACCCGTTCCCTTTGTGCTAGATGAACGAACGTCTCGCCACATGCTCAGTTCTGAGAGATAAGTGTGTGTGAAAGCCGTCTTTCACCCAGCTTGTTGGGAACACAAAGTTCCTTTTCAGTTGCAAACTCCACTCGATACATATATATGGGGAGGTACTAGCTCCAACTCGGTTTTACAGTGGAAATTGCAGGTACTTCAAACCGGCACTAGGAAACAGACTGAGAAACCAGAGTAAAAGTTTCTCCTGCAACCCGTTCCCTTTGTGCTATATGAAAGAACGTCTCTCCACATGCTCAGTTCTGAGAGAAAAGTGTGTGTGAAAGCCGTCCTTCACGTAGCTTGTTGGGAACACGAAGTTTCTTTTCAGTTGCATACTCCACTCCATACATATATATGGGGAGGTACTAGCTCCAACTCGGTTTTACAGTGAAAACTGCAGGAACTTCAACCGGCAGTAGGAAACAGACGGAGAAACCAGAGTAAAATTTCTCCTGCAAACCGTTCCCTTTGTTCTAGATGAACGAACGTCTCTCCACATGCTCAGTTCTTAGAGGTAAGTGTGTGTGAAAGCCGTACTTCACCTAGTTTTATGGGAACACAATGTGTCTTTTCACTTGCAAACTCCACTCCATACATATATATGGGGAGGTACTAGCTCCAACTCGGTTTTACAGTGAAAACTGCAGGAACTTCAAACCGGCACTAGGAAACAGACTGAGAAACCAGAGTAAAAGTTTCTCCTGCAACCCTTTCCCTTTGTGCTAGATGAACGAACGTCTCTACACATGCTCAGTTCTGAGAGATAACTGTGTGTGAAGCCGTCCTTCACCTAGCATGTTGGGAACACAAAGTTTCTTTTCAGTTGCAATCTCCACTCCATACATATATATGGTTAGGTACGAGCTTCAACTCGGTTTTACAGTGAAAACTACAGGAACTTCAAACTGGCACTAGGAATCAGACTGAGAAACCAGAGTAAAAATTTCCCCTGCAACCCGTTTCCTTTGTGCTAGATGAACGAACGTCTCTCCACATGCTCAGTTCTGAGAGATAAGTGTGTGTGAAAGCCGTAGTTCACCTAGCTTTTTGGGAACACAAAGTTTCTTTTCACTTGCAAACTCCACTCCATACATATATATGGGTAGGTACTAGCTCCAACTCGGTTTTACAGTGAAAACTGCAGGAACTTCAAAACGGCACTAGGAAACAGACTGAGAAACCAGAGTAAAAGTTTCTCCTGCAACCCGTTTCCTTTGTGCTAGATGAACGAACGTCTCTCCACATGCTCAATTCTGAGAGATAAGTGTGTGTGAAAGCCATCCTTCACCTAGCTTGTTGGGAACACAGTTTCTTTTCAGTTGCAATCTCCACTCCATACATATATACGGGATGGTACTAGCTCCAAGTCGATTTTACAGTGAAAATTGCAGGAACTCAAAACAGGCACTAGGAAACAGACTGAGAAAGCAGAGTAAAAGTTTCTCCTGCAACCCGTTCCCCTTGTGCTAGATGAACGAACGTCTCTCCACATGCTCATTTCTGAGAGATTTGTGTGTGTGAAAGCCGTCCTTCAACTAGGTTGTTGGGAACACAAAGTTTTTTTCACTTGCAAACTCCACTCCATACATATATTTAGGGAGGTACGAGCTCCAACTTGGTTTTACAGTGAAAACTGCAGGAACTTCAAACCGGCACTAGGAAACAGACTGAGAATCCAGAGTAAAAGTTTCTCCTGCAAACCGTTCCATTTGTGCTAGATGAACGAACGTCTCTACACATTCTCAGTTCTGAGAGATAAGTGTGTGTGAAAGCCTTCCTTCAGCTAGCTTGTTGGGAACACAAAAATTCTTTTCAGTTGCTAAATCCAATCCATACATATACAGGGGTAGGTACTTGCTCCAACTCGGTGTTTCAGTGAAAACTGCAGGAACTTCAAACAGGCACTAGGAAACACACTGAGAAACCAGAGTAAAAGTTTCTCATGCAACGCGTTCCAATTGTGCTAGATGAACGAACGACTCTCGACATGCTCAGGTCTGAGAAATAACTGTGTGTGAAAGCCGTCCTTCACCTAGCTTGTTGGGAACACAAAGTTTCTTTTCAGTTGCAAACTCCACTCCATATATATATATAGGGAGGTACAACCTCCAACTCGATTTTACAGTGAAAACTGCAGGAACATCAAACCGGCACTAGGAAACAGACTGAGAAACCAGAGTAAAAGTTCCCCCTGCAACGCGTTCCCTTTTTGCTAGATGAACGAAAGTCTTTCCACATGCTCAGTTCTGAGAGATAAGTGAGTGTGAAAACCGTACTTCACCTAGCTTGTTGGGAACATAAAGATTCTTTTCAGTAGCAAAATCCAATCCATTGATATACATGGGTAGGTACTAGCTCCAACTCGGTTTTACAGTGAAAACTGCAGGAACTTCAAACCGGCAGTAGGAAACAGACTGTGAAACAAGAGTAAAAGTTTCTCCTGCAAACTTTTCCCTTTGTGCTAGAAGAACGAAAGTCTCTCAACCTGCTCAGTTCTGAGAGATAAATGTGTGTGAAAGCCGTCCTTCACATAGCTTGTAGGGAACACAAAGTTTCTTTTCAGTTGAAAACCCCAATTCATAAATATATATGGGGAGGTACTAGTTCCAACTCGGTTTTACAGTGAAAACTGCAGGAACTTCAACCCGGCACTAGGAAAAAGACTGAGAATCCAGAGTAAAAGTTTCTCCTGCAAACCGTTCCCTTTGTGCTAGATGAACGAAAGTCTCTCCACATGCTCAGTTCTGAGAGATAACTGTGTGTGAAGGCATGCTTCACCTAGCATGTTGGGAACACAAAGTTTGTTTTCAGTTACAAACTACACTCCATACATATATATGGGGAGGTACGAGCTCCAACTCGGTTTTACAGTGAAAAATGCAGGAACTTCCAAACGTCACTAGGAAACAGACTGAAAAAACAGAGTAAAAGTTTCTCCTGCAACCCGTTCCCTTTGTGCTATATGAACGAACGTCTCTCCACATGCTCTGTTCTGAGAGATAAGTGTGTGTGAAAGCCTTCCTTCACCTATCTTGTTGGGAACACAAAGTTTCTTTTCAGTTGCAAACTCCACTCCATACATATATATGGGGAAGTAGTAGCTCCAACTCTGTTTTACAGTGAAAACTGCACTAACTTCAAACCGGCACTAAGATAAAGACTGAGAAACCAGAGAAAAAGTTTCTCCTGCAACTCGTTCCCTTTGTGCTAGGTGAACGACAGTCTATCCACATGCTCAATTCTGAGAGAAAAGTGTGTGTGAAAGCCATCCTTCACATAGCTTGATGGGAACACAAAGTTTCTTTCCAGTTGCCAAACCCACTCCATACATATATTTAGGGAGGTACGAGCTCCAACTCGGTTTTACAGTGAAAACTGCAGGAACTTCAAACCGGCACTAGGAAACAGACTGAGAATCCAGAGTAAAAGTTTCTCCTGCAAACCGTTCCATTTGTGCTAGATGAACGAACGTCTCTCCACATGCTCAGTTCTGAGAGATAAGTGTGTGTGAAAGCCTTCCTTCAGCTAGCTTGTTGGGAACACAAAAATTCTTTTCAGTTGCTAATTCCAATCCATACATTTACATGGGTAGGTACTTGCTCCAACTCGGTGTTACAGTGAAATCTGCAGGAACTTCAAACAGACACTAGGAAACAGACTGAGAAACCAGAGTAAAAGTTTCTCATGCAACGCGTTCCAATTGTGCTAGATGAACGAACGTCTCTCGACATGCTCAGGTCTGAGAAATAACTGTGTGTGAAAGCCGTCCTTCGCCTAGCTTGTTCGGAACACAAAGTTTCTTTTCAGTTGCAAACTCCACTCCATACATATATATAGGGAGGTACAACCTCCAACTCGATTTTACAGTGAAAACTGCAGGGACATCAAACCGGCACTAGGAAACAGACTGAGAAACCAGAGAAAAGTTCCCCCTGCAACGCGTTCCCTTTTTGCTAGATGAACGAAAGTCTTTCCACATGCTCAGTTCTGATAGATAATTGAGTGTGAAAACCGTACTTCACCTAGCTTGTTGGGAACACAAAGATTCTTTTCAGTTGCAAAATCCACTCCATACATATACATGGGTAGGTACTTGCTCCAACTCGGTGTTACAGTGAAAACTGCAGGAACTTCAAACCGGCACGAGGAAACAGACTGAGAAACCAGAGTAAAAGTTTCTCCTGCAACCCGTTCCATTTGTGCTAGATGAACGAACGTCTCTCCACATGCTCAGTTCTGAGAGATAACTGTGTGTGAAGGCATGCTTCACCTAGCATGTTGGGAACACAAAATTTCTTTTCAGTTAAAAACTACACTCCATACATATATATGGGGAGGTACGAGCTCCAACTCGGTTTTACAGTGAAAACTGCAGGAACTTCAAACCGGCACTAGGAAACAGACTGAGAATGCAGAGTAAAAGTTTCTCCTGCAACCCGTTCCATTTGTGCTAGATGAACGAACGTCTCTCCACATGCTCAGTTCTGAGAGATAAGTGTGTGTGAAAGCCTTCCTTCAGCTAGCTTGTTGGGAACACAAAAATTCTTTTCAGTTGCTAATTCCAATCCATACATTTACATGCGTAGGTACTTGCTCCAACTCGGTTTTACAGTGAAAACTGCAGGAACTTAATACCAGAACTAGGAAAAAGACTGAGAAACCAGAGAAATGTTTCTCCTGCAACCCGTTCCCTTTGTGCTAGATGAACGAATGTCTCTCAACCTGCTCAGTTCTGAGAGATAAATGTGTGTGAAAGCCGTCCTTCACCTATCTTGTTGGAACATAAAGTTTCTTTTCAGTTGAAAACCCTAATTCATAAATATATATGGGGAGGTACTAACTCCAACTCGGTTTTACAGTGAAAACTGCAGGAACTTCAAACCGGCACTAGGAAAAAGACTGAGAATCCAGAGTAAAAGTTTCTCCTGCAACCCTTTCCCTATGTGCTAGATGAACGAAAGTCTCTCAACCTGCTCAGTTCTGAGAGATAAATGTGTGTGAAAGCCGTCCTTCAAATATCTTGTTGGAACACAAAGTTTCTTTTCAGTTGAATACCCCAATTCATAAATATATATGGGGAGGTACTAACTCCAACTCGGTTTTACAGTGAAAACTGCAGGAACTTCAAACCGGCACTAGGAAAAAGACTGAGAATCCAGAGTAAAAGTTTCTCCTGCAAACCGTTCCCTTTGTGCTAGATGAACGAACGTCTCTTCACATGCTCAGTTCTGAGAAATAAGTGTGTGTGAAAGCCTTCCTTCACCTAGCTTCTTGGGAACACAAAGATTCTTTTCAGTTGCTAAATCCAATCCATAGATATACACGGGTCGGTACTTGCTCCAACTCGGTGTTACAGTGAAAACTGCAGGAACTTCAAACCGGCACGAGGAAACAGACTGAGAATCCAGAGTAAAAGTTTCTCCTGCAACCCGTTCCATTTGTGCTAGATGAACGAACGTCTCTCCACATGCTCAGTTCTGAGAGATAAATGTGTGTGAAGCCATTCTTCACCTAGCATGTTGAGAACACAAAGTTTCTTTTCAGTTATAAACTATACTCCATACATATATATGGGGAGGTACGTGCTCCAACTCGGTTTTACAGTGAAAAATGCAGGAACTTCAAACCGGCACTAGGAAACAGACTGAGAAACCAGAGTAAAAGTTTCTCCTGCAACCCGTTTCCTTTGTGCTAGATGAACGAACGTCTCTCCACATGCTCAGTTCTGAGAGATAAGTGTGTGTGAAAGCCGTAGTTCACCTAGCTTTTTGGGAACACAAAGTTTCTTTTCACTTGCAAACTCCACTCCATACATATATATGGGTAGGTACTAGCTCCAACTCGGTTTTACAGTGAAAACTGCAGGAACTTCAAAACGGCACTAGGAAACAGACTGAGAAACCAGAGTAAAATTTTCTCCTGCAACCCGTTTCCTTTGTGCTAGATGAACGAACGTCTCTCCACATGCTCAATTCTGAGAGATAAGTGTGTGTGAAAGCCATCCTTCACCTAGCTTGTTGGGAACACAGTTTCTTTTCAGTTGCAATCTCCACTCCATACATATATAAGGGGTGGTACTAGCTCCAAGTCGATTTTACAGTGAAAATTGCAGGAACTCAAAACAGGCACTAGGAAACAGACTGAGAAAGCAGAGTAAAAGTTTCTCCTGCAACCCGTTCCCTTTGTGCTAGATGAACGAACGTCTCTCCACATGCTGATTTCTGAGAGATTTGTGTGTGTGAAAGCCGTCCTTCAACTAGGTTGTTGGGAACACAAAGTTTTTTTCACTTGCAAACTCCACTCCATACATATATTTAGGGAGGTACGAGCTCCAACTTGGTTTTACAGTGAAAACTGCAGTAACTTCAAACCGGCACTAGGAAACAGACTGAGAAACCAGAGTAAAAGTTTCTCCTGCAAACCGTTCCATTTGTGCTAGATGAACGAACGTCTCTACACATTCTCAGTTCTGAGAGATAAGTGTGTGTGAAAGCCTTCCTTCAGCTAGCTTGTTGGGAACACAAAAATTCTTTTCAGTTGCTAAATCCAATCCATACATATACAGGGGTAGGTACTTGCTCCAACTCGGTGTTTCAGTGAAAACTGCAGGAACTTCAAACAGGCACTAGGAAACACACTGAGAAACCAGAGTAAAAGTTTCTCATGCAACGCGTTCCAATTGTGCTAGATGAACGAACGACTCTCGACATGCTCAGGTCTGAGAAATAACTGTGTGTGAAAGCCGTCCTTCACCTAGCTTGTTGGGAACACAAAGTTTCTTTTCAGTTGCAAACTCCACTCCATATATATATATAGGGAGGTACAACCTCCAACTCGATTTTACAGTGAAAACTGCAGGAACATCAAACCGGCACTAGGAAACAGACTGAGAAACCAGAGTAAAAGTTCCCCCTGCAACGCGTTCCCTTTTTGCTAGATGAACGAAAGTCTTTCCACATGCTCAGTTCTGAGAGATAAGTGAGTGTGAAAACCGTACTTCACCTAGCTTGTTGGGAACATAAAGATTCTTTTCAGTAGCAAAATCCAATCCATTGATATACATGGGTAG